>NW_003852522.1:3393166-3409513 GCF_000181295.1 Otolemur garnettii
AAAAAAAAAACATCTATTACCAACAACCTTAGACGTGCGACCCTCATAACCCTGGCTTCTAGAATGAACTGTAGCTTGGGTTGCCTGAGCAGAGCCGAGCTGCTGGCTCGAACCTCAGTGCACAATCCAATTTGGCCTAAGTGTCACCGATGTCTTTCTTTTTTTTAGCAGGCTAGGGCTGGGTTCAAACCCACCAGCCCTGCTGCATGTGGCTGGCGCCCTACCCAGTGAGCTACGGGCACCACCCCAATGTCACCTGTATTTCAAACAAGTGCTAACATTTAAGAGTAGGGACACTACCAACTCTCCTAAAAAATCTAAGCATTTGGTATGCCTGAGCCCAGTTATTTTTCTTCCCTTTTTTTTAGTATCATGGTATTCCTAATAGTGCTCATGGTACATATGTTTTATTTACTCTTTTTACATTTTATTTATTCATTTTTTTTTTCTTGAGACAGAGTCTCAATATGTTGCCCTCAGTAGAGTGCAGCAGCGTTACAAATTCACAGCAACCTCAAACTCCTAGGCTTCAGGGTGGCACCTGTGGCTGAGTAGGGCACCAGTCCCATATACTGAGGGTGGCAGGTTTGAACCCAACCCCAGCCAAACTGCAATAAAAAAAAAAAAACAACAAGCAGGTGTTGTGGTGGGTGCCTATAGTCCTAGCTACTTGGGAGGCAGAGGCAAGAGACTCACCTAAACCCAAGAGCTGGAGGCTGTGGTCAGCTGTGACCCCACAGCACTCTACGGAGGAGGGTGACAAAGTAGGAATCTCTTTTTAAAAAAAAAAAAAAGAGCAAAAAAAAACTCTTGGGCTTCACTGATTTGTCTTGCCTCAGCCTTCCAAGTAGCTGGAAGTATAGGTGCCCGCCACAATGCCTGGCTATTTTTTGTTGTTTTCGTTTCTTTTTTTTTTTTTGATACAGAGTCTCAGTATATCACCCTCAGTAGAGTGCTGTTGGGTCACAGATGACAGAAACCTCAAACTCTTGGGCTCAAGTGATTCTCTTGCCTCCGCCTCCCAATTAGCTGGGACTACAGGTACCCGCCACAACACCCGGCTATTTTTAGAGACAAGGTCTCACTCTCGCTCAGGTTGGTCTCAAACCCATGACCCAGTTTTTTTTTTTTGTTGTTTTCTAGAGTCACCTTCTGTTGCCCAGGCTAGAGTACCATGGCGTCATCATACCTCACAGCAACGTCAAACTCCTGGGTCCAAGTGATCCTCCTGCCTCACCCTCACAAGTAACTGGGATTACAGGTACCTGCCACCCCACCAGGCTATCTATCTATTTTATTTATTTATTTTTGAGATAAGAGTCTTATTATGTTGCCCTCAGTAGAGTGCCATGGCATCACAGTTCACAGCAACCTCAAATTCCTGGGTTTAAGAGATTCTCTTTCCTCAGTCTCCCAAGTAGCTGAGACTACAGGTGCCCACCACAACAGCTGGCTATTTTTTATTGCAGTTGTCGTCATTTAGCTGGCTCAGGCTGGGTTTGAACCTACCAGTCTTGGTGTATGTGGCTGCGCACCTTAAACAATGTGCTACGGGTGCCAAGCCTCTATTTATTTTGAGGTAGAATCTCACTATGTCACCCTCAATAGAGTTCCATGACGTCACAGCTCATAGCATTCTCAAACTTTTTTTTTTTTGCAGTTTTTGGCCAGGGCCAGGTTTGAATCTGCCACCTCTGATATATAGGGCTAGCACCTCATTCCCCCGAAACATAGGCACTGCTTTTTTCTTTTTTTTGAGACAGTCTATGTCACCCTCGGTGGAGTGCTGTGACGTCAGCTCACAGAAACCTCAGACTCTTGGGCTTAAGCGATTCTCTTGCCTCAGACTCCCAAGTAGCTGGGACTACAAGAGCCCGTCACAATGTCCGGCTATTTGTTGATGTTGTCATTGTTATTTAGCTGGCCCAAGCTGGGTTCAAACCCACCAGCCTCAGTTCATGTGGCTGACGCCATAACCAGTGCTACGGGTGCTGAGCCATCCTCAAACTCTTGGGCTTAAGCAATTCTCTTACCCTTGCCTGAGCCTCCCTAGTAGCTCGGACTATAGGTGCCCAGAACAACGCCCTGCTATTTTTGTTGTTGTTATTGTTGTTTAGCAGGCTGGTGCCAAGTCGAACCCACCAGCCCTGGTGTATGTGGCCAGCACCCTAACCACTAAGCTAAGCGTTAAGCCCGTTTTTCTGTTTAGTAGAGACAGGGTCTCACTATTGCTCAGGCTGATCTTGAACTCCTTGACCCCAAGGACCCTTTCCCTGATTTGGTCTCCCAGAGTGCTAGGATTTTAAGTGTGAGCCACTGCCCAGGGCCCTGAGTTGTGTTCTTATGGGGTCCCACACAGAAGCCACGGTGCAACTTCCACTGTGGCCCTGCCCATGGTGCTCTCTCCTCCCACCAGGGCCACATTTCTCCTCGTAACATCAGCTGGGACCCCCATGCTGTGCCACCTATGACTCTAAGCCCACCTTGTTTGCCTTGGTATGAGGAGCTGCCCCCAGAACCTCCTCCATAGCCCCCGTGTGAGCCTGGGTTGTAGGATGCCCCGCCTGAGCCATAGCTGTTGCCACCGCTCCGGCCTCCACCACCACTGTAGTCTGTGGGAGAGAGGACAGTGCAGTTAACGGGCCTCAGGAAAGACACAGACGGGGAGGCTCAAAGATGCATGGTGTACCCCTGAATGTGACAGGCCCTTGGATCAGACCCTAGGCCTGTGTAGATCCCCCTCTGTTTAGACATGGCACACGTCAGCTCAACAGAGACATGCCAGGCTGGTTGCTAAGCTCTGAATCCAGCCCTGTCTTGTCTTCCTGCCTGCTCCACCACCCAACCTTTCCAGCAGCCATCAGGAAGCACATCCAGTCTAAGACCGCTGCCTCTGCTCTCACCCAGCACTTTCTCTGCACTTGTTCCCTAGCAAGAGGTTCTGCAAGGCCTCCAGCCTACTGCTGTGAGGATACCCACCCTCCCACTCTGCTCAGTGTGCTACACCAGCCTACCAGGCTAGTGTGTGTGGGAGAGGGAATCGCAGAGGAAAAATTGAGTCAGACTCACTCCTGGACCAGACTCAACACTTACAATGCTAGAGCAGGTACCAGGTCTCATGGCCTACACCTCTGAGCCTCAACATGGAGGCCTCAGCAACAATGGCTATTGGAGAAGGTGCTGCAGGGGTCCGGCCTCCTGGATCTTCCCTAATACCTGCCCATAGCCAACACACCACCTGTCTGCCTCTTCGTCTCCCAGCAGTGCCCAAATTCTGCCACTCCATAGGCTGCACTGCAGGGCCCTAGACCCTGGCTAGGCTGAGGGTTACGGGGCGTCAACTCACTGAATTTGCTCTCGTAGTTGTAGTCGGATCCGCCCCCGCCCCCAGAAGAGTTGTAGGAGTTTGAGTAGGAGTAGTTGCCTTGGCCGTGGTTGTAGCCCTTCTGCTTGCCCTGCGGGGGACCGTAGCTGCCATATTGGCTCTGGCTGTAGGACTGCTGCTGGCCCTGGTGGGACTGGTAGCCTGAGCCGTAGGAGGGCTTCTGTTGGCCCCCATGCAGCTGCTTCTTCCCAGCGTGTTTTGGGGGCACCGGTGAGTTGTAGTTGTCACCTTGGTAGTAGGAGCCGTAGCCAGAGGAGCCGCCACCGCCCCCGCCTCCACCGCCACCAGCATTCCCAGAATGCCCTCCGTTGCTGTAGAACTGACCTAAACAGGGAGGCAGCGGGTCAGGCGTAGCATCGGGAAAGGGCAGGAAGAGGGGAGGGAAGGGCATTCATAGCTGTGGGCCCTGAAGGCTGATCAGCAAGCCTGCTGCCCAGAGGCAGAGAAGAGGAAGGATAGAGGAGCAGTGGCCCCAGTCATTAACACAGCCCTGCTGGAGCAGCCCAGCCTTCAGTTCCACTCACCCATCAGCTGATGACAACAATGGATCTTTGCCAAGCAGTGCACGACAGCAGCCTTTGCAGCAGATGTCAACATTACAATGAGATGGGTTCCGAGAGCAGATGAGCTGCTGGCTACCCAGACATCCCCAACAGTGGCAAGAAAAGCAAAGCCCCAGAGAAGCAGAAGGCCACCACCCCTGCTCCCCACTGTGCTGGGAACAGGCTCAGAGGCATAGATAGGGGACCCCATGAGATGCTTTCCAACAAGGCCCCTAAAACCCTCATCATTTTTAGAAGACCAACTAGTCTTGCGATGGTTCTTGGAAGAGAAATTGAGACTTGGCCAATGATACAGGGCACCTTTCTGGTGTTATCTCTGCTAACACATGGCTGAAGCAGCAGAGCAAGTCCCAGTCTGGTGGGGAGAGACTTGCCAAGATGGGATCGGGACACCCAGGAGGGGCCTCAAGCTATGGTTCTGGTGACCCAATGCCCCTTCTGCATTCTCAGCACAGCTGATGGGCACAGGCATGACTAAGCAGTAGGACCAGTGAGTGGTACAGTGTGGCCGCCACATTCTCAGGCCTGAAGTTGAGAATGTGATGGTACAGTTCCTGTTGTGGTCACTAGGTTTGTTAATAGGAGGCAGTTCCACCAGGGACTCAAGAGGAGTGACAGGAGGCACTGACTACAGGAATGTTGCACAAGGGAGCCCCATGCCAAGAGTTGTAGTAGTAGGTATTGGACAGCTTAGAGGGTGAGCACACTTTGCAGCCAGGTGGTGTCCCAGCCCTGCACAGCAATGCCGAGTGCTCAGCAAGATAGGGGGCCCTCGGGCTCCCAGAGCAGGCAGGGCTGAGCACGTAGCTGCCTTGGCCCAAATAGCCAGGGGGTCTGCTCAGCTAGGCCCAGGGTGGGTGGTAGGGAGAGGGGATGCTCCCACTCAGCCTGTCCTTCCCTCCCAGCCTCAGCACCAAGGGTCCCATGCATTCCAGGTGGGGCCATCTTGGGAATTCTCACGTGCTTTTCGCCCACTAGAGATGTGTGTGTCATGGGCTGCTTGCATAGTAGTCTGCACAGACCTGACCCCCAGACTACAGTCTGTGCTCTGTGGGCCACCCCCAACCCTGCCGCCCCGCAACAAAGCCAACGCACCAAGAAGGACACATCCCACAATGCAAGAAAGCAAATACGTGGAGGCTCAGTGAGGAGGCTGGGGTGACGGAATCTTCAGAATCCCTCTCAAGAAGATCCCCAGTGTCCCCCCCAGCCCCAGTATCCCCAGTGTCCTACACTGAGCACACCACCTTGCCCCGCCTGAAGCCAGGAATGAATGAAGACGCAAGTACTGAGGCCTTGTTACTTTAACATGTATTGATTAAAAAAAAAAAAATAAAGGGGAGGGGAAGTTTGCAATGTCATTAAGGATAACTATTTCCTGGTATAAAAAGACATTATTCTCAAACAATAACTTTCTAAAAAAAAAATACATCATGCAATCAAAGTTTTAAAAAGTTTCACTGAATGTTTCAAACCTCTGGGAACAAATCATGTAGTAACCACTTTGACCAGTTTTTGCCTGAATAACGCAAAATCTTGCAAGTCAACACAAAGGCAGACTTTGCTGCAAAAAACCCCTGCTGACCAGAGCCAAAACCAGTTTCTAAGGAGGGCCCTAACAGAAAACAGGGGCCTCAGTAAAGAGCCAAGATAACCCCTGTGTACCTCTGTAATGAGGCAGAAACTTCTAGACCTCTGGAGTCTGTGTACCCACTGGCAGCATAGGCTCTGCTAAAGCCAAAGCTGGCTGGAAAAGCAGGGGATGTATGTGGCTCTTTCTCCTTACTTTAAAAACCACCTTTTGGGGAGGAGAGGGGAAGACACCAAAATCCAGAATCTCATGGGTTGCAGTTGTAATAAGGACTTGCAAAATTTCCCGTTACCTACCCTTTAAAGCCTGTCTATTTTTTGCACTTATAATGGAAGCACAATTTTGATACCTTTGAGAGTTCACTCTCTAGCTAAACCCACTATGAAATATTGTATCCCCAAACAAGAACCCACCAGAGCATTTACAAAAGGTGGGAGAAGTTAACTCAGCGCAATGTACAGTTCCCCACAATCCCTACAATTTACATGCTCAGAAGAAAAACAAAGCCAGTTGCTCTGGATTTAGATGTGATGAAACCATTTTCATTACTGTCAAAGGCATCAATCAGATTTGGGAATTTGTTAAAAGGTTAAAAATTCATACAAAACCTGCTGTAAATTAAGACAAAGGTAGATTAAAATGCATCACTGTCTCTTTAAATAAAGTAATGCTTTCCATAAAAAGCAAAGGTGGGGCTTTTGCCTTGATGCTGAACAACGCTGGCTCTAGAATTCTGTGCAATTCTGCACAAAAATACATTCTCTGAAAAATTATTTTCCACTTATTGTGAACTTCAGTATGAGCAAGTTCAAAGGCAAATCACGATAAAAACTGCCATTGTCTTAAATTCTGCAGGCTAAGAGTTTCAGACAAGCTGCGGTGAAAAGCCACGGTTGAGAAACCCAGTGAAGCACACACAGGGACACAGCACGGACACTTTGGGTTTTGGAGTTGGAGGAAATTGGAGTAAAAAGTTGATTTTGTGTGCAATACTTTTAGACGCTCTAGGAAGACCCAAAATCATGATAGCCGTAGCAGTCTGTGAAAAAGTCACCTACAAAAGGGGGAGACAGAGCAGAGAGAAGAAATTAGAATTCTTTTGAAAAAGGGCACAGAGCGCCACATTTGAAATTTCATGTTTTAGATTTCTCTGCTCCTGTACCCCCCAATGAAGGCTCCTTCTCAAGACCAGAGCTGTGTACTATCACAAAAACATACTGACAAGGCTGGTGCTTCACTTGGCTTAAAGCAGAGAAATTTAAAATTCTGACTTTTCAGGAACTGTGCACTCACACGAGTTCATGTGCTAACACTTAAAAGACTCAATCCCACTCTGTGGGACAGAGCCTTGCGGGTTTTCTGATCTAATCACCGCAAAAAGGTTCACACCACACTTTGAAGCCTCTGTGAGGCTGCTTCTGGCTGCCCTCCACTAACTGGGCCCTGGAGCTACACTACAGCTGCTTCCCAAGTCAGAGAGAGAGAAACACACACTTACTGTAGCCTGCTGTTGCTGAGTTGCCTCCATACCCGTAGCTTCCATACCCAGCACCTGGAAGGTGACAGACACGATTAGCAGGAGTCCGAAGTCCGTCTGCCCTGACCCCCTAGCTCAAGAGAGCAGGGACGACCCCCATGCAATTGGGGTACACAGGACAGCACAAGACAACAGCCCTCACCAGCATTCATGTAGCCTCCGTGGTTGGTGCCACCAAATCCTCGTCCTCGTCCTCGCCCACGGATATTCCCTCCTCGTCCCCGTCCTCGAAGGTTAGGGGGTGGGGGGACTTCATTGTGCATGGGGCCTCCCATGCCAAAGCCAGGGTTATGCGGCTGGACAGGAGAGAACATGGACAAGTTATATTCACCTCACTCAGTGACTGCAGGAGAACTCGTGCCCAGGCCAAAGGTTTTCTGGGAACTGCTCACCTTAGCAGCAAATTTCGGTCCACCTCTGACAGGTACTGGGGCTCTCTTCTTTTTATTAGCATCAAGCGCAAGAGGGGTGTCAGGGAAGAGCTTTTCTAGTGCTGCAAGGGCAGCATATGCCTTTGCCACCTTTTTGTTGGAACCAGCACCTTGAAACTTCTGTCCATCTACCTCAACCTGGAAAGAACAGACATGTGTCAGGGATGACCAGGTGCCTCTCCTCCTGAGCTCCCAGCCTCTACAGGGACTGCCTCTCCCAGGAATCTAAGCAAAGTGGCCCAGTGCTCACCTCCATGACAAACCGCTTGTCATGGCTTCCCCCAGTCTCTGAGATGAGCTCATACTTGAGGCCACGCCTCTTCTCATTCAGCTCCATAACTGGGTTCTTGCCATGCTTCGTCAGGATCGGCCCCTGCTGTTTCACGTTCTCAGGGAAAACAGCAAAAAAACCAACCACCTCAGTTAGGGATTCCCAGCCTCACACCCCGCCAGCATTTGCCACTCCCAGACTGCTGACTTATGTGGGAGGCTCCCAGCAACATGACTTCCTCTCCAACCCCCAACTTTGGATATCAGCAAGGCCCTCTGCCAAGGCTTGGGGGCATCCCTAGTTCCCTGTGCAGGATCCTGGCCTGAAAGGTCTACTACTTGTTGTGGAAACCAAAGTCACAACAACTGCTTTGCTTGTGAACACAAGCCTGCCTGCCCTTCTCCTGGTGGCTACTGCCAGTGACCATCATGGGCTCACCTCGGTAGTGGCATCTGAGGGAAAAGCAGCACTGGGGGTTGAGACAGCTTCCACCACAGGAGTAGGGGCCACCACAGCAGGCTTCGCTTCTGTCTCCTCAGCAGAGTCTTCCCCCTTGCTTGAGTCCCTGCCCTCGGCACCCGTCGGCAAGCCCATGTCCTGTAACACCTGCATACGCAGCAAGCCCCCAGGCTCTGTGAGGGAGGGCTGGCTTGGCATGGGGTTACTGAGGGAATTCTCCCCATGCAGACAAGCTTCCCTGAGTACCCTAAACCAAATGTTTGCAAGGTAGAATCCAGCTATCTGGAAAAGGGTTCTTTCAAGACCCTAGGAGTCCCTGATTAGAGAACCTCTGCCAGACAGCCCCTGCAAGAATGGTTTTTTCTTTTTCTTTCTTTCGAGACAGAGTCTCACTTTGTCACCCTTGGCAGAGTGCAATGGCATCATAGTTCACAGTATCCTCAAACTCTTGGATTCTAAGCAATTCTCTTGCCTGAGCTTCCAAAGTAGATGGGACCGTAGGTGTCTGCCACAATGCCCAGCTATTTCTAGAGACAGGGTCTCACTCTTGCTCTGGCCAGTCTTGAACTCCTGAGCTCAGGCATTCCACCCGCCTTAGCCTCCCAGTGCTAGGATTATAGGAGTGAGCCACTGTACTCAGCCTAAGATGGCATTTTTATCGCCAACTGATTCGGCAGATTTCCATGTGGCTGTTCATGTTTTCAGGGTCTGCATGCCCTGCCAAGAGACTCAATCTCCACACTACTACTATAAGGGCATCCCTGAGGAGTGATGGCTCGCCAGGAGCCCAAGATGAAGATAATAGTTCTGCTGTTCAGAAGACAGCAACACTGGCCACACTTACTTTAACAGCCACATGCAGCTTGGCAGTCTTTTTGGATGGTCCAGAGGCCTCGAATGAATTGCCATCAACCTCCACTGACATAGTGAAGATGGGGGCATGGACAGGCCCAGTTTGGGAAACCAGTTTGTACTGCAGGCCTGGCTTCAGCTGATTCAGCCGCATCAGGGCATTCATCGCTTGGGGAGGTTCTGCCTTCTCCTCTAAAGACAGAACAGCAAGATGGTTCTACATCAGCACTTCAGCATGTCTACACCAGAGAAAGCTTAGTCAATTCTAAAGACAAAGCCTCTGTGGCCTGACATAGTGGGTTATGGATTATGTGGCCTAGAGTACCAATGCCTGGCCTGAGTTTCTCCCCTGACTTCCAGCTGAGGGACCAACATTCTCTACTTGTGTTCTGCGCCCACATAGTTACTAACTGTTGGATAGACTTAAAAATTGTGTCCAATGGGGAGCGCCTGTGGCTCAGTGAGTGGGGCATCAACCCCATATACCAAGGGTGGAGGGATCGAACCCAGCCCTGGCCAAACTAAAACAACAACAACAACAACAATAAAATAGCCAGATGTTGTGGCAGGCACCTGTAGTCCCAGCTACTCAGGAAGCTGAGCCAAGAGAATTGCCTAAGCCCAAGAGCTGGAGGTTGCTGACAGCTGTGACGCTACAGCACTCTAAAGAGGGCAACAAAGTAAGACTGTCTCTTAAAAAAAAAAAAATTGTGTCCAAGAAAAATAAATCAAAAGCGTGCATCACACCAATTAGGAGGAAACTTTCTAGGAGAATAAAGGGAACTAGTGCGAACAGACATCTGTACCTTTCTTTTGAATCTTCTTCTTCTTTTTGCTGGGAGACTTTTCCTCCCCATCTTCTTCCATTGGTCGTTTCATAGGCGTAATGGCATAGGTGGTGCTGGGGGGGATTTGAACTGCAAGGAGAGAACAAGACAGAAGCCACTGAGAAATGAAGGTGGCTGCTCTTATAAGAGCCACTGCCACCAGGCACCTGCCACAGGCTTACCAGTGTAGTCCACTGGGTTTTCATTCTTTGGTTTCTTGGGCATCTTGGAAGGCAGAGGGTCCATACCCAGGACTTTATGGAGCTGGCCAAATGCAGCAAGCCGCAATGCATGCTGGAGAAGGGGAAAAAGAGTCTGACTGAGCTGCTCTGTACTGATGGCCAAATGTGTGTGCTCACTAACACCTTCTGAGGAGGGGCAGGAGCTGAGGGGTTGCTAATGGTCTCCCCTACAATAGCAAGGGGTCTCCTAACAGCCAGGGGAGAACCTGGCTGCTTGGGCCCAACCTTGCTGTAGGGGAAGACCAGTCTGTGACCACCCCCCTTTGAGAGAAATACAGGAGACCCCAACCTGGGGATTGGTTACCACACGGAGCCACGTGGTGGGCTTGTAGGGGAAGAAACCCCAAAACAGTTCCCACAGCAAACACATCTCCCCAATGAACTCGGTGTCTGAAAACAACACTCGAGCAAGACAAGGGGGGAAATGACAACCACACATGGCACCAGGGGAAAGAAGCAGCCCAGATTGGGGCACCCTGTATCAGAAATGTAATCCCTTCACCTCAATCCCCAACCTGAGCCTGCAAGTCCAGGGGCTGCTATAACAATACCCAGTAATGGAACTGAAAGCCAGTGAGTACAGACTGGGTAAGGGCTCACGTTGGCAATGGCGATGACTATACCTGCGCACTCTGTGTGATATCTTCCCGTTGCTGTCTGTCTAGATGCCCAATAGCATCAGTGGCTTCTTTTTCACAAGGGTCATAAATGCCAGAACCATCTGAAGGCAGGAAACAAGGAAGATATGCAGAGGATTATCTTTTAGCATCTTGGAAGAGCTGTGCTGGCTGAGGGAACCAGGTGCATTACACCCCACGCCCCATCCACACCCAGCTCTGGAAAACATGCCGAGCTCGGTGACCCACTCGGCATCCAGCCCTTGACAGAAATAATCCACATATGTCTCAGAGCAAGAAAGTCACGTGGGAGTGGGTCACCACTGCCCCCGATCCGCCCACCGATCACGGCTGCAGACTCGGCACAGGGCTGGATATGATGGTGCAAGAGGGTAGTCACATGCTTCAGCCCTACAGGGGGTGGACACGGAGCTGCTGCTGCCCTAACCCAGTTACTGGACCAGCAAGGAAGTGGCCTTAGGGCCTCAATTCCTGTTCTTGCCCTGCTGCTTACAAAGCACAAGGCCCCAACCTGGCATCACGATGCCCGAAGCCAGGCACTCCAGGACTCTCCGGAGGGCCTCACCAGCCCCCATCGGTCTGTTGGCTGTGCCGATGGATTTTTCACACAGGAGCTCAAGAGGCTGTAAGAGAAAAGGGGACAATGAACCACAGTATGAGGGACAGGGTCAGCTGGTGCTAAGGAGCTATTACTGTGTATGTGTAGAGGAAAGCCTGGGGCTTGGCACCCATAGCACAGTGATTACAGCACTGGCCACATACACTAAAGCAGGCAGGTTTGACCCTGACCCAAGGCAGCTAAGAAATAGTGACAACTGCAACAAAAAGTAGCCGGGCATTGTGCGGGTGATGACAGTCCCAGCTACTTGGGAGGCTAAGGCAAGAGAATTGCATAAGCCCAAGAGTTTGAGGTTGCTGTGAGCTGTGATGTTACAGCACTCTATCCAGGGTGTCATAGTGAGCCTATCTCAAAAAAGAAAAAAAAAGAAAAAAAAAGGATAGCCTGCCATCCATTCTTGGTCAAAGCCAAAGCAACAGCACCAGGGGCAACATTCTTCAATTTTCTGAAAGAGCTAGACGTGAGGCTCAGCGCCCATAGCACAATGGTTACAGGGTTAGCCACATACACCGAAGTGGCGGGTTCGAACCCAGCCCAGGCCAGCAAACCAACAATGTCAACTTCAACAAAAAATAGCCAGGCTTTGTGATGAGCACCTGTAGTCCCAGCTACTTGGGAGGCCAAAGCAAGAGAATTGCTTGAGCCCAAGAGTTTGAGGTTGCTGTGAGCTCAACCTAAGATTGCCATGGCAATCTACTTAGGGTGACATAGTGAGATTGTCTCAAAAAAACGAAACAAACAAACAAACAAACAAACAAACAAAAAAAGGGCAGGCTCAGTGCCTGTAGCTCAGTGTTTAGGGTGCCGGCCACATACACTAGGGCTGGCAGGTTTGAACTTAGCCCCAGCCTGCTAAACAGGCTCGGAGCCTGTGACTCAAGTGGTTAAGGCGCCAGCCACATACACATAAGGTGGCAGGTTCAATCAAATCCAGCCTGGGCCCACCAAAAACAACAATGATGGCTGCAACCAAAAAATAGTCAGATGTTGTGGCGGGCACCTGTGGTCCCAGCTACTTGGGAGGCTGAGGCAGGAGACTCGCTTGAGCCTAGGAGTTGGAGGCTGCTGTGAGCTGTGATGCCGTGGCACTCTACCCAGGGGAATAGCTTGAGGCTCTGTCTTTAAAAAAACAAAACAAAACAAAACAATGACAACAAAATAGCTGGGCGTTATGGCGGGTGCCTTTAGTCCCAACTACTTGGGAGGCTAAGGCAAGAGAATAGCTTAGGCCCAAAAGTTTGAGGTTGCTGTTAGCTGTGATGCCTCGGCATTCTACTTAAGGTGACATAGTGAGATTCTGTCTCCAACAAAAAAAGGGAGAGGGTGGCACGTGTGGCTCAGTGGGTAGGGTGCTGGCCCCATATATCGAGGGTGGTGGGTTCAAACCTGGCCCTGGCCAAACTGCAACAACAACAACAAAAAAAGCCAGGCATTGTGGCAGGGGCCTATAGTCCCAGCTACTCAGGAGGCTGAGGCAAGAGAATTGCCGGCTTGGCACCTGTGGCTCAAGTGGCTAAGACGCCAGCCACATACATCTAAGGTGGCAGGTTCCAATCCAGCCTGGGCCCGCCAAACAACAACGATGGCTGTATCGAAAAAAAATAGCCAGGTGTTATGGCCGGTGCCTATGGTCCCAGCAACTTGGGAGGCGGAGGCAGGAGACTCGCTTGAGCCCAGGAGTTGGAAGTTGCTGTGAGCTATGCCACGGCACTCTACCCAGGGGGACAGCTTGAGGTTCCGTCTCAAAAAAAAAAAAAAAAGAATTGCCTGAGCCATGAGCTGGAGGCTGCTGTGAGCTGTGCAATGCCACAGCACTCTACCAAGGGCGACAAAGTGAGACTACATCTTTACCAAAAAAGGGGGGAGCTAGAGGAGGAAACATGAAATCTTTTTAGGCTATGTGAGCCCAGAGGCCAAGTTGAGACTATAACATAGGTATTTATATTTAAAATTTAAATATAGGGCAGCGCCTGTGGCTCAAAGGAGCAGGGTGCCAGCCCTATATTCTGGAGGTGGCAGGTTCAAACTCTGCCCTGGCCAAAAACTACAAAAATAAATAAATAAATAAATAAATAATAATAAAATAAAATTTAAATATAAAAACGATTAATAACTGTAAGTTGGGAGAACAAGTAGCTAATCAGAACTGGTCCACAGGCCCTAGTCTATTTCCCATTTAAAAGAGCATCTATAAATGCTTTCTCATTGAGGAGATCACATCAGACTGCCTGCATGTTCTCCGCAGAAGGGTCCATCTCACCCTGATCTCGCCCTAAGGTGCGGAACACAGTACTTGCTGCTTGATAAGCAGCTCTGAAGGATACACATCAACCACCCTGAGAAATGCCACTCATGCTCAGTCTCCTTCAAGTGTTCCTGGCATAGGGGAGAGTGTCTCTGTACACACCACCACTCCCTGGTGATCACAGCGACAAGGTAGCTTACCCAGCCTCGAAGTGGCCCCCAGGTGGGCACACGGGTGCATAGGTCCCTGAGGACCCGAATGACAATGACACAGGACTTCAGCCCATTAGCTCTGGCCTAGGGGGAAGAAAACATAGACTCTTTAGACTAAGGCACCTCCCTGGATGTAGGCCAACATGAAAAACACAAATCTTACAGTGCTGCTTTGCAAGGGTAAATGATCAACATTCATGACCACCAAGTTTGTGGCCAGTAGCAATTTCACTGTATATACAAGAATGTTACTCCTAACACAAAGCAGCAGCGGCCCACTGACTCAGTCACAGCCTCCTCTGGGGGTGTCAAATTTGTGGGTGTGCGCTCCTTTAGTCGCTGCATGTCTGCAGGCACTAAGTTCGGCGCAGCTATCGTCAATGTTTAAGAATCTTTATGGTAAAAGTTAGCCAAGTTAAAACTTAGGAATGCTCTATCAAAAGACAAATAGAAGAACAAAATGCAAACCTGGAACCACTTGGCGTGTCGGAGGGACGCCAAGGCAGCAAGGCATTTCTGCCTGTCCAGAACGTCCGGGGGATCGTTGACTGATAGCGTTTCTATTCATGGATGGAATAAGAAGACAAGGCACAGTTTGACCAAGGGGTTTCTGTCAGGTGGAAAGGGGATGTGGCAGTGACCTAAATAAAGGGCAGCTGAGTTTCCCAGAAGCTGAATTCATCTCCACCCTAGACCAGGGAAGGAGAACTAAAGTGTATTGAACTCTGCCCTGAGAGGAAATCACAAAAATCAGAGGCCCCCTCCAAAAAACAAGCCCCCCCCCAAAAACCCCAAAAACAAAACAAAACAAAAAAAAAACACATACACAAATAAACGAAAAAACCCAAAAAACAAAAACAAAAACAAAAACCAAAAAAACCCAAAAAAACAAAAAACAAAAAACCCCCCAAAGTGGGAAGTTATTCTGAAAGGGATAATCTCATGGGGGAGGGGGGAAAGATAGGTGGATCCTATCTTCTTATAGACTGTTCCATGCCTCCTCCCCATGTTCTCCCAATAAATTAGCTATGCTAAAATTTGAGTACGAAAAAAAAAAAGGTGGGGAGAGTAGAAATGAACTCCCTCTCTGCTTGCCACAATAGCCATCCCCAGGCAACTGCAGCAAAGGGGACCACCGCCGCCCACCAGGCGGGAATGCCCTAGCCCCAGCCCGTGACAGAGAGAGTCCTGTTGGTCAAAGGTCCAGCGTCCCTAAATTGATAAAACTAGAAGGGCTTTGGTAGTTGGAATCAGATATGAGTGAAAACCAAAGGTAAGCAACAGAACAGCAGCAAGGGCACTAAGCCAGCATATGCTGCAGCAGAACTGGAGTGTTTGTCTTTTCACTATCTGTGTATCAGGGATTTGGATAAGGCCTGAAAAGAGGCATGTGAGGGACCTTGGATAGACTGTAAATGGTGAACACATTATCAGCGTCTTAGGTCCAAAGATGTGGTTTGAAAAAAAAATTGTACTACAATGTAAAACTTTATCCAAAACTCTGTATCAGTTTTGAGCATCTCTGTGGCTCTGGTTGATAAAAGCACCAAGTGAAG
This sequence comes from Otolemur garnettii, assembly GCF_000181295.1. NCBI lineage: Eukaryota > Metazoa > Chordata > Mammalia > Primates > Galagidae > Otolemur > Otolemur garnettii. Next base: position 3,408,595 of record NW_003852522.1, read on the forward strand.
AGGAAAAACGAGGACCTCAGTTCTGCTGTAGCACAAGCTGTCTGTACAACTCCAACATGACACTCATGCAGAAACCAGCTGTTTGCTGTCAATCATTTAAAAACCGTAAAACTGCCAGGGACACACTTTTGAAAAGCCAGAGAATGGCTCAACAGAAAAACAAGTTTCATTATGTTTGAGAACATTCAAGAATTTAGATAAAAATGGTGCAATCCCCTATGAAAAGTGCTACTCACTTTTAGTGTGACCATTTTTTGTCAAACTCCCAAGTATTAAAGCCAAGGGGAGATGTGATCTCAGAGTAAAGGTGGTCAAATCTATACCAAAAGCTTTTTACCAAAGCAGTCTAAAACTGAATAGCACATTTGAATAGTGAGGGAACACCATGTTTTCAAAGTCCTGCCGGCTTGTCTCAGCTTCCCTACCTCCAGCTAATACTTTTTCCATTTCTTCTCTGACAACAGGGGATGTCAGGTGGATGGTTAGAGACAACAGAGGCTCTTTTGTGTTTTTTATCACAATTGCAGCATCATCGATAGATTGCAGTATTTCGTACTTGTCTTCTGTTACAGCCTAAAAACAAAAATGCAACTTTTAATACACTTTCTTGAGGCAATCAGCACCACCAGATCTTGCAACAGAAAGGTCAATTTTGTGTGTATGACATCCCAGGAGTGCCTTCCTTTGGACAATGTGGACTTTCCTCTAGCTGACCAGGTTGTGGGCCATGTTCTGGGTACTCCAGAGAGAGGGTGACTTACTGCAGTAAGAAAAGTAATTTCCGTAAGAGCTTTAAAATGTAATGGGGCAGAGTTTAGGATCCAGGAGAAAGGGATCATCCATTTGCCATTTAGTAGATAGCTTTGGATAAATCAATCTCATTAAGACTGAGGCTCTGGCTTGGCGTCTGTGGCTCAAG
>NW_003852522.1:3410219-3411568 GCF_000181295.1 Otolemur garnettii
GTGAGGAGGGCACCGGCCCCATATACCGAGGGTGGTAGGTTCAAACCCAGCCTGGCCAAACTGCAACAAGAAATAGCAGGGCATTGTAGCGGGCGCCTATAGTCCCAGCTACCTGGGAAGCCGAGGCAGGGCATTGCAGCAGGCACCTATAGTCCCAGCTACTTGGGAAGCTGAGGTAAGAGAATCACCTAAGCCCAGGCGTTGGAGGTTGGTTGCTGTGAGCTGAGATTCCACAGCACTCTACCAAGGGCAATAAAGTTAAGACTCTGTCTCCAAAAAAAAAGCAAACATTGTAACCTAATTCTTTATACTCTCATAATAACCTGAAATAATAAATGAAGATTGAGGCTTCTAATTTATAAAATGAATTTAACAGAGTGACCTACACCAAAAGGCTTTGTAAAGCTTCAAGTGGACACTGAATTACAAGCACAGTGTCCACTGCAGAGTGGGCATCCAGCCATTGCTATTGCCATGCCAGGATGTAGAATAAAAACCACAGCAAGACAGCCCTTATCCTATGATGCACACAGAAATCCATACTGCTGCAGATGTTTGTCTACAAGGAAGCCCACAACAGTGTGACTTGCCAAACAAAATTCAAGTTTTTGTTATTTTTGTTAAAGGTAACAAAGTAAATATCAGGGGTGGGGATGAAAAATGTATTGGAAAATCTAAATTAGAATTTTTAAGCCTCAGCACAATTAACCACCTCAGTTGGATAATTTTTGGTTTGGGAAGAGGACTGCTCTATGCATTATAGGGGGTTCTGTTTTTTTGGAGATGGAATCTAACTCTGCCCAGGATGGACTGCAGTACCATTTCACAGGCACCATCATAGTGAACTACAGCCTTACATTCTTTATAATTTATTATTTTTGAGACACAGCCTCAAGCTGTCATCCTAGGTAGACTACCATGGCACCATAGTTCATGGCAACCAGTTCCTGGGCTTAAGTGATTCTCCTGCCTTAGCCTCCCAAGTAGCTGGGACTACAGGCGCCCATGCCCACCACAATGCCCAGCTATTTTTTTGGTTGTAGTTGTCATTGTTGCTTGGCAAGGCCGGGCTGGATTCAAACCCACCAGCATACTGGCGTATGTGGCTGGCACCTAGGCCACTTAAGCTTTAGGCGCCGAGCCAGTCTTACATTCTTTTAAGAGGTCCTCCTAAGTTGTTGGAAGCCCAAGTATATACCACGACGTCCAACCAAAGGGTGTTTAGTGACATCCCTGGCCTCCACCCACCAGGCACGAGTAACATGACACAGACACTGCCAAACATCCCATGGACGGGTGAGAGAAATCATGTTAAAAACTATTAATGGGCTCGGCGCCTATAGCTCAAC
>NW_003852522.1:3411940-3420209 GCF_000181295.1 Otolemur garnettii
AAAAAAAAAAAAAAAAAAAAAAAAAAACTATTAATGAAAAATTATATACCCATTCTATCTTTAGGGAAGGATTCTTTACAAAAGTTGTTTTTCTGGCTTGGCACCCGTACGTAGCTCAGTGTTTAGGGTGCCAACCACATAGACCAGAGCTGAGTGGTTTGAACCCAGCCCTGGCCTGCTAAACAATGACAACTACAACAACGACAACAACAAATAAATAGCCAGGTGTTGTGGCATGACTTTGTAGTCCCAGCTACTTGGGAGGCTGAGGCAAGAGAATCACTTAAGCCCAAGAGTTGGAGGTTGCTGAGACCTGTGATGCCATGATGTTCTACCCAGGGTGACTCTGTCTCAAAAAAAAAAAAAAAATAAAAAAAATAAAGTTGTTTTTCTTTAGAAATATTTATACCAATTTCCTTTATTCAATATACTTGCCATAGATAGGATAAAGCAAGTTAATAATTAAAAAAAAATTAATTTGACTCAGCGCCTAGGGCACTAGCCACATACACTGGGGCTGGGGGGGTTGAACCCAGCTGGGACCTGCCAAACAACAGTATAACAACTACCCCCCCCCCCAAAAAAAAGCCAGGCGTTGTGGTGGGCACCTGTAATCTCAGCTACTTGGGAGGCTGAGGTAAGAGAACTTAAGACCTTAGGAGTTTGAGATTGTTGAGAGCTGTGATGCCAGAGCACTCTACCAAGGTCAACATAGTGAGAGACTTTGTCTGAAAAAAAAAAAAAAAAAAAAAAGCGATAAAGTGAGACTCTGTCTCTACAAACAAACAAAAAAAGTAGCTAACATACATCAGCTCCATAGTCTGATCTTTGCCTTGAGCCCCAAATTGTCACATGTCACTAAATCCCCGTTCACATACAAAGATAAATCAGGTTTTCGTTTCTAAGGAATGTGCTTCAAGGGTCATTTTACTTTCTTCTTTTAATTATCCTGTAGAGTTAAATACAGGTGACTGTGTCCTGCAGAGGCAGTGCCTGGCAGAAGTTTCAATGACACCCAATGCCCCATCTGGGAGTTCTGGGGTTCATTCCTCAGATGCTCTGCACCTCAGTAACATCTATGGTATTAGATGAGTATGAAATAATACAGGCCAACCGCGTGTCTGGATTAAGGGGTTGGCTGGCATAGTAAATGCTCAATAAATGCCACAGGCCGCTATTTATGCATTACTTTTGTGTTTTGGGGGTTTTTTGAGACAGAATCTCACCACATCACCCTAAATTGCTCATAGCAACCTCAAACTCTTGGGCTCAAGCAGTTCTCTTGCCTCAGCCTCCAAAGTAAGTGGGACTATAGGCACCCACTACAATGCCCAGCCATTTTTTTGTTGCCAGTTATTATTGTTTAGCTGGCCTGGGCCGGGTTTGAACCCTCCATCCTTGGTGTATGTGGCTGGCACCATAACCAATGTGCTACAGGCACCAAGTCTATGGATTACTTTTGTAATGAAACAAGTCGGGTTTTTTGTTTGTTTTTGGATATAGCACCTTGCTCTGTCATCCAGGCTGGGGTATAATGATTGTTACCATAGACCACTGCAGCCTTGAACCCCTAGTTTCAAGTAATCCACCTTATCCTCCCCAAATGCTGGAATTACAGGTGTGAGCCACAGTGCCTGGTTATATGTGAGTTATTAAAAACAGATCTGGTTCATTAATATCCTTGAGCCTGAGCAGGTGCACAAGTATTTTTTAAAAAGAAACAGTCTTTACTTGCACAAAACTGATTAGTTTTGAAAGATCGTTAATGCCCTTAAAGTGGTTTTGTGGGTGTTAAACAAATGGTTGAGAATTTGAATTGGTCTGTCTTATTATAGTACTGAAATTAAGTCTACTTAATTTGTCAAGTCACGTTCATGCCCTGATTTTATATACTATACAATAAACACTGTGATACTTGAAAAAAAATAAAAAATAAAAACAAAACCAGATCTGGTTCATATCCAAGTTTGGATCAACGAGGAAAAGTTAATAACTATAAAATCTGTCTAGCCATCTCCAACCAAAAGAGTACGGATATAAAGTTCACACCCAATGACTGATTTTGACCTCTTGCAGCCTGGTACATGGTAGGCACTAGGTCCCTGCTGGCTGGTCACGGCAGTTTGTCAGCTACTTTCCATAGAACCTCAGCAGCTTCTGTGTCCTGCTGTTACTTACACAGAAGTCTAAGCACACTGGACAAGGGAGTTTGGTGAGTGCTTGCTGGTGCATGGCACAAATTGGGCATCTCTTCATCTGTCCTATATCCTTTTTTTTTTTTTGAGACAGAGCCTCAAGCTGTCCCCCTGGGTGGAGTGCCATAGCATCATAGCTCACAGCAACCTCCAACTTCTGGGCTTAAGCAAGTCTCCTGCCTTAGCCTCCCAAGTAGCTGGGACCAAAGGTGCCCACCACAACGCTCGGCTATTTTTTGGTTGGAGCCATCATTTTGTTTTGCGGGTCCGGGCTGGATTCGAACCTTCCACCTTAGGTGTATGTGGCTGGTGCCTTAGCCATTTGAGCCACAGGCGCCGAGCCTGTCCTTTATCCTTGACAAGGGGTACCCTCCCACACAGCCCTTTAGTAGTGGTAACACTTACAGCAAGCTGGATGGCCAGGTTGTCGGCCACCTTGTCCAAGAGGGCAGTTGTGGGCTTCTCTTTACATAGCAGTACCAGCTCCAGATCCAAATCCCCCTTGAGCAGAAGACCCTTTGCCACAAGGCCCACACGCATCACACCTCGCAGGGTTCTTGTCATGTGCTCAGTCTTCTGTTCCCTGAGGGACAGTCCAAAGCACAGCTCAGAGAGAATTCATTCTGGTCAAAACCCAGAGGCTCTGGGAGTTTCTTAGAGAGGTGCTGACCTTGGCACTAGCTAGCCTCCCTAGAAAGAAAGCACCGTAACAACACCTCAAACTTACCCAGCCCCTTCTTTGCTTTCATCCTCAGGGGGCACATCCATACTGTCAGATTCAGCATGTTCACCACTGCCTTTTTCCTGCTCATCTATCCAATCAGATACAGCTTTGAGTGCCCGCTCAGTGTGAGACACCATGTTCTGGACTGCCTCCAGTTCCTCTTGTGTTGGATAAACGGAAGAATGCTTTGCCATCACATGGCGATCATCATTCACAAAAATTCGCATTGGACGCTGTAAGTATGAAAATTGAGTTAAAAATGACAAAAAGAGAATAGGCAACGCAGTTAATCTTTTAAGGGACATAACAAAATTATGCTATATGTTTCATGTGAAAATAAAAATTCGAATTTGTATACAAATACAAATGAAGGACTGAGGAGGACAAGCCAACTCAACAGCTATTTTCTGGGCAAAGGGAACAGTGGAGCATTTAGTTAGTATGTTTCTATACTACATGAACTGTAATGTTATCATATGAAACATCTTACTCTGTAACTCAGAAAGTCTAAAGAAAATGGTAACAGAATCCCAATGACTGGGGGAAATGCTAAACCTTCATAAAGAACAGCATTTGAGATTTAAAAAACAAAACACTTACCATTTTTACTTCTTTTTTCTGTAGTGTCTGGAAATCAAACTTTGCTTATCTTTTCAAACTGTGACAGATTTCCTTGGTGTTATCAATACTTCAACTATCTATAAAATCAGAAAATCTTTTTAGTTCCAAATAATTCAGAGATAGGTCAATTTCGTCAGCAAGAATAGTGTTAACACAGCAGGACACATCTTTATTTCCAAGTAACCACTGCTAAGCCCAGACATTAAATAACTAATTATAATATTGCTTTAAAAGGGCCACTGTCTCACACCTGTAATCCTAGCACTTTGGGAGGCCAAGCAGGTGGATCATGTGAGCTCTGGAGTTGGAGACTTGAGCAAAAGTAAAACCCATCTAAAAATAGAAAAATCCAGGTGTGGCGGTCCACACCTGTAGTCCCAGCCTAGTGGGAAGACTGAGGCTAGAGGATTGCTTGAGCCCTGGAGTTCAAAGTTGCTCATCATGGGACTCTATATAGGACCAGAGAGAAAGACTGTCTCAAAAAAAAAAAAAAAATTCTAGGCTCAGCACCTATAGCACAGTGGTTATGGTGCCAGCCACATGCACCAAGGCTGGAGGTTCAAACCTGGCCCAGGCCAGCTAAACAACAATGATAACTGCAACAGATAAAAACAGCTAGGCATTGTGGCAGGCACCAGCAGTCCCAGCCACTTAGATGGCTGAAGCAAGAGAATTGCTTAACCCTAAGAGTTTGAGGTTGCTGTGAGCTGTGACACCATAGCACTCTATGTCTCCAAAAAAAAAAAAAAAAAAAAATCTTTTACAACTAATACAGCTGATTCCTAAAAGCCAGGTCTGACCATCAGACTCATACTCCCTCCAATGGCAACTTTCTTTTCTATCTTCCTTCATCATTTCTTTTTTTTTTTTTTTTGGTTTTTGGCCGGGGCTGGGTTCGAACCTGCCACCTCCGGCATATGGGGCTGGTGCCCTACTCCTTTGAGCCACAGGCGCTGCCCCCTCTTGACATAAAGTATGCCAATTTTTATAATATAAAACATAAAAATAAGTCCAGAGGCTTGGCGCCTATGGCTCAAGCAGCTAAGGCACCAGCCACATACACTTGAGCTGGAGGGTTTGAATCCAGCCTGGGCCTGCCAAACAACAATGACAGCTGCAACCAAAAAATTGCCGGGCGTTGTGGCAGGCGCCTGTAGTCCCAGCTACTTGGGAGGTGTAGGCAGGAGAATCACTTGAGCCCAGGAGTTGGATGGAGGTTGCTGTGACCTGTGATGTCACAACACTCTACCCAGGGTGCCAGCTTGAGGCTCTGTCTCAATAAATAAATAAATAATAAGGCCAGGTATAGTGAGTTTACAACTGTTTCCTAGCACTCTGGGAGGCCAAAGCAGGTGGACTGCCTAAGCTCAGGAGTTCAAGACTAGCCTAAGATTGAGGATCCTATGAACTATGACACCCAGGCACTCTACACCAGGCACAGAGTGAGACTATAAATACATAAAAATATTAACAGATATCCAAAAAACTCTACAGGAAGTTTTTTTTTCTTTTTTGAGACAGTGTCTCACTATGTCACCCTCGGTAGAGTGCTGTAGCATCACAGCTTACAGCAACCTCCAACTCTTGGGTTTAAGCGATTCTCTTGCCTCAGTCTCCCAAGTAGCTGAGACTACAGGTGCCTGCCATAATAATGCCCAGCTATTTTTTGGTTGCAGTTGTCATTGTTGTTTAGTTGGCCCAGGCTGGGTTCTAACCCACTAGCCTTGGTGCATGTGGCCAGCACCATAACCACTGTGCTACAGGTGCTGAGCCTCTACAGGAAGTTTCTAAGAAACAGCAGAATATGTTTTTTAAAGTCTTAATGCGTGGAGAAGTAAAGGAGCTCTGGGCCTCCAAGGCAAGAAATGGAAGGCAGGCATGAGAAAGGACCCACAAATTATTCTGTGAAACAAGGAAAGTAGGAAACTATCTGAAATGTCAGGTAGACAATGACCACCATAGTGGGTTTAACTTTGGACAGGCTGAGACAACTTAAGTGTACAACAACAGAAGGCTTCAGGACAAATGGAGCTATAATTGCCATTGAGATCTCTAAATTAACATGCCTACTACAACCTACTCAATTCCCACTCTGTACCAACAGTTTGGTCCATACTGAAATCTTCCAAATGAGTGAACAATTCGCCCATCTATCTAAACTGGTTTACCAGCCAGCACCACAGGCTCAATCCTGAAAAGGCACAAGCTTGGTGGATAAACTGACAGGATTGGGCAAAATAAGGATTTCCCACAATGCTTTAGGACTATTTAGCAATCCTAATTGCAAATTTAAAGGTTCCAAAGTTAAGCTTTAATACCCAAGGATTAAACCACAGCAGACAAACCTGCAGAGCCAGGCAACAGGACAAGGCAGGGTCTAAAGTTCCCTGATTTAGGGGAGTGGGGGAGAGGGGATGAAGGAGGAATGTGAAGAGGACTAGAGGAATGGGATGGGAAGATGGGAAGACTAGTCTCTGTTCTTAGGTCTTCACTGCGCCTGGGATCACCAAGTGGGAGCTTCCACATAGATCTGGGCCTAAGCCTTCCCTGCTTGTCCAGCCATGTGGTTTTGAAAAGTTTCCATGAGCTTCCTACTTAAGGAAATGGTCCCTATACCTTCTTCAAGGAAACTGTGAAAATTAAACAAGCACAAGCTGATACACTCAAAACCCACAGCAGCTTCTACTACCAACAGGACAATATACTCCCAAGCTGCTGTAAAAGCCAAGTGAGTTATCTGCATGCCAAAGTGCACCCTTATGAAGGAAGGAATTAATGGTCATTCAGAAAAATAACATTGTGGTTGTGTTGTGTTTGAAAAAAAAAAATATCTTGACTGGGGCATCGCCTGTGGCTCAAGGAGTGGGGTGCCCCATATACCTGGGGTGGTGGGTTTAAGCCGGGCCCCAGCCAAAACTGGAAAAAAAAAAATTTTGCCTTGTTACGTGTAACTCAGCAGCCAGGGCACCAGCCACATACAATGGAGCTGGTGGGTTCAAATCCGATCCAGGCCTACTGGACAACAATGACAACTACAACCGAAAAATATCTGGGCACTGTGACAGGCACCTATAGTCCCAGCTACTTTGGAGGCTGAGGCAAGAGAATCACTTAAGCCCAAGAGTTAGAGAGTGCTTGACGCCATGGCAGGGTGACAGTGTGACACTGTGACCAAAAAAAAGGAGCTCCTTGAGAAGTGGTTGATTATTTGCTTATAAGAGGAAACACAGCAAGTGTGCCAGGGTCTTACTAAGCTAGAGACTAAGCAGGCTTGTCCAAAGAACACGAGAGCTGACTTGTGTGGGTGCCCAATGGCTACAAGAATCATAAGATGAATGCTTCAGCTGGGTGCAGTAGCTCACCACCTATAATCCCAGCACTCTGGAAGGCGAGGTGGTGGATCACTTTGGCTCAAAATCCAAAGATTAATGTTTCGGCTGGGGGCAGTAGCTCACAACTATAATCCCAGCAATATGGGAGGCCGAGGTGGTGGATCACTTGAGCTCACGTGTTTGAGAACAGCCTGAGAAGAGGGAGATCCCCGCCTCTAAAAAATAGCCAGGTGTGGCAGCGACCATAGTTCAGTGGGTAGGGCCCCAGTCACATACACTGAGATTGGCAGGTTCGAACCTAGGAAAGGCCAGCTAAAACACCAATGACAACTGCAACCAAAAAAATAGCCAGGTGCTGTGGCAGGCTCCTGTAGTCCCAGATAGTTGGGAGGCTGAGGCAAGAGAATTGCTTCAGGTTGCTATGAGCACCATAGCACTCTACTGAGGGCAACAAAATGAGACTCTGTCTCAAGAAAAAAAAAGAAAAGAGGAGAAAAAAAGGACTAATGCGTCCACCTATGTAAAGTTCAGGAACTAATCGACAATGGGGAGAAAGGCCCAACAATATTCTGCTCTTGGAGGATGGTGGCAGGGATCATGTGGAAAGTCATCCATGGGAACTTTCTGGGGGGATGGTCACAGTCTACATCTTAGTAGGGGCTGAGTATATGCTGTGGTCAAAATTTACTGAACAATATACTCGAAATCTCTACATTGCTTCAAAACAAAAAAAAGGGCAAATACTGAACTCTAGTTATGTAGAGGGAAAATAAATTTTTTTTTAAGACAGTTTTGCTATGCCACCCTTGGCAGAGTGCCATGGTGTCACAGCTCACAGCAACTTTAAACTCTTGGGCTTAAGTGATGCTCTTGCCTCAGCCTCCTAATTAGCTGGGACTACAGGTACCCACCACAACACCTGGCTATTTCTTGTTGCAGTTATCATTGTATTAGCAGGCCTGGGTGGGGTTCACACCTCCACCCTCAGTGCATATGGCAACCACTGTGCTATGGGTCCCGAGCCTCTGCTACTTATTTTTATGATTGATGTCAAATTAAAGGGACAGGCTCGGCGCCTGTGGCTCAAGTGGCTAAAGCGCCAGCCACATACACCTGAGCTGACAGGTTTGAATACAGCCCGGGCCTGCCAAACAATGACAGCTGCAACCAAAAAATAGCTGGGCGTTGTGTCAGGCACCTGTAGTCCCACCTACCTGGGAGGCAGAGGCAGGAGAATCACTTGAGCCCAGGAGTTGGGGGTTACTGTGAGTTGTGATGCCACAGCACTCTACCCAGGGTGACAGCTTGAGGCTCTGTCTCAAAAAAACTAAAGAGGCTCAGCGCCTGTGGCTCAAGCGGCTAAGGCGCCAGCCACGTACACCCAAGGTGGCGGGTTC
>NW_003852522.1:3420407-3425544 GCF_000181295.1 Otolemur garnettii
AAAAAAAAAAAAAAAAAAAACTAAAGAGACAGAAGAATGGAACAGTACAAGAGGTGAACGGACTGTGTGAAACACCAGTATAATCAAATGTCAGTGGTACACACTTATGCTGTATCTATCAATAGCTGTTCACTGTAAAATTGTGTACCTTTTTTGAATGTTTGAACATTTTCATAAGATGCCAAAAAAATGACTAAAAGTGCTACAAGACACTAAATTAATGCAAATTAATGAGTCCATAGATACCTAAACAACAAAAAACCCTGGGCGGCGCCTGTGGCTCAGTGGGTGGGCACTAGCACCACACACCGAGGGTGACAGGTTCAAACCCAGCCCCAGCCAAACTACAACAAAAAAAAAATAGCTGGGTGTTATGGCGGGCACTTGTAGTCCCAGCTACTTGGGAGGCTGAGGCAAAAGAATCGCCTAAGCCCAGGAGTTGGAGGTTGCTGTGAGCTGTGACGCCACAGCACTCTACCGAGGGCGACAAAGTACGACTCTGTCAAAAAAGAAAAAAAAAAACAACTCTGATTTTCCACATTTGAGATGTTTATATCCCAACTTTTTTTTTTAAGAGACAGAGTCTCACTTTGTTGCCCTCAGTAAAATGCAATGGCATCACAGCTGACAGTAACCTCCAGCTCTTGGGCTTAGGTAATTCTCTTGCTTCACTCAGCCTCCCTAGTAGCTTGGACTACAGGCGCCCACCACAACACCCGGCTATTTTTTGTTACAATTTGGCCAGGACCAGGTTCAAACCCGCCACCCTCAGTATATGGGGCCAGCAACCTACTCACTGAGCCATAGGCACTGCCCAATATCCCACCTTTATACTCTGAAAATTGTTTTGTTTTTTTGAGACACTGTCTCACTGTGTTGCCCTCAATAGAGTGCCATGGTGTCACAGCTCACAGCAACATCAAATTTTGGGGCTTAAGTGATTCTCTCCCCTCAGCCTCCCAGTAGCCGAGACTACAGGTGCCCGTGACAACACCAGGCTATTTTTCTGTTGTGGTTGTGATTGTTGTTTAGCAGGCCCAGGTTGGATTTGAACCCACCAGTCCCAGTGTATGTGGTCAGCATCTTAGCCACTGAGCTATGGGTGCTGAGCCCACTCTGAAAATTGTTAAGGGCCTGGGTGGTGCCTGTCACTCAGTGGGCAGGGCGCCAGCCCCATATATGGAGGGTGGCGGGTTCAAACCCAGCCCCGGCCAAAAACTGCAAAAAAAAAAAAAAAATCTGGGCATTGTGGTGGGCTCCTATAGTCCCAGCTACTCGGGAGGCTAAGGCAAGAGAATTGCCTAAACCCAGGAGTTGCAGGTTGCTGTGAGCTGTGACGCCATAGCACTCTACCAAGGGTGATAAAGTGAGACTGTCTCTACCAAAAAAAAAAAAAAAAGTTAAGGGACTTAAAAGTTCACTCCCCTCCCCAGCTAGTGCTGGGAAGTTCTAATAAAAACACCACTTGACAGATTAGACGGTGTGAGTAGAAAACCACTCTTAAAATCCAGGGGAACAAGATGTCACTGGGTCAAAACATCACTTCTAGGCATGCACAGTGGCTCATATGGTTAGTCCCAGCTACTCCAGAAGGTGATCCAGGAGGAGCACTTGGAGCCCAGGAGTTGAGGTTACAGTGAGCAATGATCTTGCCACTGTATTCCTGCTTGGGTGACAAAGCAAGACTCTGCCTCTAAAAATCACCTTGTGCAAGGCCGGGTGTGGTGGCTCAAATCTGTAATCCTAGCACTCTGGGAGGCTAAGGTGGGCAGATCACTTTAGCTCAGGAGTTTGAGACTAGCCTGAGCAACCCCCATCTCTACTAAACATAGAAAATGGCAGGTGCCTATAGTCTCAGCTGCTTGGGAAGCTGAGGCTTGAGGATCTCTTGAGCCCAAGAGTTTTAAGGTTGCTATGATGATGCCACTTGCACTTAACCCCAGGGTAACAGAGTAAGACCCTGTCTAAAAAACCCCCACCATGTCCAAAATGCCTCCAGGATATGCATGAGCCCCCGATATACCTGTCTTCACATAAAGGTGGTCCATCTGCTGTTTTCACAGTTATAAATGAGAAACGCAGGCATCCCTTTGCTACAATGAGCATGCTAACTTCATCTTTCTCTACCCTGAGAAGCAGGCCCATTAAGGGACCCGGGGAGGACCTTGATGGGCCCAGCCTGGCTCTGACCACCACACTTGACCTGTGTGTTGTCCATTCATCTTTGGCCCTGTTCCTTAGACCAGGCCATAATGGCAATGCCTCTTCATTCATGTGAACATAAGTGAGAGAGCTAATTATCTGGACTAAAACACATGGTTAAAAACTGTAATTATCAGGCAGCACCTGTGGCTCAGTGAGTAGAGTGCCAGCTGGCCCCATATACCAAGAATGGCGGGTGCCTGTACTCCTAAGCTACTCCAGAGACTGAGGCAAGAGAATCACCTAAGCCCAAGAGCTGGAGGTTGCTGTGAGCTGCGATGCCACAGCACTCTACTGAGGGTGACAAAGTGAAACTCTGTCTCTAAAAAAAAGTAAATTAAAATAAAATAAAAACTGGAATTATCTAGCTGGGTGTTGTGGCGGTGCCTGTAGTCCCAGCTACTCAGGAGGCTGAGGTAGACAAGAGAATCACCTAATCCCAGGAGTTGGAGGTTGCTGTGAGCGGTGTGACGCCACAGCACTCTACCAAAGGAGATAAAGAGACTCTGTCTCTACAGGAAAAAAAAAAAAAAAGGAATTACCACTCCTTTGCAGGGCAAAAAAACTGACCTCATTTGTCTCTATGTAAGTCCAGACCTGTCATCCAAGCAAACCTCAGAAAATCCACCTCATTAATTGATCCAGGACTTTTCAGAGTGAGCAGAAACGTTCTTTTTGAAAGGATTTTTTGTGAGGAAAACTGCTGAAGAGAAGCCTACAGCACTCATCCACTCTCAACACTCCACTCCCCCTACCAATCTAACTTTAAATGAAAGCTGTGAAATGCTAAACGAAGCTGCTCTAGGAGCCACAGTCCCACTGTGATTTAAACCTGGGCAGCAGCAAAGCTTGATTCTCTGAAAATAAACATGACCCAGAACAAGTGGTAAGTAAAAATATTAGGATTTAAAAACTGATCTCTATGTGGTCTGGGATGTTCTAACATGCAGGGATCAGGTTTCTTTCTTTTGTTCCTAAAATCAGCCCACCCACAGTATGCTCAGTTACAGAACCTTAAACCACAAACCAGTATGCTTGTGCAGTGATGGCCATCTTCCTGACCTCTTACTTATTATGAGGTGCATGGCACTTGCTGTTAGAAAAGAAACATACCCAAGTTAGTTTACCATGCATGGATCAACAAATGCTTATAGAATGAACAGGTGTAGTGGCAACACCCTAATAGGTATGCATGGTCACACTTGTCTTCCAGGGTTATTTCAAAAAATCTTACAGCCTTTCCATTGACTCTGGGGAATGGTCCTAAAATGGATGTTTACCCTAATCAACTCCTGGTTTCTTGAGATATGGATCCAAACTATCTGGGTTGTGAATTGAAACAATGCATACAGCCAGGTGCTGGTGGCTCACACCTGTAAACCTAACACGTGGAGAGGCCAACACAGATGGATTGCCTGAGATAAGGAGTTGGGACACCAGTCTGAGAAAGAGCCAGACACCACCTCTGTAAAAATACAAACATAATTTAGCTAGGCCTGCGCGGTGCCTATGGCTCATTGTGTAGGGCACTGGCCCTATATACCAAAGGGTGGCAGGTTCAAACTCAAACTGCAACAAAAAAATAGCCGGGCATTGTGGCTGCACCTGTAGTCCCAGCTACTTGGGAGGCTGAGGCAAGAGAATTGCCTAAGCCCAAGAGCTGGAGGTTGCCGTGAGCTGCAACACCTCTGCACTCTACTGAGGGCGACAAAGTGAGACTCTGTCTCTAAAAAAAAAAAAATTAGCTAGGCCTGAGGCAGGGGAATCACTTAAGCTAAATCACTAAAATAAAAAAATGTAGTTATTAGTATCATTTTAGAAATTTAAAATTCAGGCTCAGTGCCTGTGGCCCAAGCAGCTAAGGTACCAGCCATATACGCCTGAGCTGGCAGGTTTGAATCCAGCCTGGGCCTACCCAACAACGATGACTACAACCAAAAACTAGGTAGGCATTGTGGCAGGCACCTGTAGTTGGTGGTTGCTGTGTGCTGTGACACTACTGCATTCTACCCAGGGTGACAAAGGGAGACTCTGTCTCAAGAAACAAAACAATATAGCTTGGCACTTGTAGCTCAGCGGCTGGGGCGCCAGCACATACACCACAGCTGGTAGGTTCCAATCCAGCCGGGGCCAACCAAACAACAATGATAATTACAACCAAAAAATAGCCAGGGGTTGTAGCTGGCACCTGTAGTCCCAGCTACTTGAGAAGCTGAGGCAAGCATCACTTAAGCCCAAGAGTTTGAGGTTGCCATGAGCTGTGATGCCATAGCACTCCACCCAGGGCGACATAGTGAGATTCCAGCTCAAAACAAAAAATTAACAAATCCACCTACCTAGGTAATGCCAATCTAAGATCTGGTTATCAGCTGGGTACAGTGACTCATGACTGTAATCCTAGCACTCAGGGAGGCCAAGGTGGGAAGATCACCTGAAGCCAGGAGTTTGAGACCAATTTGGGCAAGACCAACTTTTGTAGGGATACTGTCTATACAAAAAATAAGAAAAATTAGCTGGACATGGTCATTTGTGCTTGCTGTCCTAGCTACTCAAAAGGCTTAGGCAGAAGGTTCAGGTGAGCCCAGGAAGTCAACCTTGCAGTGAGCTATAATTGTGCTACATTCCAGCTTAGCTTTCAAAAAAAGGATGAATTAATTAAAGTAATATAAAACAAAATGTAGTTATTAGACTCGGTGCCTGTGGCTCAAGTGGCTAAGGCGCCAGCCACATACACCTAAGGTGGCGGGTTCGAATCCAGCCCGAGCCCGCCAAACAACAATGACGGCTGCAACCAAAAAATAGCCAGGCGTCGTAGCGGGCGCCTGTGGTCCCCGCTGCTTGGGAGGCTGAGGCAGGAGACTCGCTTGAGCCCAGGAGTTGGAGGTTGCTGTGAGCTGTGATGCCACGGCACTCTACCCAGGGGGACAGCTTGAGG
>NW_003852522.1:3425609-3428230 GCF_000181295.1 Otolemur garnettii
ATTCAGGCTCAGTGCCTGTGGCCCAAGCAGCTAAGGTACCAGCCATATACGCCTGAGCTGGCAGGTTTGAATCCAGCCTGGGCCTACCCAACAACAATGATGACTACAACCAAAAACTAGGTAGGCATTGTGGCAGGCGCCTGTAGTCCCAGCTACTTGAAAGGTGAAGGCCGGAGAATTCCTTGAGCCCAGGAACTGGAGGTTGCTGTGAGCTGTGATGCCATGGCACTCTGCTCTGTCTCAAAAAAACTGCATAGCCAGGTCAGGTACTGTGGCTCTCAGCTGTATCCTAGCACTCTGGGGGGCTGAGGAGGGCAGATTGCCTGAGCTCATGGGTTTAAGACCAGCCTGAGACAGAGCAAGAACTCATCTCTAAAAATATCCAGCCAGGTGTTGTGGGCACTTGTAGTCCCCGCTACCTGGGAGGCTGAGGTAAAGAGAATCACCTAAGCCTAAATTTTGAGGTTATTGTGAGCTATGATGGCAGGGCACTCTGCCCAGAATGACAAAGTGAAACTGTCTCAAAAAAAAAAAAAAACACAAAATAACCAGGCTTGGTGCCTGTTGCTTAGTGGCTGGGGTGCCAGCCAAATACACCTGAGCTGGTGGGTTTGAATTGGGCCTGGGCCTGCCAAACAGTGACAACTACAACCAAAAATACCCGTGTGTTGTGGCGGGCGCCTATAGTTCCAGCTACTTGGGAGGCAGAGGCAGGAACATCGCTTGAGCCCAGGAGTTGGAGGTTGCTGTGAGCTGTGATGCCACAGCACTCTGCCCAGGGCAACAGCTTGAGCTCTGTCTCAAAAAAAAAAGAAAAAAAAAATTAAAATTTAACCCAGGCTTGGCACCTGTAACCAGCCACATACAGGCTGGGGGCTTAGAATCCAGCCCTGGCCTGCTAAACAATGACAACTGCAAGGAAAAATAGCAAGGCACTATGGCAGGAGCCTGTAGTCTCAGCTACTTGGGAGACTGAGGCAAAAGAATCACTTGCGCCCAGGAGTTTGAGGTTGCTGTGAGCTGGATACCACAGCACTCTCTATCCAGGGCAACATAGTGAGACTCTGTCTCAATTTCAAAAAAAAAAAAAAAAAAAGAGCAGTGTCTGTGGCTCAGTTGAGTAGGGTGCTGGTCCCATATACCAAAGGTGGTGGGTTCAAACCCGACCCTGGCCAAACTGCAACAAAAAAATAGCTGGGCATTGTGGTCCCTGATACTCAGGAGACTGATGCAAGAGAATCACCAAAGCCCAAGAGCTGGACGCTGCTGTGAGCTGTGAAACCACAGCACTCTACTGAGGGTGACAAAGTAAGGCTCTGTCTTTAAAAAAAAAAAAAAAAGAATAAGAAAAAAATAAGATAAAATAAAATTCAACCCAAATGTAAAGTCTAGCACAATGGTTCCTGGATTGGTCTGCAAATATGTATTTTTTAGAGATCCAAAGATGATATTTTTATTTTTAAAATATAAAATATATGAGAAAGAGAGAAGAGTGGGGAAAGCAAAGAAAGTAGAAAGCAGGGAGAGAGGAGACTGGAGGAGGGAAGAGAGAGAAAAGGAAAAAGACGTAGCATACCAAAGTAAACATCTTAAATGTTTTCAATCTTTACTAAGTCTATTTTTAGTTACACTACTTCTTATAATATTTTTGGTATTAAGATAAGGTGACCAGATGTCCCGCTAACAATTTGTCCCACGTTGTTTTAAAAAAGTCTCAATTTTTGGAAAGAATGCACAAGCTAGAGAATGGCGGGACAATGGGAAGGGAATATTCGGTTTTCGGCTGCTGAAAAGGGTAATGTAACTCCATTTGGGAATGAAGAGGTTAATGTAACTTCATTTGGAAATGAAAAAGCTAATGTAAACTCCCTACTCTCCTCCTGGGCAAGGTCACCCAGGTGGACCAGCACCCTACTCCTTTGAGCCACAGGCGCCACCTTATAATTTTTTTTTAGTGTATTTGTAAATTGTACTTATGTTGAAATTAAAAACATATATATTACAATATTATTTTTGCGTTCCATGAAAATTTTTGTTGCTCCATATAGACCAAATTTTTATTAAGACACCACCCCGCCCCTACCCCCCATTAATGGTGTCCCGCTTTCCCAATGTTAAAATCTGGTCACCTTATATTAAGACCGGCCGAGCGCCTGTAGCTCAGCAGCTAGGGCACCAGCCACATACACTGGAACTGGCAGGTTCAAACCCAGCCAGGGCCTGCCAAAAAATGACAATTACAACCAAAAAATAACCAAGCTTTCTGGTGAGTGCCTGTAGTCCCAGCTACTTGGGAGGCTGAGGCAAGAGAACTGCTTAAGCCCAAGAGTTTGAGGTTGCTGTGAACTGTGACACCACCACACTCTACTGAGGGCAACATAGTGAGACTGTCTCAACAAGAAAGACCCTTTCATCTTATGAAAAATGAAGATGGGCGCCTGTGGCTCAGTGGGTATGGCGCTGGCCCCATGTACCGAGGGTGGCGAGTTCGAACTCAGACCTGGCCAAACTGCAACAAAAAAATAGCTGGGCATTGTGGCGGGCGCCTATAGTCCCAGCTACTCAGGAGGTTGAGGCAAGAGAATCACTGAAGCCCAGGAGTTGGAGGTTGCTGTGACCTG
>NW_003852522.1:3429180-3430384 GCF_000181295.1 Otolemur garnettii
AAGGATGTGCCAGATCTGCTTGTATTGTGGAGCACCCGGGAGTGCAAGAAACAAAAGCCCTGGGTCCTTGTTCCTGGACTCTTTTAGAAGCTGGGTCAAAAATAAGGATGAAAATACCACCTCCCTCACAGATGCAGATAGTAAGGATTATAGGTAACAGTGTAAGGACTGTAAAACTACAAAGGAAATGTGATAAATGGATTAAGGTGAACAAGGTGATGCATGCCTGTAGCTACTCTAGAGGCTGAGGACGGAGGACCAATTGAGCCCAGGAGCTCAAGACCAAACTTGGCAACATAGTTGAGACTCTATCTTTAAAAAAAAAAAAGGGTGGTGCCTGTGGCTCAAGGAGTAGGGTGCCAGCCCCACATACCGGAGGTGGTGGGTTCAAACCCAGCCCTGCCCCCCCAAAAAAAGAGTGTTCTTGGAAAACCAAGAGAAACACTTTACGTGCCTGTGAGAGGACACAATATCACAGATAAGTGTGGAACATGACTCGATGTGGGAATTACCAAACCTTTCCAGCACACTCTTCAGGTAGCAAGGAGGTGATGGAAGCAAGCCTAGGAAATGCTCCCACACCTGGTTGGAGGCAGAGGCAACCTTCCCAAAACTAGTGTGTGATTTAATGTCTTTATTACTTTTTTCTTAATTTTAGTTAAAAAAAACTCTCAAAGGGGATGGTGCCTGTGGCTCAAAGGAGTAGGGCACTGACCCCATATGCCAGAAGTGGTGGGTTCAAGCCCAGTCCCAGCCAAAAAAAAAAAATCTCTCAAAGGATGTATACAGTAACATGTTAATTATTACAGTAATCAAGGGTACCCTTTTTAAGGGAAACTTTTTTACTTTGAAACAAGGGCAGCATCACATGCAGTTCTAAGAAATAACAGATCCAGCTCCGCACCTGTAGCTCAAGTGTCCGGGGGGCCAGCCATATACACTGGAGCTGCCAGGCTCGATTCAAGCCTGTGCCCACCAAACAACAACTATAACCAAAACAAAGGCTGGGCATTGTGTCAGGCGCCTGTGGTCCCAGCTACTTAGGAGGCTGAGGCAAGAGAACCGCTTAAGCCCCAGAGTATGAGGTTGCTGTGAGCTGCGATGCCAAAGCACCCTACCCAGGATGATAGCTTGAGACTTGAGTCTCAAAAAAAAAAAAAAGAGGCTGGGCGCCTGTGGCTCAACGTAGAGTGCTGGCCCTGTG
>NW_003852522.1:3430598-3432769 GCF_000181295.1 Otolemur garnettii
AACAGATCCGTCTGGTACACCCAGTGTCCCACAAATAACATTTTGCAAAACTACAGCACAATATCCTAACCATATTGACAGTGATGCAGACAAAGCACAGAACACTACCAGGGCACAAGCACAGAACACACAGGCACACCTAGTTGCCTGTGTGTAGTCAAGTCAATTATCCAACCTCCCCTCATCCATAATACCTGGCAGCCCCTCATCCATTCACTATTGCAACAGTTTTGTCATTTCCAGAATCTCCTAGAATGGAACTGTGGAGTATGTAACCTTTCAGGAATGGCTTGTGTTTTTGTTTGTTTTGAGACAGTCTCACTTTGTCACCCTTAGTAGCTAGCATGCTGTCATGTCACAGCTCACAGCAACCTCAAACTCTTGGGCTCAAGCAATTCTCTTGCTTCAGCCTCTGAAGTAGCTGTGACTATAAGGTGCCTGACACAACACCTGGCTATTTTGAGAGATGAGTTCTTGCTCTGGCTTAGGCTCATCTTGAACCTGTGAGCTCAGGCAATCCACCTGCCGTGGCCTCCCAAAGTGCTAGGATTACAAGCATGAGCCACCATGCCTGGCCTCAGAACTGGCTTGTTTCACTCTGCACAACTGCCTCAAGTTTCACCCAAGACTCAAGTGCACCATTAGGTGGCTCTTTTTTTATGGTTATGTGGTATTCTGTACTAATTGTTCCTTACCGAAGGACATCAGGGTTGTTTCTAGTTCTTGAGTCTAACGAATAAAACTGCTATGGACATTTATTTGTGGGTAGATTTTTGTGTGAACACACAAATTGTCACACAAAAATTCTAAATTTCCAAATTCATTTGCTCAAGAGCATAAACGGTAGGACATATGATGGGTGCCAGTTTAGTTTTTTAAGAAACTGTTAAACTGTTTTCCAGAATTGAAGCCTTGGGTTTTATTTTATTTTTTGAGACAGCCTCAAGCCATTGCTCTGGGTAGAGTACCATAGCATCACAGCTTACAGTAACCTCCAACTCTCGGGCTTAAGCGATTCTCTTGCCTCAGCCTCCCAAGTAGCTGAGACTACAGGCGCTCAGCACAATGCCTGGTTGTAGGTTTTTTGGCTGCAGTTGTCATCGTTGTCTGGCGGGCCTACGCTGGATTCAAACCTGCCGACTCTGGTATATGTGGCTGACATCTTAGCCGCTTGAGTTACAGGCGACAAATCAAGACTTGGGTTTTAAAAACAAACTCAATTAGCTTCAGAAGTACTTTTTTTTTTTTTTTTGAGACAGAGTCTCACTATGTCACCCTCGGTGGAGTGCCCTGGTGTCACAGCTCACAGAAACCTCAAATTCTTAGGTTTAAGTGATTCTCTTGCCTTAGCCGCCCAAGTAGCTTGGACTACAGGCACATGCCACAATTCACGGCTATTTCTTTGTTGTTGTTATAGTTGTCATTGTTGTTTGGCAGGCCCGGGCCAGGTTCAAATCCACCAGCCCTAGTGTATGTGGCCAGTGCCCTAGTCGCTGAGCTACAGGCACTGAACCAGCCTCACAAGTAATTCAATTCACCTCCTCTCCTCTTCTAACAGTTTGCACACCCACTTTGCAAAGCAGTAGTTCTCAGCAAGCTCCAACCAGGCAGCCCACAGACATCCATGTTCACTGGCCAGCCATTATTCCCTCCAATAAGGATTCTGCACAGGTAACCCACATGACAAATATTTATGAAGTGCGGGTCTCAACCATTGGGCTGGGCTGCTTATTTCTATATTGTCAATATTTAGGGTTTTTAAAAACTATGAATAGGCTTGGTACCTGTGGCTCAAGCAGCTAAGGCACCAGCCACATATATTTGAGCTGGCGGGTTAGAATCCAGCCCGGGCCCACCAAACAGCAATGACAGCTGCAACCAAAAAATAGCCAGATGTTGTGGCAGGTACCTGTAGTCCCAGCTACTTAGGAGGCAGAGGCAGGAGACTTATTTGAACCCAGGAGTTGGAGGTTGCTGTGAGCTGTGATGCCATAGCACTCTACCCAGGGTGACAGCCTGAGATTCTGTCTCAAAAAAATAAATAAATAGGGCTGCACCTGTGGCTTAAAGGAGTAGGGCACCAGCCCCATATGCCAGAGGTGGCTGGTTCAAACTCGGTCCCAGCCAAAAACTGCATTAAAAAAAAAAAAATACACAAAGTGAGACTCTAT
>NW_003852522.1:3432789-3434911 GCF_000181295.1 Otolemur garnettii
ACAAAAATAGCTGGAAAGGGCAGCGCCTATGGCTCAGTTGAGTAGGGCGCCGGCCCTGTATACCAAAGGTGGTGGGTTCAAACCCAGCCCCGGCCAAACTGCAACAAGAAAATAGCCAGGCATCATGGCAGGTGCCTGTAGTCCCAGCTACTCGGGAGGCTAAGGCAAGAGAATCACCTGAGCCCAAAAGCTGGAAGTTGCTGTAAGCTCTGATGCCAGAGCACTCTACAGAGGGTGACAAAGTAAGACACTGTCTCTAAAAAAAAAAAATACAATAAAAATATATATAATAAAATAAATACAAACTATGAATATACAGCAATTATTAACCTGCACAAAATCTACATGTATCATTGAGAAAAAACCTAACCTGCAACATTTCATTCTTTAAAACTACACCCAATCAGTGGCTTACATGTTTATTAGTCCTAGCATCTGGGAAGCCAAGGCAGGAGGAACCCTTCTGCTCAGGAGTTCAAGATCACCCTGAGTAAAGTAAGACCCCATCTCTACTGAAAATAGAAAAATTAGGCTGGGCGCCCGCTGCATGCACTGAGACTGGCGGGTTCAAGCCCAGCCCAGGCCTGCTGAACAACAATGACAACTGCAGCAAGAAAATAACTGGGTGCTGTGGCGGGCACCTATAGTCCCAGCTACTTGGGAGGCTGAGACAGGAGAATCACTTAAGCCCAAGAGTCTGAAGGTGCTGTGAGCAGTGATGCCAAAGCATGCTACTGAGAGCGATGCAATGAGACTGTCTCAAAAAAAAAAAAAAATGGGGGGGGAGGCGGCACCTATGGCTCAGTGGGTAGGGAGCCGGCCCTATATATGGAGGGTGGGGGGGTCAAACCCAGCTCTGGCCAAACTGCAACAAAAAATAGCTGGGCATTGTGTAGGCACTTGTAGTCCCAGCTACTTGGGAGGCTGAGCCCAGGAGTTGTAGGTTGCTGTGAGCTGTGACTCTATGGCACTCTACCCAGGGCAATAAAAAAAACAGAATTAGTGGGACCTGGCAGTGGGGGCCTGTAGTCTACTCAGCTACTTGGGAGGCTGAGGCAAGAGAATAGCTTGAGCCCAGGAGTTGGAGGTTGCTATGAGCTGTGACATCAGAGCCCTCTACCAAAGGCCACATAGTGAGACATTGTCTCAAAACAAACACTGGTAGCCACAATTGGTTTTTTTTTTTTTTTTTTTTGAGAGTCTCAAGCTGTGGCCCTGGGTAGAGTGCCATAGCAACATCATAGCTCACAGCAACCTCCAATTCAGGCTCAAGGGATCCTCTTACCTCAGTTTTGTTTTTCTTTGACTCTGTCTCAAAAATAAATAAATAAACAAAAAATCAGGCTAGGTACTGCAGCTCACACTTATAATCCTATCACTTTGAAAGGCTGAGGCAGGACAATTTGAGGCCAAGAGTTCAAGACCAGCCTGAGCAAAAGTATTACTGACACACACCCCACACTTGTCTCTATCTCTGCAAAAAATAGAAAAGTGAGCTGGGCATGATGGTGCTTGTGTATAGTACAGCTACTCAGAAAGCTGAAGATGATCACTTCAGCCCTTAAGTTTGTGGGTGTAATGAGCTATGATGAATGACAATTACTGCACTCTCACCTAGGGAACAGAGTAACTCTACCTCAAAAAATAAATAAAAATAGGGTCAAGAGTGGTGGCTCACACCTGTAATCCTAGCACTCTGGGAGACCTAGGCGGGTGAATTGCTTGAGCTTACAGGTTCCACACCAGCCTAAGCAAGATAGAGACCTTGTCTCTAAAAACAGCGGGGTGTTGTGGTAGGCATCTGTAGTCCCAGATACTCAGGAGGCTGAAGCAAGAGAATCACTTGAGCCCAAGACTTTGAGGTTCCAGTGAGCTATGACACCACAACACTCTACCAAGAGCAACAAAATCAAACTATCTCAAAAAAATTAAATCAAATTAAATTAAAATTAAAAAATTAGGGGCAGCACCTGTGGCTCAGTGGGTAGGGTGCCCGCCCCATATACCAAGGGTAGTGGATTGCAACCCAGCCCCGGCCAAACTGCAACAAAAAATAACCGGGCGTTGTGGCGGGCACCTGTACTCCCAGTTACTGGGGAGGCTGAGGCAAGAGAATCGCCTA
>NW_003852522.1:3435341-3436610 GCF_000181295.1 Otolemur garnettii
GCCCGTAGCTCAGTAGTTAGGCCACCAGCCACAAGCTCCAGGGCTGGTGGGTTCAAACTTGGTCCAGACCCATTTAAAGAAAAAAAAAAAAAATCAGCTTGGTGCCTGTAGCACATTGGTTATAGCACCGGCTACATACATGGAGACTCATAGGTTCGAACCTGGCCCAGGCCTGCTAAAACAATGACGAATACAACAACAAAAAAGAAAAATAGCCAGGTGTTGTGGTGGGCACCTATTGTCCCAGCTACTAGGATACTGAGGCAAGATAATCGCTCGAACCCCAGAGTTGGAGGTTGCTGGAAGATATGATGCCACTGTACTCTACTGAGGATGACAAAAAGAGACTGTCTCAAAACAAATAAATAAAAATTAGTACACTGAGGAGGCTCCCTTAACACACACACACCTAGCTACCCTGTTTTTATGGTCTTTTCAGCACCAACTTTCCCTATATAAAACGCAGAGAAGTCACCTACATGTTTCAAAGAAAACTGCAAAATGCTAGAGCAGAGAACTGAAGTGCACTTCGCTCCTTCAGGGCCTCAACCCTCTTCACTAAGTCACTGTGTATAGTGTCCTGTCAAAGCACTATCTACCACTAATTCCAAACAATTCCAATGGAAACAGAAATCAAATCTTCCTCTCCCAGGATCTTACTAAGAAAAAAAAAGAACAATCCAATAAACAGAACCCAGAAAAGCCTAATTCCTACAAACGTTCAATTAAAGCAAGATTGAGGGGCAGGCATGGTGGCTCAAGCCTGTAACCCCAGCACTCTGGGAAGCCAAGTTGGATGGACGGCCTGAGCTCACAAGTTCGATACCGACTGAGCCAGAGGGACACCCTACCTCTAAAAATAGCTAGGCACTGGGTTGGTGCCTGTAGTCTGAGCTACTTGGGAGGCTGAGGCAAGAGAATTTCTTGAGTCCAAGAGTTTGACGTTGCTGTGAGCTATGATGCCATAGCACTCTACCAAGGGTGACAAGATTCTGTCTTAAAAAAAAATAACAGGTTCAGCACCTGTGGTTCAAGTGGCTAAGGTGCCAGCCACATACACCTGAGCTGGCGGGTTGGAATCCAGCCCAGGCCCGCCAAACAACAACGACAGCTGCAACCAAAAAATATCCAGGCATTGTGGCAGGCGCCTGTAGGCCTAGCTGCTTGGGAGGCGGAGGCAGGAGACTCGCTTGAGCCCAGAAGTTGGAGGTTGCTGTGAGCTGTGATGCCACAGGACTCTACCCAGGGCGACAGCTTAAGGCTTTGTCT
>NW_003852522.1:3437461-3443338 GCF_000181295.1 Otolemur garnettii
AAAAAAAAAAAAAAAGAAAAAGAAAAAGAAAAAAGAAAAAAAAAGCCAGTGTGGCCAGTGCCTGTAGTCCCAGTTACTTGGGAGGCTGAGGGAAGAGAATCACTTGTGCCCAAGAATTAGCAGTTGCTGTGAGCTATCACACCAAAGCACTCTACTGGGGGAGACAAACCGAGACTCTGTCTCAGGGGGAAAAAAAAAAAGAGAGAAAGAAAAGAAAAAAGGCAGCACCCGGAGCTCAGTGGTTAGGATACTGGCCACATACACCAAGTCTGGCGGGTTTGAACCAGTCTGGGCCAGCTAAAAAACAATAATCATGGTCCAGGCGAGATGGCCCACACCTGTAATTCCAGTACTTGGGAGGCCAAGGTGGGTAAATTGCCTGAGCTCACAGGTTCGAGACCAGCCTGAGCCAGAGCAAGATCTCGTCTCTAAAAAAAAAAAAAAAGCCGGGCATTGTGGTGGTGCCTGTAGTCCCAGCTACTCTGGAGGCTGAGGCAAGAGGATTGTCTGACCACAAGAATTTAAGGTTGCTGTGAGCTATGACGCTACAGCACTCTCCTGAGAGTGAGAAAGTGAGACTCTGTCTCAAAAAAAAAATAAATAAGCAACACTGACAACTGCAACAACAACAAAAAAATTAGCTGGGCATTGTGGTGGGTGCCTGTAGTCCCACCTACTTGGAAGGCTGAGGCAAAAGAATCGCTTAAGCCCACGAGTCTGAGGTTGCTGTGAGCTGTTGACGCCATAGCACTCTATCCAGGGCCACAGCTTGAGACTCTGTCTCAAAACAAAAAAAAGAAAAGAAAGAATTTAAGAGTACTTATGGGCAGGCACATAATCCTAGTATACTTGGAGGCCAACGTGAAGTCGGAGACCAGCCATGGCACTCTACCCAGAAAGACAAACTGAAACTCTGCCTCAAAAAAAAAAAAAGAAAGAAAGAAAGAAAGAAAATAAAAGAGAACACTGCTACATCCCACATCTTGCTAAAGGAAAGAGGAGATGCTGTCTGCTGTCTACCAAGAGGCTGTCACATAAAAAGGCTTTTTCCCCATTAATGGCTCCACATGTTCCTTCCTATAGGCCAGTGGTTCTCAACCTGTGGGTTGAGACCCCCAACCCTTTCACAGGGGTCGCCTAAGACCATCAGAAAGCACATTACAATTCATAACAGTAGCAAAATTACAGTTATGAAGTAGCAAGGAAAGTAATTTTATGGTTGGGGGTTATCACAATATTGAGAACCACTGCCGGCCTTTAATCAGGAGCATCATATTTGTATGATCAAAATTAGCAGCTGCTCTTTGTAAGCGTGGTATTTGACAGAAGAATCTGAGGAAAAAAACAGCTTTAAATTTCTCACTCTCAGGAACATGAACCTCCAAAACTATTAATACTAAAAGCTAATGGAATTTTTGCCTACAGGCACTAGACATGTTCTATCAGGAGAAGAAAAAGAAAAATTGCAAACAATTTAGTACCTATCAGCTACAGAAAGAAGCTATCCAAGATCCACTTAGATAAAGAGACTGTTAAATAAGTGCCCAGTGCTGGCCGGACCAAGCATCGCCATCATCCCCCAGCCAGCAACCAAAACTAAGAAATACTTCAGGCAACAGTCAGGCCTGTACAGATTCCATTCACAGATCTCTTGCCTATGTAGGATCAAGATATCCACATAAAGAAGAGACAGTTCTGGGGCAAAGACTCCAACACTACTAGATAGGGACAGCAGCACCTCCCAGTGTCCTGGGATTTTCCTCCATCCTCTCCAGCTGTGAATGAAGCCATGGTTCCCACATTTCATTCAGTCTGAGCGGGTGCAGTAGCTACATCCCACGAGACCACACACAAAGCATCACACTCAAAGCATAGCGACAGTACTGTCAGCAATCCTTAGAGATTCCCAACCACAAATATCTGAGGAAAAGAGAACTTAAAAGACCTAAATTTGAATCCTAACTTCAGAAAGCATTTCTTGTTCTACCAGAGACCCCAAATATCAATCACACCACTCATTTTAAAGAGTAGAATCTTGAACAACCAGAAAGACAGACTAAAAATGACTGAATACTCAAGTCCAGACAATGAAGGCTTATCACTAAAATTCATGCATCCTTGCGGATCCATCCTGCTCCAACTTTAACTACTGAGATTACTTACTCTCCCCCAATTTGGTCGCTGAGCTGGGGGACAGAATGCAGATCAGCGCACACTTGGCATAATTCACCCAGGCATAGGATTAACTGGGGTAGAAACCCTTGAGTAACCACAGGAATGAAAATCAGTCAATTGACTGAGAAAATGCAGGTAAAAAAGGTTTTGAGCATCCATGTTCGGATCCCAATCTTACAGATTACGATACACCCAAACATCACAGTAGATCAGTTTGTGGGGACGCTACAAATCCTAAGCGATCTGAAAAACACTCAATTTCACTGAAAACACCTGAACTAAACAACAGGAAACCTATAAACCCTCTCAAGTTTGAATACTGATCTGAGGAAGGCCTGCCTGACCAGACATTTGGGAAACTGGAGAACCCACAAAGGTTTCCTCTGCAACCGGCGTCAGAAAGGGGTTTCCAAGGACCAGGTCCGACTTTCGCTGCCCTACGGGGACAAAAGGAGCCCACGTTTCCCGCCTCGGAAACCTAGTACCCTCCAGGAACCCATGGCGGGACGGAGACAAAAAAAGAAGGATGGGGTACGAAAAGGGGGTAACCCCGGACGGAATACTCCGGGCTCCAGGGGGTGTGTGCTCCCGACACGTGCGCGCGTAGCCTGGGCGCCACAACAGACAAAGCCCTGCCCCGGGGAGGTGGAGGCCCGGGCTCGGTGCGCGCGCCCTTCCCGCGCGTGGCGCCGCCGCCGGCCGAGGGGCCGCGAAGGGGGGAGCAGATGCGCGCGCACCGGGCCTTCGCCGCCGCCGCCATTTTGTTTCCTCGCACAATGGGGGAAGAGTAACGGCTGAGGGCGGGAGCAAGGCCGGCGCGAGAGGAATGAGCCAGGAGCAGGGGCAAGGGGACCAAGCGAAGGCGGAGGATGTAAGGAGCTTTGGCATTATCACTGCGACCCTTCAGTAGGGACAGAGTTGAGGAGGGCGGGGGAGGGGCAGAACGGGAGGGAGCCTGGCCGCCACATTGACACTTACCTTGTCAGCGTCCACTTTCCGGACCACAGCTGCTGACGCCACCCTCCTGCCACAGCCCGCCAGGGTCTCCCCCCAAAAGCCACGCGGTGCGCGCCGGGCTGCTGAGTCCAACTGCAATGGCGAGAAGAGGAGGAGGAGCCGGAGCCGGGGGCGAGCGAGCAGGCGCGCGCCGGAGAGGTGCGGGGGCACGTGACCGGCCGGAGCCCCGCCCCCTCGTCGTCGCTTTGCGGCAAGACGCAGGCCCAGCCTGAGTGGGAGGGAGAGATGAAAAGAGATAAGGAGGCGGGCTGTCATCACGTGAACAGAAGCGTGGGCGTTGCTTGGGTCGGTCACGTGCGTTCAGTCACTTTCCTTGCCTTTACAGAGCTTTGCTCTATCACGTGACAGGGGCGCTATCCGAACTTCCTCATCCACGTGACAAGGGCTAACCTCACTTTCCCAGGGTTGTATTGGTAGATCTATATCACTTGATAAGGTCATTGCTCTGGTTTGGCAATGGCTAGTTTTGAGCCGCCATTACCACGTGATGCGGGGTTGCACGCCTGCGCAGCAGCTACCTTACGCTAGTCGCTCTGAGTACGTTAACGGAAACGCCTCTAAGACTAGTGTGTGTTTCTTAGAGACCGGAGCTTCGTCAGGGATGTTCATCCTCCAGCGGGAATCAGAACAGTTCGTGGGAAATCCAGGGGTGGGACTTAAAGGCGCTCAGCCACAGGCAGCCCTGACGGTTATGAGTAAGGGCACCAATGACTGGGTGCCTTCTTAGGAGCTTAGTGTCGTCGAATCCTCCCAGGTCCCACGTGAGGTCCCTACTGTACCGTCTGTGATTAAACTAAATTCCTGGGTAGGGTTGGCGCTCATAGGCAGGTTGACAGATCCCCGCGTTGCAGGAATTTGGAGCAAGAGGAGCAAGGTGTTGAAAATGGAGAGAAGTCGTTCAAAACGTACTGGTTAATATAGGTCTTCTGTGCAAAAACGTACAGAGTAGCGAATTAAAGGATTGCAGAATTCTGGGCGGTGCCGCGTCTGTGGTTCAAAGGAGTAGGGCGCTGGCCCCATATACCGGAGGTGGTGGGTTCAAACCCAGCCCTGGATCAAAAAAAAAAGGATGCAGAATCCTTAGGCCTGGGGCGGTGGCTCATGCCTGTAATCCCAGCATTCTGGGAGGCCGAGGCAGGTGGATAGCCTGAGCTCAGGAATTGGAGAGCAGCTTGAGAAAGAGCGAGACACCGTCTCTTTAAAAAAAAAAAAAAAAAAAGCCGGGCATTGTGGCGGGTGCCTGTAGTCCCCGCTACTCGGGAGAATCGCTTGAGCCCAAAAGTTTGAAGTCTCTGAGCCATGATGCCACGGCACTCAACCCTAGGGTGACTGAGTGAGAAAAAAAAAAAAAAAAACATGTGCGCGCCTGTAGTCCTAGCTACTTGGGAGGCTGAAGCAAGAGAATCACTTAAGCCTAAGAGTTTGAGGTTACCGTGAGCTGTGATGCAACAGTACTTTACAGAGGGTGACATAGTGAGACTTTGTCTCCAAAAAAGTAAAAGATGCAGAAACCAGTGCCTGCCCTTGGTTTGAGTCCTGTGTGATGCACTTGCCTGAGTCTCTGTTTTCTCATCTAGGAAATAGGGATAATTGATTTTTTTTTTTAAATAGAGTCTCACTCTCTGTTGTCATGACTGGAGTGCCTTAGAATCAAAGTATCGCAGCATCCTGAAATTCCTCGGTACAAGTGATCTTGCCTCAGCCTCCGGAGTAGCTGGGACTATAGGTGCCTGCCGCAAAGCCCAGATGGTTTTTTCTGTTTTTAGTAGAGACGAGGTTTGACTCTTGCTCAAGCTGGTCTCTTAACTCCTGAGCTCAAGCAATCCACCTGCCTCGATCTTTCAAGAGTGCTAGGATTGCATGCGTGAGCCACCTCTCCCAGTCTCTCCCCAAGGCAGAGACCAACAATGTATATTTGCAGGACACATTCCTCCAAATTCTTAGCTATTCTAAAGAAAGTGTATGGTTATATAGCACACCTTCTGCTCTTCTAATTTATTTATATTTTACTTAAGTTTTTTTTTTTTTTTTGAGACAGAGCCTGGGTAGAGTGCTGTGGCCTTACAGCTCACAGCAACCTCCAACTACTGGGCTCGCTAAGCGATTCTTCTGCCTCCGCCTCCCAAGTAGCTGGGACAGGCGCCTGCCACAACGCCTAGCTAATTTTTAGTTGCAGCCATCATTGTTGTTTGGCGAGCCTGGGGTGGATTCGAACCCACCAGTTCAGGTGTATGTGGCTGGCACTTTAGCCGCTTGAGCTACAGGCGCCAAGCTTTGTTTTTCTTTTTGAGACCTACTCTCATTCTGTTGCCCTAGGTAGAGTGCTGTGGTACATGATATAAAATGTCAAACTTGAAAAAGGATATCAGAGAGTGAAATCAATCTCCTTCCTTCAGACACCTTTTACTTGGCAGACATGGTAAAATGTTTTTATGTATCAAGATGTATAATTGAGGCTTGAGGCCTGTGGCTCAAGCAGCTAAGGTGCAACCAAAAAATGGCCGGGCACCTGTAGTCCCAGCTACTTGGGAGACGGAAGCAGGAGACTCCCTTGAGCCCAGGAGTTGGAGGTTGCTGTGAGCTGTGATGCCATGGCACTCTACTGAGGGTGACAGCTTGAGGCTCTGTCTCAAAAAAAAAGATGTGGCTCGGCGCCTATAGCTCAACCGGCTAAGGCGCCAGCCA
>NW_003852522.1:3443532-3444799 GCF_000181295.1 Otolemur garnettii
AAAAAAAAAAAAAAAAGATGTATGATTGGGCTAGGCGAGGTGGCTCATACCTATAATCCTATAACTCTGGAAAGCCAAAGCGGGTAGATTGCTTGGGGTGGCAAGTTTGAGACCAGCCTGAGCAAAATCGAGAACCTGTCTTTACTGAAAATAGAAAAACTGAGGCAAGAGGATAGCTTGAGCCGGAGTTGGAGGTTGGTGTGAGCTATGATGCCATAGCACTCTACCCAGGGCAACAGCTTGAGACTCTTGTCTCAAAAAAAGAAACAAGATATATAACTATATTTTTATTGCTATTTTTCACATAAATAAGTGTTTTATTCTACATCTGGCACTTTTTTTTTTCACTTTCTATGCCTCAGAAATCTGTCTCACAGAAGTAAAGCTTGAGATTCAAGTAAAGTGAAGTAAAATGAAGGGAGCGTGTAATAGGGACAAAACTGATTAAAGCAAGTTTACACTGTTGGGAGTCACTGTGATGGTAGTGAATGGTAATAACAGACTAACTGGCTTCAATATAACATAACCTTATTTGAAGCCCCAAGGGAGAGACCAACAATGTCTATTTGACATTAGAGGGAATGGACTTTGTGGCAGAATAACTTGCCTAAGCTAACAGCGCTACCAAGTGGCAAAACAAAGTTAGTTTCTAGTTTCTGTTTCTCAAGTCCAAAGGAAGGCCCTAGGTTCTGACAGTTCTATCAAACGGACTCTAAGCCAATCCAATCGCAGTGGTACCTGTTTGTAACCTAGCACTGTGGGAGGCTCAGGCAGGTGGATTGCCTGAACTCACAGGTTCAGGACCAGCCTGAGCCAAAGCCAGACCCCCACCCCTAAAAATAGCAGGGCGTTGTGGCAGGCTCTATAGTCCCAGCTACTCAGGAGGCTGAGGCAAGAAAATTGCTTGAGGCCAAGAGTTTGAGATTGCTGTGAGGTATGATGCCATAGCACTCTACTGAGGGCAACATAGTGAGACTCTGTCTCAAAATAAATAAGTAAAGGGACACCCAAAATAGCAAAGAGCAAGTAGAATAATGACGACAAGCTCAGGGTTTGGATCAACCCAAAATTTCCTCTATGGAGAAGCCCAGGACTGATTTACAGAGTTAACTGTAAATGGTTGCTTAAGTGCTCAGGAGTAAGGGCTTGAGAAACAGTCTTAATTATAATCATTAGGGGTACAGGTGAATCTTTCTAAGAGTAGAATGTGAACGTTTTAAAGCAATAACTGAGAAAATGACATGAAGGCTGTGTTGACCAGTTTGAT
>NW_003852522.1:3445878-3447901 GCF_000181295.1 Otolemur garnettii
AAAAAAAAAAAAAAAAAGGAAGACCCCCAGATACCATCACCCTATCTTTTCCCTGTGCCACCACCCTGACCCAACCTCCCACCACTGTCCTTGCCTTTCCACTACTCTGTGCTCACCAATCTTCTATGTGCCACCATTCTCTCACCTTGCTTCAGCGGCACCCCCTATGGCCATTCCTCCTCTTTTCTCTCCTTCTCCTATACTGGTTGCAGTTTGAGGTCCATGCCTCCTTTCGCAGTCCTACCTAGGCAGGTGCTACCACCCTGAGGGACTTAAGTGTCCTCATGAACAGCCTCTCCATCATTGCCTTAAATGTTCAAATCTGTCACCACTCTCCTGATCACACCTAAGAACTTCTCCCCTTGAAAAACATTTTGGGGCTCCGCGCTTGTGGCTCAAGCGGCTGCGGTGCCAGCCACATACGCCTGAGCTGGCGGGTTCAAATCCAGCCAAGGCCAGCCAAACAACAATAACGGCTGCAACCGAAAGATAGCCGGGCATTGTGGCGAGCCCCTATAGTCCCAGCTACTTGGGAGGCAGAGGCAGAATTGCTTGAGCCCAGGAGTTGGAGGTTGCTGTGAGCTATGATGCCACAGCACTCTACCTGCGGTGACAGCTTGAGGCTCTGTCTCAAAAAAAAAAAAAAGAAAAAGAAAAACATTTGGGGGGCTTGGTGCCTGTAGCACAATGGTTACAGTGAAAAAGAAAAACATTTTGGGGCGGTGCCCGTCGCTCAGTCGGTAGGGCACTGGCCACATGCACCAAGGCTGTCAGGTTTGAACCTGGCCCTGGCAAGCTAAGACAACAATGACAACTGCAACAAAAAGATAGCCAGGCCTGTGGCAGGCACCTGTAGTCCCAGCTACTTGGGAGGCTGAGGCTAGAGAATTGTTTAAGCCCAAGAGTTTGAGCTTGCTGTGAGCTGTGACTCTAGGCACTCTATCCAGAACAACAGCTTGAGACTCTGTCTCAAAGAAAAAAAAAAAACATTTTTGCCCACATCTGCTACTTTCTTGCCCTTGCAGAGTGGATGTGGGATGACCACAGTGCTTTGGGAAGCAATTCTTCTCCTTTACTCAAATTGTAGTTTGGATAGCAAGTACCTGATGCCTGACTCCAAAACTAGGCCCATGCCTTGACCACAATGATTGGCTTAGTAAGTGGCCAAAATCAGTCTAGTCAGAACCAGTAAGTATCAAGGCTGGGACTTTAATGATCTTGAAGCCAGGTGTATTATTCGGGGTTCTCCAGTAAGACAGAACCATTGAAGATAGTTAAATGAGAGGAGACTTATTAGGGGAACTGGCTTATGTGGTTATGGAGGATGAGAAATCCCAGAACATACTGAATGTAGGCTGGAAACCCTGGGAAGCTGGTTGCATGGCTCAGTCTAAATTAAAAACCTCAGAACAAGAGAAGCCAATAGTGTAATTCTCAGGGCAAAGCCAAAGATCCGAGAACCCCAGGGGACACTGGTGTAAGTCCTAGAGTCCATGCCTAGCTTTTTTTTGTTTTTTTTGAGACAGTCTCACTTTGTTGCCCTCAGTAGAATGCTGTGGCATCACAGGTCACAGCAACCTCCAGCTCTTGGGCTTAGGCAATTCTCTTGCCTCAGCTGCCCAAGTAGCTGGGACTAAAGGGGCCTGCCACAATGCCCAGCTATTTTTTGTTATAATTTGGCCAGGGCCAGTTTTGAACCCACCACCCTTAGTAAATGGGGACGGTGCCTTACTCACTGAGCCACAGGCACTGCCCGATGCCTAGCTATTTTTAAAATCTAAAAATAGCCAACTATTTTAAATTGCAGGCAAACTTGATGGACAACCTGTATTTATTTACCTTCTTTTTTGTTTGAGATGGGGCCTCAGTCTGTAGCCCAGGCTGTCGTATGGTGGCATGATCAGAGCTTGCTGTAACCCCCAACTCTCCAGTTCAAGCAATCCTTCTGCTTTAGCCTACTGAGTTACTGGGACTACTGGTATGCTACCACCACACTCAGCTTATTTTATTTATTTATTTATTT
>NW_003852522.1:3448095-3456381 GCF_000181295.1 Otolemur garnettii
CTGGGTTTGAACCCGCCACCTCCAGCATATGGGACCAGCGCCCTACCCTTTTGAGCCACAGGGGCTGCCAAGCCTGGCTATTTTTTTGTAATAGTTGTCGTTGTTGTTTAGCAAGCTCAGGCCCAGTTTGAACCCACCAACTTGGTGGTGTTTGTGGCTGATGCCCTAACCATTGAGCAACAGGTGCCAAGCCTACTATTTTTTTTTTGAGATGGTGTCTTACTTTATTGCCCTCGGTAGAGTGTCATGGCATCATTATAGCTCACAGCAACCTCAAACTCCTGGACTCAAGCAATCCTCTTGCCTCAGTCTCCCAATTAGCTGGGACTACAGGCACCTGCCATGATGCCCAGGTAGTTTTTCTGTTTCTACCAGAGTTCTGGGATTACAGGCGCGAACAACCATGCCTGGCCTACTTGTTTATTCTTCTCTCCCTAGCTAGAGGGTCAACTCTGAAAACGGAATATGGTTCTTGTTCACACCTGTGTATTCATTACATAAACAGTGTCTGGTTTAGAGTGATCAAAGTGGAGTGAATTAGTCATATTAGTCATTGACCACATCCACACCCACTGTCCCACTGTGCCTAAGTCAGTCCAGGATCACAGATAGCTGAGCCAAAAGAGACCTCCCCTTTTTCCTTAATTCATCTTTCAAAAGACAAAAAGTAGAATTGGTTCTCATAGCGCAGTGGTTACAGAGCCAGCCACATACACTGAGGGTGGTGGGTTTGAACCCAGCTGGGCCAGCTAAACAACTGAAACAACAACAACAACAAAAATAGCCGGGCATTGTGGCAGGCACCTGTAGTCCCAGCTACTTGAGAGGCTGAGGCAAGAGAATTGCTTAAGCCCAAGATTTAGAGGTTGCTGTGAGCTGTGACACCACACACTCTACTGAGGGCAACATAGTGAGACTCTGTCTCCAAAAAAAAGACAAAAATTAAATGTAGGGTGGCGCCTGTGGCTCAAGGAGTAGGGCGCCCGCCCTATATGCTTGAGGTGGCGGGTTCAAACCCAGCCCCAGCCAAAAACTACAAAAAAAAATTAAATGTAATTTCTGCCTATAATTCCAGCACATTGGGAGGCTGAGGTGGGAGAATAGCTTGAGATCAGGAGTTGAGACCAGCCCAAATGCCAAAGTGAGACCCTACAAAAAATTAAAGATTGAGTGGTGCCTGTGGCTTAAAGGAGTAGGGCACTGGCCCCATATGCTGGAGGTGGTGGGTTCAAACCCAGCCCCATCCCAAAACTGCAAATAAATAAATAAATAAATATTAAAGATTATCCAGGTGTGGTTGTGGGCGCCTGTAGTCCCAGCTACTTGGGAGGCTGAGCCAGGAAGATCACTGGAGGGCAGGAGTTTGAGGGTTCAGTGAGCTACTACACTCCAAGCCTGAGCAATAAAGCAAGACCAACCCTGTCTTTGAAGTTAAAATGAAAGAAGAGGGCAGGGGCTCAGCACCTGTTGCATAGTGGTTATGGTGTCAGCCACATGCACCGAGGCTGGCAGGTTTGAACCCAGCCTGGGTCAGCTAAACAACGACAACTGCAATAAAAAAAAAATAGCTGGGCACTGTGGCAGGCACATGTAGTCCCAGCTACTTGGGAGGTTGAGGCAAGAGAACCACTTAAGCCCAAGATTTAGAGGTTGCTGTGAGCTGTGATGCCACAGCACTCTACCAAGGGTGACATAGTAAGACTCTGTATCAAAAAAAAAGAAAAAGAAAAAGAGGACAGGGCATGTTGGCTCACATCTATAATCCTAGTACTCTGGGAAGCCAACCAGGTGGATTGTCTAAGCTCAGGAGTTCAACACCAGCCTGAGTAAGAGATAGACCCTGTCTCAACTAAAAATAGAAAAACTGAGGCAAGAGGATAGCTTGAACCTAAGAGTTAGAGGGTGCTGTGACCTTTGACACCCTGGCCTTCTACCCAGGGTGACAGCTTGAGACTCTGTCTCAAAAAAAAAAGGAAAAAACTCGCTGGACATCATGGCAGGTGCCTGTAGTCCTAGCTACTTGGGAGGCTGAGGCAAGAGTATGGCTTGAATCTGAGAGGAGAAGGGGAAAGAAAGAAATTCTTTTTTTTTTTTTTTTTTTGAGACAGAGCCTCACTTGGTTGTCTTTGGTAAAGTGCTGTGGTTTCTTAGCTCACAGCAACCTCATACTCTTCGGTTCAATCTATCCTCTTGCCTCAGCCTCCCAAGTAGCTGAGACTACAGGCCCTGCCACAGCGCCTGGCTATTTTTTAGAAATGGGGTCTTGGTTTGGTGCCTATAGCTCAAGCAGCTAAGGTGCCAGCCACATACATCTGAGCTGGTGGGTTCCAATCCAGCCTGGGCATGCCAAACAACAGTGATGGCTGCAACCAGAAATAGCTGGGCATTGTGGCGAGTGTCTGTAGTCCCAGCTACTTGGGAGACAGAGGCAGGAGAATCACTTGAGCCCAGGAATTGGAGGTTGCTGTGAGCTGTGATGCTACAGCACTCTACCCAGAGTGACAGCTTGAGGCTCTGTCTCAAAAAAAAAAAAAGAAAAAGGAAAGAAATAGAGATGGGGTCTTGCTCTTGCTCAGGCTGGTCTTGAACTTGTGAGCTCAGGCAATCTACCCACCTCTGCCTCCCAAGTGCTAGTATTACAGGCATGAGCCACTTTGTCCGGCCTTGGAATTTCTACATCATGTACCATCACCCCAGTCAAGATAAAGGATATTCTTACCACTCTGGGAAGCTCCCTGCTGCCCTTCATAGCCAGTCCCCAGCCCTCTCCTTACATCACCTGGATGAATGTATGACCTGTTGTAAAACATTATAGAAACAGAAGCATCTGGCATGGTCTCTTTGTGTCTATCACTTGCTTGGACTACTTTGAGATTTTGTGGGCTTGTCACTGCCTCACTCACCTGTGCCTGCAGGCCTCCTCTCTGGCTCTGCTGGGTTCCCCCGCCTCCTGGCCCAACCTCATCTTTCCACTCCTTCTGGATCTGCACCACTCAGAGTCAATTGCAAACCACAGAAATGAGCGCTGGCCAGCCTGGGCAGAAATGGGCTAGAGTAGAGTCTTCTGATAACTCAGTCTACCCGAGGATGGTGGTGATGGGAGAGCAACATGAGGAGCTGGCTTCAAAGACTATTAGATGGCTCAGCCCTGATGGAGCTCCCCCAGGGCCCCCAAATCAAAGTCTCATCTGTTAGATAAGTGGCAAGTGCAAGGGACAAAAGTAAAGCCAGGAGTGCAGGGCTGGGGGCAGGTGCTAGTTTTAAGTAGGGTGATGCACAGGTGAGTCCTTTAAGGGACAGAGCGAACAGCATTTCAGGAAAAGGGCTCAGCCAAGAGCAAAGTACTGAGGCTTGGAGAGCAGGGCAGAGAGGGGGAAGAGGGGAAAGAGGCCTCCAGGAAAGGCCTGGTGAGTTCTGTAGGGCATCCTAGGCCTGTGTGTGGACAAGGGCTTTTGCTCTGGAAGCTGGAGAAGGTTTCATTTGAACAAAGGAAGGGTAGGAACCATTGGTATTTCCAGGCAATCTGGCAACCAGTGAGGCTGGGGAAAGCCAGAAGTGATTATTAGTGTAATTCTCCAAGTGGAGAAAGAGAGGTCCAGCAGAGCTGAAATGTCATTTTGAAGGTCGAGTTGATGGGACTTGCAGGCCATTGGCTATGGGGTCAGAGAAAGAGAGGAGTCTGTGGGGCACTTGGGAAGATATAGCTACCACCCTCTATGGCAGGGAGGGTTAGGCTGGGATGGGACCAGAGCTGACTGCTCTGCTTTTGAAATGCCTGATACACAGCAGCAAGGTACCTCCAGGTTTGGAATTTCAGGGAGAGGGACCCAAGGTCACTGTCCCAGTCCAGGCCACTATCTCCTCTCCCAGAGGCTCTTCCTCACATCCAGATTTGGGTCTCTTTGCTAATCCAGCCAACCTCTAATCCAGATAGGGAGCCCAGTAGAGTATCCCATCTTTTATTCTACCTCTCTCCTGCCAGCACCCTCCAACCTGAAGTCATCCTGCCTTCCTTCATGCTTCTTGTCATCTGCTACAGGCATTTTGGGCCTTCCCTCACTCCTCCCTACACTTTCTGTGTCCTACCTGTCTTGTTCCTTTTTCTTTTTCTTTTTTTTTTTTTGAGACAAGAGTCTCACTATGTCACCCTTGGTAGAAGACCGTGGCATCACAGCTCACAACAACCTCAAACTCGTGGGCTTAAGCAATTCTCTTGTCTCAGCCTCCCAAGTAGCTGAGACTACCTGCCACAACGCCTGGCTATTTTTTGTTGCAGATGTCATTGTTTAGCTGGCCCAGGCCAGGTTTGAACCTGCCAGCCTCAATGTATGTGGCTGGCTCTGTAACCACTGTGCATGGGCGCCAAGCCAAAGTGGGGTATTCTTCACAGCAAAGAGAAAGTACTCGAGAAGTGGTGACTTTACTTTTTGACATGTGGTCTCTCTGTCACCCAGGGTAGAGTGCACTGGCACTTTCCCTGTTTTTTTTTTTTTTTTTTTTTAAACAGAGTCTCAGTTTGTCACCCTTGGTAGAGCCCAGTGGCATCATAGCTCACAGCAACCTCAAATTCCTGGGCTTAAGCAATTTTCTTGCTTCAGCCTCCCATGTAGCTGGGACTACAGGCACCTGCCAGAGCACCCAGCTGTTTTTAGAAACGAGGTCTCATTCTGGCTTAGGCTGGTCTCAAACCTGTGAGCTCCGGCAATCCACCTGCATCAGCCTCCCAGAGTGCTAGGATTACAGGCGTGAGCCACTGTGCCCAGTCCTCTTATTTATTTATTTATTTTTGAGGTAGAGTCTCAAAACCTGTCACCCTGGGGTTGAATACGGTGGCATCATAAGCTTGCAGCAACTTCAAACTCTTGGGCTCAAGTGATTCTCTTGCCTTCGCATCCCAAATAGCTGGGACTGTAGGCACCATAACACCTGGGTTTTTTGGAGTTTTTTTTAGAGATGGGGTCTCACTTTTGCTCAGGGTGGTCTAGAATTCCTGAGCTCAGGCAATCAACCTCCCTTGGCTTCCCAGAGTGCTAGGATTACAGGGGTCAACCACCACTACACTCAGCCCAAAATGATGGCTTTAATTTAAGAAAATATTCCAAGAGGGGTTGGGTGAGCCAGGAAAGGCAGTTAGACAGTTGGCACTAGGGGGCAGCAGCGAGCTGCCAGGCCTTGGGCCAGCCCTGAAGAGACAGGGCCTCAGATGCCCAGGCTCTGGGAGGAGTGCAGGTCTGGGGGCATATGTCCATGGACCATCTGCCTTCTGGATTCCAGGCATCGGAGTCTAATCAGGAGTATTTGTTCATCAGAAATCTTCAGGAGAAACATGAGATGCCCGAATGCTGGAATTTAGATGGAAACTGCAGCCCCCAGACGGGTTGGGGATGGGTAGGAGTATTTCCCTGCTGTCTTCTTCCTTTGGGGAAAATCCACTCCAGCTCACTCTCAGGGCACCGGAAGCTGGGGTTCCCCCTCAGCTGCTCACTCCCTGCTACAAACACGCCAGACATGGACCTGTACAATAGGCACTTTATTCGTGGTTGGAATGCAGTTACACGCAGGGGTGTGCAGACAGGATGGCAGGCAGGGCAGGCACAGGACACAGGAGACCCTAGGCTGGGGATACTTCCTCTCCAGGATCCTGGGACAGTGCTGATGAGCAGAGACATGATGGTGGGGGAAGGGGCAGGGCGTTTGGAATATGGCAAAGGGGGAACCAGGAAACCAGGTTCCCAGAGTTCACAAGTTTGGCAAAAGGGTCCTCAAGGTGAGGTATGTGGGTAGAGGAGCCTGGTTTGCCTGGGGCATCCAGCCCCCCAGCTTTCCTCCTGAAATCATCCCTTGGGTTTCTTTCCTCTCTTACAAAGAGAGCTATGTCCTAACTGGTAGAGGAAGTGGGGAAATCCAGCCCAACCTAGCCACGCAGCCAGGAGGTTTCCATTAAGCAGCTATTAGTTGTCTCCTCCACCCTGGCCACCCAGGCGTGCTCCCCTGCAGTCCTCTAACAGTCTCCTTCCCTCCCTCTCCTCCCGTCAACACCCTGCCCCCAACCAGAAGATACCCCCACCTGGGCACATAAGATTTCACCCCAGCCACGCCTGGCAGGGAGTGGGCAAAGGAAGGCACTCCTTGGTGACCCCATCTCAGCTGTTGAGACAGATGGAAAAAAAGCTAATAGACCCTTTAGTGCACGCCCAGGTTAAAAAAATAATAAGAAATGCTTCTGGCGGCCCTTGAGTTAACTGTTCAGCCATGGAGAAGGGGTTCAGTCCTGGCAGGGGCGGGCAGCAGTAAATGGAAGAGTTTAGAGCCAGAGTTCACTCAGACACAAATGCTGTCCTTCCTGTAGTCTGTCCCATTGCCATGAAGAGAGGGACAGGAAGCATAAAGGAGCTTGCAGAGGTCAGGCCACATTGCTTCCCAGACATCAAGAGATCCCACTGGATTTCTCCATTCAGGCCAGTGAGGGCTAGAGAGACTAGACTCACTCTGCAGTCTTAGGGGGGCACTATGAAAACTCCAAGTGCCCTTTGGCACAGGGAGGAGATGCTCCCAATTTTCCAGGTCCCTAGAAACTAGTTAATGAGGAAGGGGGCAGAGCGGCAGTGACAGGACTTCAGGTAAACCCCAGGAGCTGGGAGAATTGACCCAGCTGCAGAGCACCTGGTGTGAGGATCCCCTAGAGGTGGAGGATGGTGGGGGCTGTTAGGATTCCGCAAGCTTCTTGTTGGTCTTGTTCAAGAGCTTCTTGAGAGTGGAAGACATGTAGTAAGGCCTCTCGGCCGAGCCGTCATTCCTCTCCAGATCCTCCACTGCGGAGAGAGGTCCCAGAGTGGTAGGCATGAGCAGAGTCCATGGGCAGAAGCCTCCAGGGGTGGGATGGGGGAACGAGGGCCAGAGAGAAGCCTCAGAGGGTTAGGAAGCAAGACACACTAGGAC
Organism: Otolemur garnettii; assembly: GCF_000181295.1. Taxonomy (NCBI): domain Eukaryota; kingdom Metazoa; phylum Chordata; class Mammalia; order Primates; family Galagidae; genus Otolemur; species Otolemur garnettii. The sequence goes on from NW_003852522.1 coordinate 3,455,035, forward strand.
CAGAGAGGGCCAGACTGCAGTGGGCTCCAAATGACACACATGAGCCCCACACTCCCAGGCAAGAAGGCGCCCCCTGCATGCATCCCCAGTCTACAGGGAGGAAACCTGGCCCCAAGCCAGCCCCCATCACTCTCTACTCCTCAACTTCCTCCCGCTTCCCCTCCTCCGCACTCCCCTTCAATAGGATGTCTCTCAGCTCGGGCGACATGAAGTAGGGTCGCTCCTGAGAGCCGTCATTCCTTTCCAGGTCCTCACCTGGGCTCCCCCCAGGAACCGGCAGGGGGAAAATAGGGGTGATGAGGAAAGGAGGGGAAGGAGGAGGCAGGGGAGGAACAGGGAAGCCAGCAGGCATGGAGGAGAGGAAGAGATGAGAAGAAATAAAACAAAGAAACAGATGGAGAGACCAGAGTTAGTGGCAGCCACAGATTTTCCCCAACAAAAGCTAAAAACTCCAAAGCCAAGGGCCCACTGGCAGAGTGTTCCAGATGCAGCCTGGGAAGAAGGAGCTGCTCCAAGTGTAGGGGAGAAGCCAAGAAGGCATGCTGGGGCCCCAGGACAAGGGATAGTCCCCAGAGAAGCTGGGGACACTGGGCAGGTGACCACATGGCCCCAGTGAGGCAAGATGGTATGCCCAGTGGGAAGAAGGGACTCAGGGCCTTGCAAGGGTTGGGGTGAGGGTTCACTCACAGAAGCAGAGGAACAGGGTGTCCACGCACATGCCATAGACACTGAAGAAGCCATGGGCAATCATATAGGAGCCGATGATCACTGTCTGGATGACAGGAAATGAGCTGTTCTTGCCTTATTCCTGCCAAGACCAGCCTCTACCCGCTAAGTCCCTTTCACACTTGGGATCATGTCCCTTCCCTGCTGAGAAGCCTGCTTTGGAATAACCATATCCTAACTCCTCCAACCTGCTGGTAAGGCCCCACCATCCACACAGCACTCCCTGCTTTCTTGGACAGGGGACAAGAAACCCTTCATCTGCTGTTAGCTCAAATAGCAAGTCCTCAGATCCCACCTCCTCCAGGAAGCCACCTGTGACACCTAGACCCTATTTTGTGTCCTCCTAGCAAGGACACACCTCTCCCAAGGTCTTCATCTAGCAGCAACTTCGTATATATTTAGGGCTTTATAGACTCAGTGCTCACATCCCCTCTAGACAGCATCTGTCCAAGTTATTGCTCTATCCCTAGCAATTTGGAGATTCTTAGGGCTTTGGCAGCTGCTTGATAAACATTTGTTGGCTATTAGATTAAATAGCTTGCCCAAAGTCACTCATCTTAGAAGTAGTAAATACAAGAACTAAGGAACTAATATAAAAATCTAGGCCACTGGCTCGGCGCC
>NW_003852522.1:3456782-3462156 GCF_000181295.1 Otolemur garnettii
CACAGCTCATAGCAACTTCCAAATCTTGGGCTCAAGCAAGTCTCCTGCCTCGGCCTCCCAAGTAGCTGGGACTACAGGTGCACGCCACAACGCCCGGATATATATATATTTTTTTGGGGGGGGCGGGTTTAGCCATCGTTGTTTGGCAGGCCCGGGCTGGATTCGAACCCGCCAGCTCAGGTATATGTGGCTGGTGCCTTAGCCGCTTGAGCCATAGGCGCCGAGCCTAACCTCCTTAATCTTAAACCTCCACATTTAGTGTCGCTGGTGTCCTTATTGTTCCCTCTGCCTGGATACTCCGTATGTCTTCATTTTATTTATTTATTTTTTGAGACAGAGCCTCAAGCTATTGCCCTAGGTAGAGTGCTGTGGCATCACAGCTCACAGCAACCTCCAGCTCCTGGGCTCAAGCTATTCTCCGGGCTCTGCCTCCCAAGTAGTTGGGACTATAGGCACCCACCACAACGCCCGACTGTTTTTTGGTTGTAGCCATCACTGTTGTTTGGAGGGCCTGGGCTGGATTCAAACGTGCCAGCTCAGGTGTATGTGGCTGGCACCTTAGCCACTTGAGCCACAGGTGCTGAGCCTAACCTCCTTAATCTTAGCCTTCACATTCAGCGTCACTGGTGTCCTTACTGTGCCTCTGCCTGGATACTCCCTATGTTTTCAGATCTAACTCGGCAACACTTGCATGGTCATGCCACCTGGATCTCCAGATGCCTAGATCCTTCAACATAGGTTCTAACAGTTCTCCATACCATTTGAATATACCAGCAGCATGTCTCAGTTTGTTTGTTTTTTTTTTTTTTTGGAGACAGAGTCTCAAGCTGTTGCCCTGGGTAGAGTGCTGTGGCATCACACCTCACAGCAAACTCCAACTCTTGGGCTTAAGCGATTCTTTTGCCTCAGCCTCCAGGTAACTGAGACTACAGGCGCCTGCCACAATGCCTAGCTATTTTTTGGTTCTAGTTCTTGTTGTCTGGCAGGCCTGGGCTGGATTCGAACCCACCAGCTCCAGTGTATGTGGCTGGCACCCTAGCCACTTAAGCTACAGATAATGAGCCCATGTCTCAGTTTGAAATCATACATTCATCAGTATCATCGATGAATGTCTGATATTGATGAATGTCTGTTTACTCCTAAAAATTGTAAGGCCTCTAAAAAGAAGCGCTTCCCCCCTACTGTAGCGGTTCAATAAGTGTTTATCAACTGAATAATCAATTCCGCACCTCTAATCTCCATCCCATCTGTCTAGTCAAAGGAAACCAAACAAATTCCGACACCTCCTTCTCCCCAGACCCCTATTTGTCTCTAGAAGTTCATACCAGTATAGGGACCCAGTAATAATTGAGAGGTGGTGCTGTATCCTGCACAATCCTGATACGATGTGTGAAAAAGAAGAAAGCCAGGATCCCTGGAAAGGAAGAGGAAATAGAGATGGTGGAGGGTTCTGGCTAAAGGAAATGCCCCTGCCCAAGAAAATGACATTCATCACAGGGCCCCCAACAGACTGGGTGGGTGGCACTCACCCACACTACCCACGATCAGAAGTTTGCCCAACAGGAAGAGGAAGTCAGTAACTTTGTCCAGGACAGCTACTCTGCAGGGGACAGTAAGGGGCAGGTGTGAATGCTAGATCAGGGAGGAGGGGAGGAGGAAGGTGGTGGGAGGATGGTGTCTTCCCTAACCTGATAATATTTCTCATGAGCAGGAAGAAGGCATTCCTGGCTGAAGTGCAGAAGTTGGTGCCATAGATGGCAATCTGGAAAGGGGCGGGAAGGAATGATCAGGCTCCCTGGGTGGGGATAGAGCCGCTTCCCATCCTGCAGGAGCTGGTAGATTGGCATAGGGTCCCAGCCCCACTCACCATGATATAGGCATTCCTGTTCAGGAATTTAATAAATTTCTCCAGGCACCAGAAGCAGCATTTCAGACAAGTCATGAGAAACTTGGCAAACTTATTCTCCGCAGCTGGAAGAGAAAGGAAGGGATGCAGAGGAGATGCCTTAGTTTGGCAGGCCCTGTAGTCCAGGCCCTCAAAGAGGCAAGGAACAGAGACTTAATTCAGGACCCTTGAGATTCTGTCCTACCTCCAAGTAGGAACCAACATAACCCAGGAATCTCAGCCAGCCTCCCAGAGGGGAGCAAATAGGACTGCTATGTAGAAGTCATCCAGGTAGAAGCCAATCCTTGTCAGTTTCTTGATCCCACCCCCAAAATACAACCAATCCCAGCACCACAACAAGAGACCAGTCCTATTCCTGTCCTCTTCAGTGAACACAAACCCCAGCCTGCTGGTCTCTTAATGGTGGGGCAGGCCTTTTGGACCCAGCCCACAACAGTAAGAATTCCACCTAGTGGGCTCTCTCAGACGCTCCTCCATCAAAGCAACTAATCACCACAATCATAAGCCCCTCAGCCTCTATATTTATAAACCACTCATGCCCCACTAGCTTATCCCCACCCTGCTATCCAAGAACCAGTCCTGGTTTATGCCCAATGGGTTAAGACACACCTTTTAGGCGCTGATCCAGATACTCGAGAATCACTCGTATGATCTGCACAATGGCTAGAATGAGGGCGCCGAAAGCCAGGGAGCCTGTGTGGTACCTGCGGGCCAAAGGAGTGGTCAGTGGTTGGGCCAGGACTCCTCCACCCAAATGCCCCAAATTACAGCCCACCTGAGTGCCCGGCCAAAGGCAGAGAAGAGCGGGAAGGCCGGCAAGTCATCTGGCTTGCGCAGGGCCCAGTAGTAGGAGGCAAAGGCCCCGGCCAGTGTGACCTGACCCAGGGCCAGCACGAAGTTGGCCAGCCAGAAGAACATGAAGGCGTTGAAGATTTGCAGGCCCAGCAGCACCCGGTGGTAGCCTGATTCACCCCCGTAGAAGGCAAACTGGCAGCGGGCGTCAGGGCACAGGCGGGATTCATTGATGGAGGGGAACGTCTGTGACAGCAGAGACGTAGAGATAAGTAAAAACACAGAGACCAGGAGTTCAGAGTGGGCTCTGAGCATCATGTCCAGAGTCAGTGGGTCATGGGGTAGAACAGAAATCATGAGATCAGAGTTAAGTGAAGAAATTGTGGGCGGAGGTCAGGATAGGGGCTTATGAAAAATGAAGGGATTCTGGAAATAAGAGCTAACCATCATGGAAGTTAAGAAAAGGGTGTGGAAACAGGAAATAAAGTCAAAGATAGGGAGATGGGTGGTTCAGCACCCACAGTGGGAGACAAGTTGGAAAGAGGAAGCTCTGGGAAGTTGCTGGACTCCAAGGGGGATGGGATCTCTTCCCCACTGTGGCCCCCACACTCAGCACAGGGTATACAACAGGTGGCCAATGTATGTTGAATGATCTCCAAGTGGGGATGAGAGATTTCAAATTATCTATAGCCTACTGGGGCAAATACATGCCCACCTGACCCTAGGGGACACTCACCTCAGGGTTGCAGGTTTTCCCAGTCAGTGGGCAGGACACATCATCAAAAATCTTATAGACTGCTTCATTGGAAGTGGACAGGAAACTGGAAGACTGTTAAGGAGCCAATGGTCTGGGATTGGGGACCCTAGGGATTAATGGGAAGGGAGCCCTGCCCCCAAGCTGGAGGTCACTTCTGGGTAAATTTGGCCTTTAGCCATCCATGGGGTCAGAGACTGACGTCTGGCAGTGGATACACAGCAGTGCTGGCCCAGTATGCAATGCAGAGGCACAACAGGAAGAAGGTAACCAGCGGGTACAGCATGGAGCACATGACATATCCCACAGCCCTAGGGAGTATATACATAGGCATCAGTCAGGGCTTGAGTCCTCAAGGGATGACCCTAGCCTGGCCCCCCAGTCTCCTGGCCCCACCTGCTGGCTTCTTTGATAAGTGCAATAGCGATGAGAATTCTCTTACGAAGAAAGATGAGCAGCAAGATGATAGTAACTTCGAGGATACTCAGAATGATCACTGAAAAGGGCAGAGGGAGAGCCATTTGTGCTCCCTGCTCCCAAAATGGGGCAGGACTGGGGGGCTGTTACTCACTGAAGGCCATCCATGTCTGCCGTAAGTGCAGGTACACCCGGAGATCTGTCTGAAAGCCAAGGTCCACCAGGGAGACATCAGAGCCAGCCTCACCTCGCAGTCGGGAATACTCCATGTAGCAGTGAAATATTCCTGCACAGGGAACCACAATCTTAGCCCACCCATGCCTCCCCTAACCTTGCAAAACAGGTACAACTGCCTCCATATAACAGAAGGAAAAACTGAGGCTGGGTAGGGTGTGGTAGCTCATGCATGTAATCCTAGCACTTTGGGAGAGGATGGAGGATTGCTTGAGGCCAAGAGTTCAAGATCAACCTAGACAATATAGCAAGACCCCCATGACTATAAAACATATTAAAAAAAAAATAGTTGAGCATGGTAGAGTAGCCTCCAGCTACACAAGCAGGCTGAGTTGGGAGGATCACTTGAGCCCAGGAGTTTAAAGCTTCAGAGAGCTATGATAGCACTGCTGCACTCCAGCGTGGGCAACACAGCAAAAACTCTCTCACCAACAACAAAGAAAAAGAAAAACAGGCTGCATTTGTGTTATTCCATGGAGCTTTATACTTGCAGTTCCTGGTACCTGTTGCCTAGCACATTCTCTCCCCACTGCTGAATGCCTCCTCATATAATGCTATCTTCTCATGAAATCTTCCAGAATTCCTCCACTTAGAACCACACCCTGCCATGCTCCAGTGCGCCATGCTCTTATCTTTCTTTCTTGTTTTGACATTAGCGGTTTTGCTGCTTAATTTCTTGCTTTCTAATTTCCTTATGCCCCTAGGAATATGTGTATAAGCTCACAGGAAAAAGAATTTGCCTTGTTTTGTTTATCGCTATAATCCTAGAGCCAAGAAAATTGCCATGAACTTAGATGGCACTCCATATATGTTTGATGACTGAATGAATGAATGGGCAGGTGTCAAAATGATGTGAGATCTGAAGTCTGCCTTGCTAGAATGATTCATAGGGATCGCCTGAGAGTTAATAAGCAGTGGAATAGCTTAGGGATTTTCAGCATTCCTCTTAACTCATAAAATAAAACTGTAAAATACAGATAAAGAAAAAAAAAAAAAAAAAATCAAGTCACCTAAAATGGAAGCATACCCACCTAAAAATTATTCCCATGAATATTTTGATTACCTATGTCCTCAGATTGGGTTGCCAAGCATTTTTCTCCCTCCTAGAAAGTATAAATGAATAATCAAGATATAAAGTGCTGGTTTTTGAGCATTGTGCCTTAGAATTCCACAGGTGTAAGCTAAATAGGCCCTTACACTGATTTTATCCTCACATTAAGCTCATCAACTGGTAAATAATAATTATCCCCCTCTTTTTTTTTTTTTTTTTT
>NW_003852522.1:3462541-3463727 GCF_000181295.1 Otolemur garnettii
GGGGGTGGGGGACAGATTCTCACTATGTCACCCTCACTGATGCGAAACCCCTAGCATTCTGATGCCAGAGTATGCATCCTTAACTACTGTGCCAAGTAGCTTTCTTTTTTTGTGACAGAGTCTCACTCTGTTGCTCAGGCTAGATAAAATGCAGTGAACATCATATAGCTCACTGCAACCTCAAACTCTTGGGCTCAAGCATTTCTTCTGCCTCCCTCAGACTTCTGACTAGCTGGGACTATAGGAGCATGCTACCATGCCTGACTAATTTTCTTTCTTTATTTTGTTTTAGAGATAGGGTCTTGCTATTTATTTATGTATTTATTTATTTATTTTTAGACAGAGTGTCAGTATGTCGCCCTCGGTAGAGTGCCATGGCGTCACAGCTCACAGCAACCTCAAACTCTTGGGCTTAAGCAATTCTCTTGCCTTAGCCTCCCAAGTAGCTAGGACTACAGGTGCTTGCCACAATGGCAGGCTACTTTTGGTTGCAGTTGTCATTGTTGTTTAGCAGGCCCAGGCCGGGCTCAAACCCCACCAGCCTTGGTGTATGTGGCCGGTGCCCTATTCATTGAGCCAAGGGGTCTTGCTGTTTTGCCCAGGCTGGTCTTAAGCTCCTGGCCTCAGGGATCCTCATACTTTGGCCTCCCAAAATATGGCATTACAGCCTGACTGGGAAGGTTATATAGAGCCTGACTTAGCCTGTTCCCTACTGATGGGCACTAAATTTGCTTCCAAGACTCTACTCTTACAGACACTGAGATGAACACCTTCACAAATATGCCAAGTAAAAGGTGGAAAATATCTGATGGCTTAGGATAAAATTCTGTGGGTTTTTTTGTTTTGTTTTGTTTTCTTTTCTTGAGGCAGCGTCTCAAGCTGTCACCCTGGGTAGAGTACTGTAGCATCATAGCTCACAGCAACCTCCAACTCGGGGTCAAGTGATCCTCTTGCCTCAGTTTTTCCATTTTTAGTAGAGATGGGTTCTCGTTTTTGCTCAGGTTGGTCTTGAACTCATGAGCTCAAGCAATCTACCCGCCTCAGCCTCCCAGAGTGCTAGGATTATAGGTGTGAGCCACTGCACCTGGTTGCTAAGGATAAACTTCTTTTTTTTTTTTTTGAGACAGAGCCTCAAGCTGTCCCCCTGGGCAGAGTGCCGTGGCATTACAGCTCACAGCAACCTCCA
>NW_003852522.1:3463966-3465543 GCF_000181295.1 Otolemur garnettii
GAAGGGGAGGTCACAGGGAGGTGGGAACTCACCATAACCCAGCACCAGAATCACCATGACAATCATCACCCAAACCATAATGCCAGCCAGGAAGCGGAGCAGGATGATGAACAGGAGGCTCATCATCATGGCGATGACCAGGCCTCTGGGGGACAAAACAGATGTGAGCAGACTCTACCCCTCACCAGCTTCAGCGAAGACAGCAAAGGAGAGCCCCTTTTCCTCCCACTTACATGACAATCCAGTACCAAGAGACAGTATAATCTTCAAATATCCGCATGGCCAGCTGCCGGGCCTCCAGGATCCCATTAGCTTTCCTGGGGGATAGGGGACAAGGCCCAGATCAGATTCCCTCCCTGATCAGGGCCCCCTCCAGGGGATGGTCTGTCCCACCCAGAAGCCACAGCACTGGTGTGGTGGACTGAGGTCCTTACTTTGCACCTTCTACCAGGTCTGTGATGTTTTTCCGAGAGCCATGTCCATCTTCATATGTTGTCTCATTGCCCACCATGAGGACCCCCTTGTGGGCATGGATGGCTGGGAAGCATCGCTGGGCCACTGCATAGACCAGGGGATGGTATCGGTCAGGCTGAGCCCCTGCAGACCCCCTCCCCACCCCCTGACACCTGAGCACCATGGGACTCCTGACTCACAGGGTTTGCTGGGGGTGAGGACAGCAGGGCAGTCACCATCTCGAAGCACCTCGGCCACACCCTGCCAAGAAAGAGGTGAGTCCCCCAGGTCAACACCTACCTACAACCCCTGCCTGGGCTCCCGGGGTAGTCTACTGCTTACCTTATTGTTCTGGAAGCCAGGAACACAGAACTGCTTATAGTACTCAAAGTCTCGGGAGTTGCGAGCATTCAGGTAGGTGAGGTAGCGATTGGGACATTTCTCCACGCAGATCTGGGAGGGCAGGAGGAAGGGAATGGGTGGGTAAAGTCTGCCCTACACTCACAAGGGGAAAGGAAAGGGGAGGACAAGTTACCTGTGGGGTGGGACACTGAAATTCCAACAAGACCAGTGGGCTGGCACACTTCACAATGTTGAAATAAAACAAGTAGGGTTTGTTCCTGGGGTTGGAGAAGGAAGGAAGGAAATTGTCAAAAGATTTCTTAACTACCCTGTTGGCTCGGTGCCTATGGCTTAAGTGGCTGAGGCACCAGCCACATATACCTAAGGTGGCGGGTTCAAATCCAGCCCAGGCCTGCCAAACAACAATGATGGCTGCAACCAACAAATAGCCAGGTGTTGTGGTCGGCGCCTGTGGTCCCAGCTACTTGGGAGGTGGAGGCAGGAAAGTTGCTTGAGCAGGTTGCTGTGAGCTGTGATGTCACAGCACTCTACCCAGGGGGACAGCTTGAGGCTCTGTCTCAAAAAAAAAACCAAAACTACCCTATATAAAAATCTTCAGGAAAACAATAATAATAATAACATGTATTGGTTCATCTAATCACCAAAACAGCCTCTTGAGAGTGGGACTGTTATTACCCTCAGCTGTTTTGTTTGTTTGTTTGTTTTTTGAGACAGAGTCTCACTTTGTCATCCTTAGTAGAATGCTGTGGCATCATAGCTCA
>NW_003852522.1:3465812-3467995 GCF_000181295.1 Otolemur garnettii
TTAGCTGGTTGAGCTATAGGCGCTGAGCCGCTCATAGCAATCTTAAACTCAAGTACTCAAATGATTCTCTTGCCTCAGCCTCCTAAGTAGCTGGGACACCAGGCACCCACCATAATGCCTGGCTATTTTTAGAGATCGGAGTTTTGCTCTTGCTCAGGCTGGTCTCAAACCTATGATTCAAGCAATCCACCCACCTCAGCTTCCTAGTGTGCTAGAATTACAGGCATGAGCCACTGTGCCTGGCCTCTTTTTCTTTTCTTTTCTTTTTTTGAGACAGTCTCACTATGTTGCCCTTGGTAGAGTGCCCTGGCGTCATAGCTCACCGCAACCTCAAACTCTTGAGTTTAAGCGATTCTCTTGCCTCAGCCTCCCAAGTAGCTGGGACTACAGGTGTCTGCCACAACACCCAGTTCTCTTTTTCTTTCTTTTTTCTTTTTTAGGGACAGAGTCTCACTTTGTTGTCCTTGGCAGAGTGCTATGGTATCATAGCTCACAGTAACCTCTGGCTCTTGCGCTTAGGCAATTCTCTTGCGTCAGCCTACTGAGTAGCTGGGACTATAGGTGCCCGCCACAACACCTGGCTATTTTTTTGTTGCAGTTTGGCTGGGGCTGGGTTCGAACCCTCCATCCTCAGTATATGGGGCTGGTGCCCTACTCACTGAGCCATAGGCACTGCCCTCTTTTTCTTTTTGATACAGTGCTTTGCTCTGTCATCCAGGCTGGCATCCAGTAGTATTATCATCACTCACCTTAACCTCTAATTCTTGGGCTCAAGCAATCCTCCCATTTCAGCCCCCTAAGTAGCTGTGAATACAGCTATACAGTATCCCACCCAGTTAATTTTTTGATTTTTAATTTCGTTTGTTGAGATAGGGTCTCCCTATGTTTCCTAGGCTGGTCTTGAATTCCTGGACTCAAAGTGATCCTCCCACTTTAGCCTCCTGAAGTGTTGAGATTACAGGCATGAGTTACCACGCCAGGCAATCCTCATTTTATAGGTGAAGAAAATGAGGCTCAGAGAAGTTGAGACACTTGTCCTACGTCACAAAGGCAGGTAGTGACACCACCCAGATTGAACTCTATCACCACCTGATATCAGATCTGTCTTCGCTCTGTGTCTCTCTTACAATGTGAGCTGCCAGAAGACAGGATGCTTAATGTCTCTTTTTGTGCTGTGTTCCCAAGATCTAGAATAGTAGCTGGCAAGTGGTAGGGATTTTAGTACTTTTTTGGGTGGACTCTTAGATGGATAGAGTTGGAGAAACCTAGAACCTTCTCCAGCCCCCAGGCCTCAATGAGTTGGACTCACGCATTTTTCGTGCCCTTTTGCCCGCAGAACTCGCCCCGGCTATCAGTAGGATAGATCACTTTCCGAGGGTCTCCGTGGGTCCAGGCTGTGGAGGAATCCAGGGGTGCTAAGGCACTGACACTCCTCAGCACCAGCCCCACCCCTTCCACCAAGTCCTTGGTTGCCACCTCCTACCCTGGAACTTTAAGTCTTACCCAGTCTTCCACTCACCTATGATGCCCACAGCCACATAGCCCACAATGGCCAGGAGGAGGAACACACAGCAAATGATGTCCGTGCAGCCCCTGGGGAACAGGGTCAGAGTCAGGGTGACCTTGTTCCTGTAGTTATACTCCATCTTATCCTCCTGCAAACATACTCACATCTTTGTATTATTTGGACTCATTTTCCTGAGGAGTTGTGTTTTGTTTTTGTTTTTAAGAGCCATGGTCTTCTTTGTTCCTCAGGCTAAAGCACAGTGGTGTCATCATAGCTCACTGAGCCTCAAATCCTTGGGTCCAAGCAATCTCCCTGCCTCAACCTTCTGAGTAGCTGGGAATGCAGGCACTCGCCACAACATCTGGCTACTTTTTATATTTTTAGTTGAAACAGGGTCTCACTCTTGCTCAGGTTGGTCTCTATCTCCTGAGCTCAAGCAGTCCACCAACCTTGGCCTCCCAAAGTGGTAGGATTACAGGCATGAGTCACCACACATGGCCTCATAAATGATCACTATTAATTTTCTTTTCTTCTTTTTTATTTTTGAGACAGAGTCTCACTGTGTTCCCCTCGGTAGAGTGCTGTGGCGTCACAGCTCACAGTAACCTCAAACTCCTAGGTTTAAGTGATTCTCTTGCCTCAGTCTCCCAAATAGCTGGGACTATAGGCACCTGCC
>NW_003852522.1:3468886-3475232 GCF_000181295.1 Otolemur garnettii
AGCCACATACACCCAAGGTGGTGGGTTCAAATCCAGCCTGGGCCCGCCAAAAACAACAATGACGGCTGCAACCAAAAAATAGCCAGGCATTGTGGCAGACGCCTGTGGTCCCAGCTACTTGGGAAGCAGAGGCAGGAGACTCTCTTGAGCCCAGGAGTTGGAGGTTGCTATGAGCTGTGATGTCACAGCACTCTACCTAGGGGGATAGCTTGAGGCTCTGCCTCAAAAAAAAAGAAAAACTGAGGCAAGAGGATCACTTGAGCCCAAGATTTGGAGGTTGGTATCAGTTAGGACACACACTACCCAGGGCAACAGCTTGAGACTCTGTCTCAAAAAAACATTTTTTTTTTCTTTAGTTAACTCAAGTGTTATGATACACCCATTGTTCTGTTTCTTGCTGACTTGCTAGCTTGAAAAGGATCTGCAGTGCTATTTAGGAGGGCTCTTGAACCTCTTTAGAGCTCGTTTGTCCCAAGTATGGACATTCAGATTGTTAGTTTTTACCATTTTAATTTATTATTTATTTATTTTTGTAGTGACAGGGTCTTTCTATCTTGACCAGGCAGGTCTCAAACTCCTGGCCTCAAGCAATCTTCCTACTTTGGCCTCCCAAAGTGCAGGGATTACAGGGGTGGGCCACTGTTCCTGGCAATCTTTTGTCAATTTGATAAAAATGGCAACAATTGGCCAGGTGCAATCACTATCGTCTATAATGCTAGCATTCTGGGAGGCCAAAATGGAAGGGTACTTGAGCTCAGGAATTTGAGACCAACCTGAGCAAGAGGGAGACCACATCTCAACTAAAAAAAAAAGAAGAAGAAAAGAAAGAAGGAAAAATTAGCCTGTGTTGTTGTGCTCACCTGTCATCCCTGTTTGAACCCGGGAGTTTGAGGATTCTATGAGATAGGCTAATGCCACAGCATTCTAGGTGGGCAACAGAGTGAGACTCTGTCTCAGGGGAAAAAAGGCAGTAATGTTGGGTGGTGCCTGTGGCTCAAGGAGTAGGGCGCTGGCCCAATATTCCAGAGGTGGCAGGTTCTAACCCAGCCTCAGCCAAAAACTGCAAGGAAAAAAAAAAGGCGGCAATGTCATACATTTTTGTCCATGTGTACAAGGTTTATTGGGAAAAATTTTTCCTAGAATTAAAATGTTTTGAACAAACAAAAACATTTCTCTTGGAACAAATAGATGCACATTAAATAAATTTCACATTTCCAAATTCCCTCCCAAAAAAGATTAGTTTCAGAGAATATCTTTCAAAATCTTTGAGAAGCTGCCATGGGGAAATTTTATTTGGTTCTTGTTTTCTTTTCTTTCTTTCTTTTTTTTAGAGAGAGAGTCTCACTTTGTCACCCTTGGTAGAGTGCCGTGGCATTACAGCTCACAGCAACTTCCAGCTTTTGGGTGTAGGTGATTCTTTTGTCTCAGCCTCCCAAGTAGCTGGGACTACATGCGCCTGCCACAACGCCTGGCTATTTTTTTGTTGCAGTTTGGCCAGGGCCATGGTATATGGGGCCAGCGCCCTACTCACTGAGCCACAGGCGCTGCCCTCTTTTTTTTTTTTTTTTTTTTTAAGACAGAGTCTCAGTTTGTTGCCCTCCATAGAGTGCTATAGTATCATAGCTCACAGCAACCTCAAACTCTTGGGCTCAAGTAATCCTCTTGCCTCAGCCTCCTAAGTAGCCGGGACTACAGGCACTTGCCACAACACCTGGCTATTTTTAGAGACAGGGTCTTGCTCTTGCTAGGCTGGTCTCGAACCTGTGAGCTCAGGCAATCCACCTGCCTTGTTGGTTCTTGTTTTCAATTACATTCCTTTACTTTTTATTAAGGTTGAACATCTTTTCATAAGTTCATTATTTGCAGAATTTCTTGTTCTATAAAGCTCTGTTCCAGTCTTCTGCCCATTTAAAAAAAATTGTTTGTTGGCTCAGCACCTGTGGCTTAAGTGGTTAAGGCGCCAGCCACATAAGCCTGAGCTGGCGGGTTCAAATCCAGCCCAGTCCCACCAAAACAACAATGACAGCTGCAACCCCCCCCAGAGAAAATTCATTTGTAAGAACTCTTGGTATATTAAGGAAATTAATTTTTTTTTTTGGAGACAGTCTCACTCTGTTGCCCTCAGCACAATGTTGTGGTGTCTTAGCTCATAGCAACCTCAAACTCTTGGGTTCAAGTGATCTTCTTGTCTCAGCCTCCCAAGTAGCTATGACTACAGGCACCTGCCACAATGCTTGGCTATTTTTTTGTTATTGCAGTTTGGCCAGGGCCAGGTTTGAACCTGCCACCCTCGGTATAAGGGGCTGGTGCCCTACCCACTGAGCCACAGGTGCCGCCCCCCCAAGTTATTTTTAGAGATGGGGGGGTCTTGCTTTTGCTCAAGCTGGTGGAGCATCTGAATACAGGTGATCTGCTGCCAAGGCCTCCCTGAGTGCTAGGATTACAGGCGAGAGCCCCTGCAACCAGCCTACAGTTTTAATTATCAGCTTGCAAATATTTATCACTAGTCTATTGGACACACGAGGATGTGTGTGAGAACAAATGGGTTGGGGCAGCATTATCAGGGAAGACCCCCAGAGCTCTTACCTGTTGTAAATGGGTCCTTTGAAGGTGGGGTCATACTTTTGTGGCGTACCTGAAAGTCAGTAAGATTAAGCTAGGCAGATGAGCTGAAACAAGACAGGACAGGGAGACCCTCTCCCCTTTCTCTGAAGCCCCTAGGGGTGTCTGTGCCATGGCAAGAATAAAATTCAGACACCCTGCAGACTTTCTGTGACATCTACCCCCAAATGACCACACTCAAGCCATCAGTAGGTGAAGGCCAAGACTGGAGTCGTTAATCGTGAACAAATTTATCACCTGGCGGCCACCTCTGGGAAAATGGCTGGAATGGCGGCCACCAGGGATCAGGTGGAAGGGGTAGGGGGAAGGTCCGAGGTGGGACGTGGGGATATGCGGCAGAGGGGTCCCGCAGGAGCGCGGCGCAGCGGGCAAAGGGGCAGATCCTTCAGGGAAGAGGGGCGTCTGACAGGCAGTTCCGGGGGAGACTTTTGGGGTGAGGGTGCTAGAAGGTGACAGTGGGGAGCCCAGGGACGAGATCTGCGCTTCCGCTCTGCTCACTTGTCCCAGTTTCCCGCGCCCCAGATTCTCGCTCCATCCCTTCCGAGGGGCCAGCCCCGGGCCGTGGCTACCTACCGTGCTTCCCGTAGTAATGTTGCCGCTCGGCCCCCATCCCCGCGGGCGCCCTCTGCGTCCCGGGTCTGGTTCCGAGGTTTAGATTCGCCGGGGACCCGGAGGGATACACAGACCGCCGGGCTGGCGGCGGCTCCTCCCAGCCCAGAGCTAGGCGGGGCGGCCCAAACCGGTCAGACCGGCCCGAGCTGGGGAGCTGGGCCGCAGCTCTCGGCCAAGGGATTGCGGAGGGCGTCCGGCTGGGAGGCAGCTGCTCCCGCCACTCACTGGCCACCCGGATTTAGCCCGCCCCGCCCCCACCACCCAGGGAACCCACCTGTGGCTTCTCCCAGGCCCTGGGCTATCCACCTCGGCCTGGAACACCTCCCAACCATGAAAGGGAGCCTCTATCGCCCCATTCCTCAGGTGGGGAACCTGAGGCACAGGGAGGGTAAAGAAACAATAGAAGGCGAAGCTATGGGGTATTTGGGCTGAAAACTCCCAAAACTGTGCTGTGGAGTTTTATTTTGGTCTGTTACTTGCTTTTCTTTTTCTTTCTTTTTCTTCCTTTTCCTCTCTTCCTCTCTTCTTCCCTCCCTCCCTTCCTTCCATCCTTTTTTTGATACTGTCTAACTCTGTCACCCTGGGGTGAGTGCCCTGTTAGCCTCTAGATCACAGCTACCTCAAACACCTGGACTCAAGTGATTCTTTTGCATCAGCCTTCTCAGTAGCTGGGACTACAGGCATCTGCCACAAAACCCATCTAGTTTTTCTATTTTTAGTAGAGACAGGGTCTCACTCCTGCTCAGGCTGGTTTGGAACTTCTGGCCTCAAGTGATCCACCAGCCTCGGTTTCCCAGAGTGCTGGGATTATAGCCATGAGGCATGGTCCCTGGCGCTCTGTTGCATTTAAAACAATAATTGCCAACAGTTCAATAGTGCTGGAGTCCACCAAAATATCCACATCTTCAACCTCTTGAAAACTTAAAAAAATAAGGCTGGCAACCCCTGTGCCTGGAACTACCGGTTTACTACTTTTGTGGCCCCCAGGACACCAGAGCTGCTGTTCCCCTACACTCTCACAATCTTGCTAATCCTGAAGTCATTGTTTAGTAGAACAAGTATTTATTTAACTCATACTGGTTCAGGTATGGGGTTGGGCCCCAGGTACAGTGAAGAGCCCACATCCTACTGAGTGGCCCTGTGTTCAAATGTTCCTTCTGTCCCCTCTGAACCAGAAAACACTTCCCAATGCTTATCTTTCCTGAGCCTCTGTTTCCTCAACTGTGAAGTGGGTCTAATGTATAAAAGCAAAACTGGCCTTAAAGATCCAACACAAGATACCAGGGTGTATACAGCTGGCACTGCAGTTTACAGTCAGGCATGGATGTACTGTGAGGTCAGTGTCTGGATATTCAGTCCATGTGTAGGGACACAGTAGTTGTGGGGCATATAGTTAATGTGGAGGTACAGTCAACAGGGAGGTATGGCTGATGTTTAATGTGCATGGATGTGTTGAGTAGGGGCGAGGGTATATCACCCGTATATGGTGTGTAGCCATTGTGGAAGTATACCACAGGAGTATATATAAACACATGGTACATATGACTGGCTGTATACTCCCACACTAACCATCCACCCACATGCTGACTGTATACTTGCTTGCAAACTAAGCCTGCAACTCCCAACTTGGAGGCCAGCTGTATACTTTACAATGCAGCCAACTATATGGCTAGCATGACATTATACAGTCGGTGGCATAGCAGATATAAAGCCAGGGTTATACAGTCAGTGTGGTCATATATAGTTGGAATTTAATAATCGCATGTGCTGCCTCAGAGTCCTGCACCCCACAAGCAAGATTCTCTCACTAACTCAGCTTGTCCCTAGAGAAATGCCCTGTCCCTTGGCTGGGTGCCCATAGTTCAGAGGTTAGGGCACCGGCCATATGCACCAGGGCTGGCTGGTGGGTTCGAACCCAGTCAGCGCCTGCTAAAACAAAACAAAACAAACAAACAAAAAATAGCTGGGTTTTGTGGCGGGCGCCTGTAGTCCCAGCTAATAGGGAGGTTGAAGCAAGAGAGTCACCTGCGCCCAAGGTGACTGTGCCCAAGTTTGAGGTTGCTGTGAGCTGTGACATCATAGCACTCTACTGGGGGTGACAAAAGAGAAATGCCCTTTCCCCCAGAATGGCCTCCAGCTGAGAAGGCCCCACCTGGGCCACAGACTTCAGCAAACATGCAAGGCCTGAATCTCCAAGCCATGGCCTTGGATGACCAGGACTCCCAAATAAGCCCTGTGGTTCATGCAGTTTCTGCCAGCCCAAAGGCTGGCTGGTTCCACCCCACCCAATCCAAATAGTGGATAGAGGGAGTGGATCTGGGCCATGAGCCTCTTCTCTTCCTAGCTACAGGGGTCTTCTGGGGACACTTGTGCAGACTCAGGACTTTAACCAACAGCTGTACTCTGATCATGCTCATGAGGGCCTTGCCCCTGAGCTGTACACACATGTGTGACACTTGCCTCCCCCCACCCCCTGACCCCCCGTCCTGATCCCATGTGAACCTTGTACACAGTATGGCAACATCCAAGATCCTGAATGTCCCCATGACTCAATAATGGCAGCTCTGTTCTCCCAGATGCTCCGGTCAGGAACCTGGGATGACTTGCTGCTTCCCATATGCCTTTGGATCTATCCAGAATCCAACCTTTTCTCAGCCCCCATTCTTTTCATACAGCCCTGTCATCTGTCTGGACTAGTGCAGGTAACATTTAATCCTCACCGCAGTAGCCAGAGGTACCTGTGCACAAACGACAGTATGTCTTTCCTCTGCCCAGAGCCCTCCATGACTCCCATGTTACTTGAAAGAAAAAGTTCAACTCTTCAGCATGGCCCACAAGGCCCTGCATGATCTGCCCTCTCACCTTCTAGCCCCCACCTCCTCCCTCTCTCTCTGTGTCTTACTCTGTTCCAGCTTCACTAGCCTTCTGGCTACATTGCAAACTCATTACGCACAGTCCCACCTCATTAGGCAAAGTCCCACCTTTGCCTTAACTGTTCTGCTTAGAAAGTTCTCCACTAGGCGCCTATGGCTCAAGTGGCTAAGGCGCCAGCCACATACACCTAAGGTGGCAGGTTCGAATCCAGCCCAGGCCCGCCAAACAACAATGATGG
>NW_003852522.1:3477815-3482078 GCF_000181295.1 Otolemur garnettii
TTTTTTTTTTTTTTGAGACAGAGTCTCACTTTATTGACCTCGGTAGAGTGCTGTGGCATCACAGCTCATAGTAACCTTGGACACTTGGGCTCAAGCAATCCTCTTGCCTCAGCTAGCAAGAGAGAGACCCCATTTCTACTAACAGTAGAGATGAGAGAAGAAGCTGGGACTACAGGCACCTGCCACAAAACCTGGCTATTTTTTGAGAAGGTGTCTTCCTGTGGCTGAGGCTGGTCTTGAACTCGTGAGCTCAGGCAATCCACCTGCCTCATCCTCCCAGAGTGCTTGGATTATAGGCTTGAGCCACCACACCCGGCCCTAAATTTTATTTCTTATCACTATTTGACATGTTACACATTTACATATTGACTGTTAATTATCTGTCCCCTTGCCCATTGACTGCATAAAAATGGGGATGTGTCTCTTTTTCTCCAAGTCCCCAGTGCCCAGCATAGTGCCTGGCATAAAAGAGGCATTCAATAAGTATTTGTTGAATTAATAACCACAAATAATCCTTGTACATAGAGGTAACACTGAAAAGTTTAACATCTTTATGTATTGAAAAAATTAGTTTGTGCGGCGGCGCCTGTGGCTCAAAGGAGTAGGGTGCCAGCCCCATATGCTGGAGGTGGAGGATTCAAACCCAGCCCCCGCCAAAAACTGCAAAAAAAAAAAAAAAAAATTTGTGAATTTTATACTTAAAAGAATTTAATACATGATAAATGTGGCATTTTCAGTCTGCAGGGAAAGGATAAATTCTTCATTCAGCAGCTCTGATTGTGCATTTTGAAGAAAATTTACCCCCATCCCTAGCCCATAGCAAAACAAAATTCCATACAGATTAATCATGCAAATATATAACAACTCAAAACTATTACAAGTGTGAAGGGAAAACAGAGGAGAATATTTCTGCTATCTGATAGGTGGTAAGACCAGTAAGGTGAGTGGGAGGAGAGATAAAGGATACTGAAAGTTTCTGATATCAGCTGGCATGGCAGCCGGCCTGGGATACAAATAGGCAGTGCTAGGCTAGCACAAGGTGGCTCACGCCTGTAAGGAGGCCAAAGTGGGTGGATTGCCTAAGCTCAGGAGTTCCAGACCAGCCTGAGCTAAAGCGAGATCCCCATCTCTAAAATAGCTGGGAGTTGTAGAGGGTGCCTATAGTCCCAGTTACTTGGAAGGCTGAGGCAGGAGAATCACTTGAGCCCAAGACTTAGAGGTTGCTGTGAGCAGGGCACTCTACTGGGGGCAACAAAGTGAAAGTCTAAGGCTGGGTGCCCATAGCTCAGTGGTTAGAGCTCACCCTCTGCATTGGTGGTGGCGGATTAGAACCCGACCCGGGCCTGCTAAGCAAAAAAAAAAAAAAGTAGCCAGTGCTGACTGAAGAAAACTTGCCACTTTCAGACCCTGCCTACTACACTGAAGGCCATGTCATCAACCCATTTTATGATAGAGGAAACCAAGACTCAGAGATGAGAAACAGTTTTAAAGTTACCCAAGATGGATCACCATCTCCAAAACAGGTTTGATGGATAAGTGGAAGCCACTGACAGTGTTTGGGCAGGAGCATGATAGGGCCAGGCTAGGAAGCAGAGGGTACATGGGGAAGTCTCAGCTGTCTCAGGAAAAGATTGCTGAGTCTGGCTCGGTGCCTATGGCTCAAGTGGCTAAGGCGCCAGCCACATACACCTAAGGTGGCGGGTTCGAATCCAGCCCGGACCCGCCAAACAACGACGGCTGCAACGAAAAAATAGCTGGGTGTTGTGGAGGGCGCCTGTGGTCCCAGCTACTTGGGAGGCTGAGGCAGGAGACTCGCTTGAGCCCAGGAGTTGGAGGTTGCTGTGAGCTGTGAAGCCACAGCACTCTACCCAGGGGGACAGCTTGAGATTCTGTATCAAAAAAAAAAAAAAAAATTGCTGAGTCTGAGAGTTTGGTGTTATGAGTGGGACAGCTGAGCCATGGCCCTGGTTTATGAACTTGATTTGCCCCTGTGTGAGATGAAATTAAAACTACAGTGAGGAGGCTGGGCATGGTGACTCACACCTATAATCCCAGCACTTGGGAGGCTGAGGCAGGTGGATTGCCTGAGCTCACAGGTTCAAGACCAGTCTGAGCAAGAGCAAGACCTCGTCTCTAAAAATAGCTGGGCATTGTGGCAGGCACCTGTAGTCCCAGTCACTTGAGAGCCTGAGGCAAGAGAACTGCTTAAGCCCAGGAGTCTGAGGTTGCTGTGAACTATGACACCACAGCACTCTACCAAGGGCCACAACATAAGACTCTATCTCAAACAAAACAAAACAAAACTGCAGAAAGGGGCACAAGGCATAGTCTTGGCTCAAGGCCTGGCCTTGTGGGCCCTCAGGAAAGAGAGAACATTAGTATTATCATCTGATGGTTTCCATTAGCTCTCATTAACATTTGCTGAATGGGGATGAAGGGAGAGGAACAGTAAATACTAATGGTTTCTGATAATTGAGACAGATCTAAGCCCTGCAGAAGGGGAACCTGCTGAATTTTTCTAAGGACGCTGCAAGGTAACAGTGAAAACAGTGCTCATGCCTCCAAGTTACTGACCATTTGCCATGTACTGGCCACACACTTCCTTCTTGTTTTGTTTTGTTTTTCCTGTTTGTTTTATTCTTAGAGACAGCGTCTTGCTCTGTTGCTCAGGCTAGAATGCAGTGGTGTCATCATAGCTCAAAGCAAACTTGAATCCTTGGGCTTAAGTGATCCTCCTCTTATCCTAGCCTCCTGAGTACCTGAGATTACAGGCACACACTGCCAGGCCCAGCAGTGTGTTATTTTTATTTATTTAGACAGAATCTCACTTTGTCCCCCTTGATAGAGTGCTGTGGCGTCACAAGCGATCCTCTGTGTTAGCCTCCCAAGTAGCTAGGACTACAGGCATGCCCACCACAACACTGGCTTTTTTTTTAGGAGAGAGAGTCTCACTAAGTTGCCCTCTGAAGAATACTGTGGCATCACAGCTCACAGCAGCCTCAAACTCTTAGGCTTAAGCTATTCTCTTGCCTCAACCTCCCAGTACCTGGGACTACAGGTGCCCACCACAATGCCCTGCTATTTTTTGTTATTGTTGTCATTGTTGTTTTTAGCAGGCCTGGGCTGGTTTCGAACCCACCAGCCCTGGTGTATATGGCTAGTGCCCTAGCCGCTGAGGTACAGGCACTGAGCCTAGTTTTAGACACGAGGTCTTACTCTGGCTCAGGCTGGTCTCGAACTTGTGAGCTCAGGCAATCCACCCACCTCAGCCTCCCAGAGTGCTAGGATTACAGGCGTGAGGCACGGTGCCCCAGCCTTGCCCAGCTAATTAAAAACTTTTTTTTTAGAGACAGAGTCTCACTTTATCACCCTTGGTAGAGTGCTGTGACATCACAGCTCACAGCAATCTCCAACCCCTGGGCTTAGGCAATTTTCTTGCCTCAACCTCCCAAGTAGCTGGGATTACAGGTACCTGGCATAACACCTGGCTATTTTCTGTGGCAGTTTGGCTAGGACCAGGTTCGAACCCGCCACCCTTAGTATATGGGGCTACTGAGCCACAGGCGCCACCAATTTAATTTTTTTTTTCTTTAGAGACAGTGTCACTTTATTGCCCTCGGTAGAATGGCGTCACAACTCACAGCAATCTCCAACTCCTGGGCTTAGACGATTCTCTTGCCTTAGCCTTCTGAGTAGTTGGGACTACAGGCACCCGCCACATAGCCCAGCTATTTTTTTGTTGCAGTTTGGCTGGGGCCAGGTTCGAACCTACCACCTTCTGTATATGGTGGTGGCGCCTTACCACTGAGCCATAGGCACGGCCCCTTTAAATTTTTTTTGTAGATATGGGGTCTCACTATTTTTCCCAGGTTGGTTTTGAACTCCTGACCTTATGTGATCCTCCCACTTTGACCCGTTCCTAGGCATGAGTTACTATACCCAACGTGGGCACTCTTCTTTTTTGTGTGTGGGGGGAGGGCAGAGTTTTTGTTGCCCAGGCTAGAGTGTCATGGCATCAGCCTAGCTCATAGCAATCTCAAACTCTTAGGCTCAAGCAATCCTCCTACTTTAGCCTCCCAAGTAGCTGGGACTACAGGCTTCCGCTATTACACCCTGATCATTTTTTTTTCTATTTTTAGTAGTGACAGGGTCTTGTTTTCTTTTTTCTTTTTTTTTTTTTTGAGACAGAGCCTCCAGCTGTCCCCCTGGGTAGAGTGCCGTGGCATTACAGCTCACAGCAACCTCCAACTCCTGGGCTCAAGC
>NW_003852522.1:3485519-3490207 GCF_000181295.1 Otolemur garnettii
AAAAAAAAAAAAAATGCATCTTTAGGGCAGCATCTGTGGCTCAGTGGGTAGGTCACTGGCCCCATATACCAAGGGTGACAGGTTCGAACCTGGCCCCAGCCAAACTACAACAAAAAAATAGCCAGACATTCTGATGGGTCCCTGTAGTCCCAGCTACTCGGGAGGTTGGGGCAAGAGAATTGACTAAGCCCAGGAGTTGGAGATTGCTGTGAGCTTTGATGCCACAGCACTCTACCGAGGGCAATAAAGTGAGACTCTGCCTCTAAAAAAAAATGCATCATTAAAGCTAGCAGTCACATCAAGCCCATCCCTGCTCCTATGGTTCCATGTCCTTCACTGAATCCTTTCCCTTCCTCTCCCATTTGTATGAACCCTTATCTATGGATAATCCAGAATAATCTCCCATCTCAAAATCCTTAACATAATCACATCTGAAAAGTCCCATTTTTGCCATGCAAGCTAACCTGCCATATTTCCAGGTTTTAGGACATTGTGTATGTGGGGTGGAGGCATTAGTTTGCCTACCATAGCATCTTAACCATCCTGGCCAGGGGTTGACAAACCAACCCTCTGGATCACATCCAGCCCGCCACCTGTTGTAACATGGCTCAGAGCTAAGATTGGGTTTACATTTTAAGTGGTTGAAAAATATCCAAAGAAGAAGAATGTTTTGTGATGTTAAAAATGCTATAAGATATTCGGGCAGTGCCTGTGGCTCAAGGAGTAGGGTGCCGGCCCCATATACTAGGGGTAGTGAGTTCAAGCCTGGTCCTGGCCAAAAAAAAAAAAAAGCTATAAGATAGACTCCAATGGCTGTAGCACAGTGGTTATGGCACCAGCCACATGCACTGAAGCTAGCGGGTTTGACCCCAGCCTGGGGCAGCTAAACAACAATGACAACTGCAACAAAAAAATAGTCAAGCATTGCGGTGGGTGCTTGTAGTCCCAGCTACTTCAGAGGCTGAGGCAAGAGAATTGATTAAGCCCAAGTTTGAGGCTTGGCACCTGTGGCTCAAGTGGCTAAGGTGCCAGCCACATACACCTAAGGTGGTGGGTTCAAATCCAGCCCAGGCCCACCAAACAACAATGATGGATGCAACCAAAAAAAATAACCAGGCATTGTGGCGGGCACCTGTGGTCCCAGCTACTTAGGAGGCAGAGGCAGGAGACTTGCTTGAGCCCAGGAATTGGAGGTTGCTGTGAGCTGTGATGCCACAGCACTCTACTCAGGGGGACAGCTTGAGGCTCTGTCTCAAAAAAAAAAAGCCTAAGTTTGAGGTTTCTGTGAGGTGTGACACCACAACACTCTAACCAGGGCCACATAGTGAGACTCCGTCTTAAAACAAACAAACAAACAAAAAAACCAATGCTGTGAGATAGAAATGTCAGGGTCCATAAATAAAGTTTTATTGGCACACAGAAATGTTTAGTCACTTTCATATTGGGTGGGGTTGCTTTCAGGCTGCAATGACAGAGTGGAGGAGGAATGAAAAGTTATGTCGTTTATTCCCCACAATATTGGGGAAATTGAGGCACTGATAGGGAATGTAATTGTTCCAGTGGATTCACAGCTTGGAAGTGGGGGAGTCAGACCATGGAGGGGCTTATGTCCTTCTTGGGTATAGTTGAACAAAGATTTTCTCTCTCTCAGCTGCTGTCTTCCTATCTGGAGAATGAAACTAATACTTGCATTTCCTTTGTAGGTGTTTCCTGCAAAGGACTTGATATGCAAAAAGCACTTAGTGACACTTACCCGGGTCTAGGGTACCCAGCTTCAACACATTAATGTGAGCTCCTTGGGCAGAGTGGCAAACTGAGACTGTTTACTCAGCCCACATGGCTGATGAGGGACAGAGTTGCAAAGCAAACCAAGGCCTTTCTTTGGTAGATGCAGGGAGGAGCAGAGCTAAAAAAAATGCAGCAATGGTGGGGAAATTGGGCTGAGGTCCAATTAGGTGGAGGAGGTGGCCCTTAGGTCCTGGCCTTCCTGGCCTCAACAGCTGCTCCACCCAACTGCTCTGGGTGTGGGAGATAAGGGACTGCTACGGGCTGCCCAGTCACAGTGAAAATGCCACCCAGCCCCCACAGCGTCCAGATACTGGCCAAGTCCCCAAGGGCTGCAGCAGCCTGAGGCTTCACCCAGGCAGGCAGCCTGGCTGCACTCCACCTTTCCACAAGTATGTGCCTCGGGAATGAGTATTCCAGCTGCCCAGACAAGTCTTTTCAACAAGGAGTTTAAGAACAAACAGCCTCTGGGTGGGGATGCCTAGAAAAGCACAAGATAGAGTACCTACTCTGTATGAATACTGTGCTAAACACCAAATCATACATTTACTTCTACATTTAATCCTCTCAATGAGGCCCTGAGTATAGACAGCTTAGCAACAGGGTTGGTTCATGACTTGCCCGAGGTCACACAGCCAATGGGAGCTTGCATCAGAACCCTGTTAACCGACTCTATGCTATGTGAATAACCCCCCAATGACTGGGCATTCGGCGTGTACTTAGCTCTCAGCCAAGTGCTGCACCCACATCACTTCACTGAATTCTCACAGTAGCCCCAAGAGGGAACTGATGCTATTAAATTGATTCCATTTTAAAGACAGAGAAACTGAAGCTCAGGGTTATGAAAGGTAGCACATGGTACAGAGCTAGACAGGGTAGAGCTGGGACTCACCTGAGAGCTAGAATCCCATGGGCACCTTGTTTGTTTCTATTATTATTTTTTAAAATAGAGACAAGGTCTTGGTCTGTTACCCAGGCTGGAGTGCCTAATCATACCTCCCTGCAGCCTTAAAATCCTGGGCTCAAGTGATCTTCCTACCTCAGCCTTCTGAGAAGCTGGGACCAATGGCATGTCCCACTATGCTCGGCCAAGCTGTGGGCACATGTAGATGTATTCATGTATTAAGCACTTTGATGCTAGGTGATACATGCACCTAGACTACTGTTGTTGCCTCTGTCCTTATCTTTTGGCTTCTGCCACTGGATACTGGAGAAGCATGTAAACACCTGAGTCAGGCCACAGTCCTCCTCTGCTCAGAAATCTCTATGGCTCCCATCTCTCTCAGAACAAAAGCCCAAGTCCTCTCCCTGGCACATAAGGCCCTGCACACTCTATTCACTCCTACTCTGGCCTTACCTTCTGTAGTCACAGGAAACTCCTTGCTGCTCAATCATACAATCCACGTTCGTACCTCAGGTACTTTGTAAATACCCTGTTCCTGAAACATTGCCCAGCTCTCACACTCCCTTCTCAGGATGGCCATCTCTGCTTCCTCATTTTATTTATTTATTTATTTATTATTTATTTATTTATGACAGAGTCTTACTCTGTTGCCCTGGGCAGAGTGCTGTGGTGTCATAGCTCACAGCAACCTCAAACTCTTGGGCTTAAACAATTCTCTGCCCTCAGACTCCCAAATAGTTAGGGCTACAGGCACCTACCACAAAGCCTGGCTATTTTTAGAGATGGGGTCTGACTCTTGCTCAGACTGGTCTCAAACCTGTGAGCTCAGGCAATCCACCCGCCTTGGCATCCCAAGTGCGGGGATTAAAGGCATGAGCCATGGCGCATGGCCTGATTCCTCATTTTAAATTTGAACCCAGGCTCAACACCTGTAGCTCAGTGGCTAGGGCGCCAGCCACATACACCAGAGCTGGTGGGTTTGAATCCAGCCTGGCCCTGCCAAACAACAATGACAACTAAAACCAAAAAATAGCTGAGCACTGTGGCTGGCGCCTGTTGACCCAGCTACCTGGGAGGCTGAGGCAAGAGAATCACTTGAGCCCAAGGGTTTGAGGTTGCTGTGAGCTGTGACACCATAGCACTCTACCGAAGGCAACAGAGTGAGACTCTGTCTCAAAAAATAAAATTAAATAAATAAATGTGAAACCCACATTCAGGCCCTGTAGATTACTCCCAACCCTGTTTTATTTTTATTTGGGGGACGAAATATCACTCTATCATCCAGGGGTTGAGTACCATGGCATCATCATAGCTCACAGCAACCTCAAACTCTTCAGTTCAAGTGATCCTCATGCCTCAGCTTCCCAAGTAGCTAGGACTGCAGGTGCCCACCATAACGCCCAGCTAACTTTTCCCTTTTTAATAGATATGGGGTCTCACTCTTGTTCAGGGTGGTCTCCAACTCCTGAGCTCGTGATCCACTCACCTCAGCCTCCCAGAGTGTTAGGATTACAGGCACGAGCAACTGCGCCCAGCCTACAGAACTCTTCATGCAACATTTCTTTTTCTTTTGAGAGGGAGTCACCCTCTGTTATCTGGCTGAAGTATAGTGGAGTTATCATAGCTCACTGTACCCTCAAATTTCTGGGTTCAAGCAATCCCCCTGCCTCAGCCTCCTGAGTTGCTAGGACTACAAGCATGAGCCACCACATTCAGCTAATTTTTCTTTATATTTTTTTAGAGATGAAAGTCTAAAAGAACAAGCTATGTGGCCCAGGCTGGTCTTGAACTCCTGACCTTAAGTGATCTTCCCACTTCAGCATCCCAAAGTGCTGAGCTTATAGCTGTGAGCCAGTGTGACCTGCCTGAATAAAGACAAATCACTCTCCCTCTCACCCTTGGCCTAAAAGCCCTACTTCCTCCCCCGGGGGCATTTCCTCTTTCTGGTTTCCCCTTTCTCCTTCCACTATACACATACACAAGCATATTTATAGCTATC
>NW_003852522.1:3490992-3493152 GCF_000181295.1 Otolemur garnettii
GCCCGCGCTGGATTCAAACCTGCCACCTTAGGTGTATATGGCTGGCGCCTTAGTCACTTGAGCCACAGGCGCCAAGCCTTTTCTTTCTTTCTGAGACAGAGTTTCACTTTGTCACCCTTGGTAGAGTCCTGTGAAGTCATAGCTCACAGCAACCTCAAAGTCTTGGGCTCAAGCAATTCTCTTGCTTCAGCCTCCCAAGTTGCTGAGATTACAGGTGCCTGCCACTACATCTGGCTATTTTTAGAGATGAGGTCTTGCTCTTGTTCAGGCTGGTCTATAACTCCTGAGCTCAGGCAATCCACCCCCTCTCAAAGTGCTAGGATTACAGAAGAGAGCCACTGCAGGCAGCAACTATATCTCTTAACCACATTTTGTTACACAGTATTTCCTACTCTGTAATTTCACATACTAACCTTATTGGACATTGTCTCCCACCAACATGGTTAGACCCGTTTTACCTTTATCCAAGGACACATAGTATCCCACTATGGGAAGAGTACTATTTTTTCCTTTAAACTAGGCAGAGGAGCTTTAAAAAGGTACAGGTGGCTGGGCGTGGTGGCTCACTCCTGTAATCCTAGCATTCTGGGAGGCCAAGGTGGGTGGATTGCTTGAGCTCAGGAGTTCAAGACCAGCCTGAGCAAGAGTGAGACCTCATCTCTAAAAATAGCTGGGCTTTGTGGCAGGCATCTGTAGTCCCAACTACTTGCAAGAGAATCACTTGAGCCCAATACTTTCAGGTTGCTGTGAGCTATGATGTCACAGCACTCAACCCCAGGGTAACTGAGTGCAATTCTTTCTCAAAAAATAAATAAATAAACAAATAAATAAATAAAAAGATACAGATGCCACAGACACAGAAATTAATAGCCTAATGTCTAAAAGGAGACTTCTTGGTTGTGTTACCTCTGGAGTGAGGATAACTAGCTAAGGTTTTATAGAAGTTTCTTTTACATAGAAAGCTAAAATCTTCCATGTGGTTAAGGACTCTTGTTTAATTTTTAGTCTCCCTGCCCCAACAGCGAGAATTAGTTAATTAACTTATTTATTTATGAGACAGAGTCTCACTCTGTTGCCCAGGCTAGAGTGACCTGGCATCAGCCTAGCCCCTAGCAACCTCAAAATCCTTGACTCAAGCAATTTTCCTGCATCAGCCTGGCAAGTAGCTTGGACTACACACACCCCATCACCATGCCCGGCTAATTTTTCTATTTTTAGTAGAGACGGGGTCTTGCTCTTTCTCAGCCTGGTTTTGAACTCTCAAGCTTAAGGGTTCCTCCCGCTGTGGCCTCCCAGAGTGCTAGGATTACAAAGAGCCACTGCACCTGGCCCAGGGCAGTATTTTTACATATGATTATAAAATCTCATATAAGAAGATTAATAAATTCTCTCTATTAGAGGCCAGGTGACCTGGCCAGGATGACAGAATAAGAGTCTGTCACAAGGCTTAGCACCTGTAGCTCAGTGGCTAGGGTGTCAGCTACATACACCAGAGCTGGTGGGTTCGAATCTAGCCCGTGCCTGCCAAACAACAATGACAACTGCAACCAAAAAATAGCCAGGCATTGTGGCAGGTACTTGTAGTCCCAGCTACTTGGGAGGCTGAGGATCACTTAAGCCCAGGAGTTTGAGGTTGCTGTGAGTTGTGATGCCATGGCACTCTACCCAGGGTGACAGCTTGAGACTTTGTCTCAAAAAAAAAAAAAAGAGTCTGTCACAAAAAACAAACAAATTTAAAAACCCCAGAAAAATAGAAAAATTTGGGTGTGGTGGCACATGCCTTTTGTCCTAGCTACTTGGGAGGCTGAGGCAGGAGGATCACTCAAACTCAGGAATTTGAGGGTACAGAGAGCTAGACTGACACCAGGGCAATCTAACCTCGGCAACAGAGTGAGACTCTGTCTCTGAATGTATGAATGAACAAATGAAGAAATGAAGAAATAAGTAAATAAAGCTATTAATCTGGGTGTGGTGGAATGTGCCAGTATTCCCAACTACTATAGAAGCTGAAGCAAGAGGATCTCTTGAGCTCAAGAGTTCAATCAGCCTGGGTAACACAGTGAGACTCTGTCTCAAAAAAGTAAAAATAGGCTCGGCGCCTGTGGCTCAAACGGCTAAGGCGCCAGCCACATACACCTAAGGTGGCGGGTTCGAATCCCC
>NW_003852522.1:3495948-3504747 GCF_000181295.1 Otolemur garnettii
GGCTTGAGCCACAGGCGCGGAGCCTTTTTTTTTTTTTAAATCAGATTCCAGGGTTCCACTGCAGGTTGAAATCAATTCTAGTGAATGCAGCTAAGAAACTTTCTTTTTAAACAAGCACCACTACCTTTCCCCCAAGGGTTTTCCCTCCCTGGTCAGAGTCTATGGTTTTAGATTCTAGAATCCTTTTGTGCACTATTCTTGCCAAGAGGGTGTGGGAAGAATGGCAGTGCCCATTGCTGACATCCGCCAGGGCCCAGAGCCATTTCCCCATTTCCTTTGAAGCTGTTGGTTTCCTTTAGATACGGTCTCTAATGGAGAGGGAGCTTCCTGTTGTCTGGTCCAGTTCAAATCTATGTCTTGACTGAGAGGGCTGTTTCTCCTTCAGCACATGGGAAATTCATGTCCCTAGTATAAACAGCCTCAGAGCTCTCCTAAGCATATAGAGCTTGCCAGGCACCATGCAAAATACTTCTCACCAGTTATCATGCTTCACCCAGCCCTACAGACAGGATACATAGTTTTAGAGAAGTCACTGACTCAAGGCCACACAGCTCATAAGTGTCAGAGTTAGGATTTGAGCCTGGATCCCTCTGATATCACCTCTTGAATTCAGAATAACTGACAGGAAGCCATCAGGGCAGGAGGAAAGGGCATGTGAGACGCTCTTGAACACATTCCCAGATTAGAGAAGCTCCTCTAATCTGTCAGGAATTTCCTGGGGAGCCCAAAGCCCCCAGGATTTTTGTTTTAGTGAGAATGAATTACTTATGAGTTAAACAAGACCCCTAATAAGAGCAGTCAAGCCACTTCATTCCCTCTGCCCTCATAGCAAAAACTAATTAAGCAATTATGTGGTTTGTTTCCTGTTCTTGCTATAAGGAACACACTTCCCCCAAATCTTCCCACGGCTGGCTCAACCTCCAGCCTTTAGTAAGCTAAAATAATCCTGATGTTTCTTCCACACACAGACATACAGTATCATGATTTTTGCCTCACAACTTAAAATAACCTAAAATTACATATATATTCCCCTGGCCCCTCCTGCAGTCTTAGATTTTTTTCTCCTTTGCTTGCTGCTGTGTTCACAGTATCTCAATTTCTGCCTATTTAGTGTTCAATTAATATTTGTTGACTGGCTGTGTTCCAGAGACCAGCACAAGATCTGTCAGGTGGGGGTCCCCAGTCTTGTGTGTGGATCCGGCTTGGCCTGGGAGCATTCACTTAGTCCATGGCTCAGTCCCTTCCTATGGCCAGATTCAAGGCTGGGTGAATAACATCATTGTCCACTCTGCTTTCAACCCTCAAACCAGCTGGATCTCCGGGAGAAGAAAGATCCCACAGCTGGCAGGGCCTGGCCAGGACCCCAGGCTGAGATCCTCAGGACAGAGACAGCCAGATACATCCAAGGGACACACTGTACAGGCAGCCCTAGCATCCGGGGCTTGAGTGAAAACCAAGACTAAAAAGGCCCCTCTAAAGGTCTGGGTGGTAGTTTGAAGCAGGAAGAGAGGTAGCAAGGAGATAGCAAGGTCTCAGTGTCTTCTTGACTGGGCTGGGCAGGTCCCAGATTGTCTAATCTATCTCTCCCTGCAGTCTTCTGAGCCCACAGTCCTTGGGGGGAGGCAGGCACAGCTCTTGCCTACTTGTTTTTTTTTATTATTTTTGAGCAGTTTCCGGCCCTCTCCCCAAGGTTCTTGGGTCTCACAGTTTCCAGGAAGTCCTGTCACACAAAGGGGGAGTGACAAGTCCCACGCCATGTGGGCCAAGTTGGGTCCTGGTAACCCAAAATAAAGAAGAGAAAGAACCAAACCATCCTCCCATTGTGGGAACCCCAGGCAGAGCCACTGGTAGGGTGCAGAGGAGGAGAGGGCCTGTATCTCGGCCCTGTACCATACGTCAATAGCTAAGGGTGCTGCTCGCAGAGGTTGGCTGTATAGGGTTCTCAGTTTTGGGGGGTGGGCAACCAAATAGGTGGCCAGCATCCCTAGCACAGGGTGGGGAAAGTTTCTCAATTGTTTCCAGCTTCCGAACTGTCCCCTCACCAGAGATGCCCTTGTTTCCGCCCTTTCCAGAAAGCCGGCCAGACATGGTGGGCCCCCACTCAGGTATTCGGCCTGTCAAGGCTTGCCTCAGTTTCCCCATTGGGCCCAAAGCCTGAAATGACTACTTTTGGGAGAGGAGATGTGGGCAGGAAGAAGTAGACAAAGGGGATTGGAAGAAGAGGGGGCTTTAGGGAGGTCGGAGTCCTGTCCCTTTTCTGAGAGCCTGTCGCCGCGCCTCCCCTCCCCCGCCCGCCATCCGAGCCACCCAGATAACGGGACCTCCCCAGGCAGAGCATGCGCTGTGCTCCCTGGCCCATCAGCCAGACAGGGCGCTGGAGCTCTCGAGAGGAGACGCGGAGCGATCTGGCTGGAGCAGGAGGATTAGGATTTGCACAGCGTAGAATGCAGGGGCCGGAGGACATAGGGAACCTCCGACGGCAGCGCGGGTGTGTACCAGAGGTTCCCCCTCGCTCGAGATCCGCCCCCAACCCCCCCCACCCACGACTCAGCAGAGGCGCCCAGGCTGGAGGTGGCTCCTACCGTAGGCTCCGTCCTTCCTGTCGTCCTCCATGGCCGCTGCGGGAGGGGAGGGGAGTCCGAGCCAGAGAGACCCCAGCCCGGGCGGGCGGGAGGCTCAGCGGGCTGCAGCGCCCCGCCCCGGGCCGCAGCCCCGCCCTGCACTCCAGGCCCGCCTCCGCGCACCGCCACCAATGGGAGCTCCGAGCGGACAGGGGCGTGTCCTAGTTAGGGAGGGTTTGGGACCCCAACCTTTGTTTCCAGTATTGTCCTCCTTGGTGTGCGCAGCTGTCAAGGAGAGGACGGTTTGTCATTCATTCATTCGTCCATTTATTTATTCATCATATGGATGCTGAGTGCAGATCGTGTGCCACAGAACAGACAAAAGATGCCATTACCAGATTAGCAAGAATTTTAAGAGTTTCATAACATTAAATAGCTTGAGCAAATGCTTTCAGGCAGAACATTTTCTGGCAGAAAGAGTAAATCTAAACTATGTTCACTCTGTGCAATTCCTTTCTGGCATTCACCCTGGAGAAATCATCAAAGATGTATGTGCATGGTATGTGTGCACCAAGGCGTATTGCCTGCAGCCTTGAGAGTTATTGTGGAAAATGGGCAAAAATATACGTGTCCTTCAACAGAGGAGTGGATACAACCAATTATAATGGTCACAGGAGGGAATACAGTGCAGTGGATAAAAAGCATGAACTGGCTCGGCGCCTATAGCTCAACCGGCTAAGGCACCAGCCACGTACACCTAAGGTGGCGGGTTCAAATCCCCAGCCCGGACCCGCCAAACAACAATGTTGGCTGCAACCAAAAAATAGCCGGGCGTTGTGGCAGGCGCCTGTGGTCCCAGCTACTTGGGAGGCTGAGGCAGGAGACTCGCTTGAGCCCAGGAGTTGGAGGTTGCTGTGAGCTGTAATGCCACGGCACTCTACCCAGGGGGACAGCTTGAGGCTCTGTCTAAAAAAAAAAAAAAAAAAAAGCATGAACTCAGCAGGGAAATGCAAATTAAAACTTCAATGACAGGCCAGGCGCCATGGCTCTTGCCTGTAATCCTAGCACTCTGGGAGGCTGAAACAGGTGGACCTCCTAAGTTCACAAGTTGGAGACCAAGCCCAGTCAGAGCAAGACTCAATTTGTAAAAATTGCTGGGCGTTGTGGGCGCCTGTAGTCCCAGCTACTCAGCAGACTGAGGCAAGAGAATCACTTAAGCCCAAGAGTTAGAGGTTGCTGTGATCTGTGATGATATGGCACTCTGCCAAGAGCAAGAAGGTAAGACTGTATTTAAAAACAAAAACAAAACCAAAAAACTCCAGTGAGAGTCTGGGTGTGATGCCTTCACACCTGTAATCCTAGCACTCTGGAAGACAGAGGCCTGCAGATTGCTTAAGCTCAGGAGTTCAAGAACAGCCTGAGCAAGAGCTAGACCCCATCTTTACTAAAAATAGAAAAACTGGGTAGGTCTGTAGATCCAGCTACTTGGGAGCCTGAGGAAGGAAGATGGCTTAAACCCAGGAGATTGAGGTTAGTGTTAGGTAAGCTAGCACCATGGCTCTTTAGCCTGGGCAACAGAGTGAGATTTCATCTCAAACAAAATGAAACAGGGTAGGGCCTTGGCGCCTGTGGCTGAAGCAGCTAGGGTGCCAGCCACATACACCAGAGCTGGTGGGTTCGAATCCAGCGTGGGCCCACCAAACAACAGTGATGGCTCCAACCAGAAATAGCCAGGCATTGTGGTGGGTGCCTGTAGTCCCAGTTACTCTGAAGGTTGAGGCAAGAGACTTGCCTAAGCCCAAAGGCTGGAGGTTGCTATGAGCTATGATGCCACAGCACTCTACTAAGGGTGACAAAGTGAGACTCTGTCTCTAAAACAAAACAAAACAAAACAGGGCCAGGCATGGTGATTCATGCCTGTAATCCTAACACTCTGGGAGGTTGAGGCAGGTAGATTGCCTGAGTTCAGAAGTTGTAGACCCATCTCAACAAGAGTGAGACCCCTCTCTAAAAAGAGCCGGGCCTTATGGTAGGTGCCTATAAGTCCTAGCTACTTGGGAGGCTGAGTCAAAAGAATAGTTTGAGCTCAAGTGTTTGAGGTAGCTGTGAGCTATTACTCTAAGGCACTCTGTGGAGGGCTACAAGGTGAAACTGTCTCCAAACAAACAAACAAAAACATCAATGATGGGGCAGCGCCTGTGGCTTGCCTGTAGATAGGATGCCAGCCCCATATACCAAGAGTGGCAGGTTCAAACCCAGTCCCAGCCTGCTAAAACAGCAGTGGCAACTGCAATAAAAATATCAAGGCATTGTGGTTAGTGCCTGTGGTCCCAGCTACTCAGGAGGCTGAGGCAAGAGAATTGCTTAAGACCAAGAGTTAGAAGTTGCTGTGAGCTGTGATCACATAGCACTCTATCCAGGGTGACAAAGTGACAAAAAAAAAAAAAAGTCAATGAGAGACCACACTCAAATAACTAAAATTAAAAAGACTGGCCTGGGTGGTGCCTGTGGCTTAAAGGAGTAGGGCACTGGCTTCATATGCTGGAGGTGGTGGGTTCAAACCCAGCTTTGGCCAAAAAATGCAAAAAAAAAAAGACTGGCCATACCAAGCATTAGTGAGAATCTGGAGTAAGTGTGGCTCTCCTATACTGTGTCTGGGAACGTGAAATAGCAAAACCATTTAGGGAAAAGTCAGACAGTCTCTGGAAAAGTTAATGAAGACATTCCATTCCTAGGTATTTATCCAAGAAAGGTATAAGCAAAAGGAAAAATTTGTACAGATTCTTATATGAATGTGCATAACAACTTTATAGTAGGTTTATTCATCATGGCCAAAAAACTGTAAATGTCCATAACAGGTGAATGACTGAGCATATTACAAATGGTTAAGCAAACCATGGAATTCTCTTCAGCACTACAGAATGAATTATTATACAGGAAATAACATGGATTATTAATCTCCCTGCAAAAAGCATTATGTTGCGTGAAAGAGGTCAGATACTGTTCCATAAAGTTCTAGGACAAGCATAGCTAATCAACCAATGGTAACAGAATATCCACCAGTAGTTGCCTTTAGGTGCAGTAGTAACTGATAGAACAAGATGGGATAGCTTCTGCAAGACAGGAAACAAGACTGTGGTCACTCAGTTTGGTTTAGCTTGGGAATATGTGACTTCCGTTTTTTTAAATATATGAGTATGTTAATTTTTTTTTTTTTAAACTCTGTCACTCTGGGTAGAGTGTTATGGCATAATAGTTCACAGCAACCTCAAACACATGGGCTAAAGAGATCCTTTTGCCTCAGCCTCCTGAGCAGCTGGGACTATAGGTGCCAGCCACATTGCCCAGCTAGTTTTCCTATTTTTATTTATTTATTTATTTATTTGAGACAGAGTCTCACTATGTCACCCTAGGTAGAGTGCTGTGGCATCACAGCTCACAGCAACCTCAAACTCTTAGGCATAAGTGATTCTCTTATCTCAGCCTCCCAAGAAGCTGGGACCACAGGCACCTGCCACAACACCTGGCTATATTTAGAGACAGGGTCTTGATCTTACTCAGGCTGGTCTGGAACTCCTGAGCTCGAGCAATCCACCTCCTTGGCCTCCTAGAGTACTAGGATTACAGACAGGCATGAGCCACTGTGTCTGGCCTTATTCTTATTTTTCTTGATCTTGACAGACTTGGGATCCTTTCATCTGACTGTTAGCAGGAAGTCCTTGATTTCCTTAATTTTCTGAGGCATGGAGACAAGGTGTGCACTGAGAGCATGAGTACTCACACAGCCAGCAGCAAGAAATGAGAAGGAAGGAAGTATTAAGTACTTCATATTTAATTTTTTTTTTGGCTGGACCTGGGTTTGAACCCGCTACCTCTGGCATATGGGGCCGGCACCCTATCTTTTTGAGCCACAGGCCCTTTATATTGAATTTTTTTTTTTTTTGTAGAGACAGAGTTTCACTTTATCATCCCCAGTAGAGTGCTGTGGCATCACACAGCTCACAGCAACCTCCAACTCCTGGGCTTAGGTGATTCCCTTGCCTCAGCCTCCCAAGTAGCTGGGAATACAGGCGCCCACCACAATGCCCAGGTATTTTTTGTTGTGGTTTGGCCGGGGCCGGATTTGAACCCGCCACCCTCGGCATATGGGGCCAGCACCCTGCCCACTGAGCAACAGGCACCACCATATATTGAAATTTTTTTTTTTTTTTTTGAGAGAAAGCCTCAAGCTAGCTCGGCACCTATGGCTCAAGTGGCTAAGGCGCCAGCCACATACACCTAAGGTGGAGGGTTTGAATCCAGCCTGGGCCCGCCAAACAACAATGACGGCTGCAACCAAAAAAATAGCCAGGCATTGTGGCGGGTGCCTGTGGTCCCAGCTACTTGGGAGGCTGAGGCAGGAGACTTGCTTGAGCCCAGGAGTTGGAGGTTGCTGTGAACCGTGATGCCACAGCACTCTACCCAGGGGGACAGCTTAAGGCTCTGTCTCAAAAAAAAAAAAAAAAAAGATTCAATCATGCTTCTGGACTACAGCCTGGGCAACAGAGTGAGACCTTGTCTCTAACAAAAATAAATAAATAGATGATTGATAGATAGATACCATGTTTTCCCAAAAATAAGACACTATCTTATATTTATTTTTTCTCAAGAAGACACACTAGGGCTTATTTTCAGGGGATTTTTTTTTTCTAGTTTTTTGGCCAGGGCTGGATCTGAACCCACCACCTCCAGCTTACGGAGCCTGTGCCCTATTCCTTTGAGCCACGGGCGCCACCTGGGATGTCTTATTTTTATTAAGTATGATACAACAATCTACATTTATTCAAGTACAGTTAAGTCATCTACTTCTGGAACCTGACAGAGGGAGCCAACCTTGTTGGTGGGGCTGGCACTAGTGATGCGTGAACTCCTTTCCCCTAGCCGTTAGCTTGTGCGCAATAGGATGCCTGCAACCGGGGTTACCACAAGTGTGAATGGCTGGGAGAAAGGAGCTGTGACAGATAAAAGGTATTCCAGTCTCGGCTTGGCGCTTGTGGCTCAAGTGGCTAAAGCGCCAGCCACATGCCCCTGAGCTGGTGGGTATGAATCCAGCCCAGGCCCACCAAACAACAATAACGGGTGCAACCAAAAAATAGCTGGGTGTTGTGGTGGGCGCCTGTAGTCTCAGCTACTTGGGAAGTGGAGGCAAGAGAATCATTTGAGCCCAGGAGTTGGAGGTTGCTGTCAGCTGTGATGTCACAGCACTCTACCCAGGACAGAGCTTGAGGTTCTGTCTCAAAAAAAAAAAAAGTATTCCAGTCTTCCTCACTGCTCCGAGCCGCATAGCCACGCCCATCACTAGGTCTTATTATCAGGGTAGGGCTTATATTTAACAAATGCTTTAGATTATCTAAACTAAGCCCTGAAATTTCTAATTTTTAGAAATCCTACTAGGGCTTATTTTTTGGGTAGGTCTTATCTTTGGGGAAACACGATAGATAGATAGATAGATAGATAGATAGATAGATAGATAATGGGGGCCTAAAAGCTGGGTCCCAGAGGGACGCTGGGGGAGCCTGCAAGAAGGAACTGGGACAAAGCTACCACCACCTCTGGGGACAGGGAGGTTGCACTTGAGGCAGGGTAGGCGGGGCAAAGCTGGGACACACAGAGCGCTCTGTTCTCTAACCGCACTGAAGCTTTTGGGCTCATGAATTTTTCAGCCAAACAGGCCTTGAGTTTCAGATTCCAGGGCACTGGGCCCAGGCTTTTGGGTTCTATTTTCTGCCTGAAAAACATCTTCGGGACTGTAATAGAAGGGTTCTTGTGAGGTTCAGCCATGCCTGGTAATGTTTGCATCCCCTTGGGGTCATCTTCTGAACAGGGGGCTGGTAGGAGCATAGAAGATCTTCTCTCTCCTCTGGTCAGAGGTGGCTTTGCAGGGCTGAAACCCCAGCTTTGCTAATTCTGGTTGGATGCATTTGTGCAAGTCATCTACCCTCTCCAAGTCTCAGTTTCCCTAGGGAAATGAAGACAATAGTCTCCCTTAGTCAAAGGCTTCTCTCTCTCTCTCTTTCAGACAAAGTCTCATTATGTCACCCTGGGTAGCGTGCCGTGGCATCACACCTCACAGAAACCTTGAGCTTAAGTGATTCTCTTGCCTCAGCCTCTTAAGTAACTGGGACTACAGGCACCCACCACAATGCCAGGCTATTTTTTGTTTGCAGTTGTCATTGTTGTTTAGCAGGCCTGGGCCCTC
>NW_003852522.1:3506354-3509317 GCF_000181295.1 Otolemur garnettii
AAAAAAAAAAAAAAAAGATGAGGTCTTGCTCTTGCTCAGACTGGTCTAACACCTTGAGCTCGGAATCCCTCGCCTCCGCCTCCCAGAGTGCTAAGATTATAGGTATGAGCCACTGTGCCTGGCCTGAAAGGATAAATTAATTAGTAAAACTTGTTGCACCAATTAATGAATTATGTAAATATTGAGCACTCATTATTGAGCACTAGCAACATAAACAGGAGAAAGTCCCCTCCCTATTGGGACTGACATCAGTGTGGGAAAGAAAGGGGAGAAATAAGATGAATGTGGATAGACGGATGGACGGATGTCTGAATGAATGAGTGGAGGAACAGAGAGATGGATGGATGAATGACTGACTCGGTAGGTAAATGCATGAACGAGTAATAGATGAATGAATGGATGAATAAAGGAATGAATAGATAGGTAATTGGTTTGGGGTCTCAGCTCTCCTGAGAGTTAGGCGGGTCAGCGGTCTCATCAGGTCTCCATCCTCCCAATGCACTGGCAAAGGTCTTCGCGTCCGCCGACGTCGCTACTCACCTGTCAGCCTCCCCTTTAAGACGCACACACCTGGGCGCTCACCTGGGCGCGGGCGCTTCCGCAGGAAGAAGGAAGCGATGCCGCAGTCTCCTCCCGGCACTCCCTCCCCGCCTGCTAAGTCCGCCGGCTGTCACCATGTCTGCCTCGGCCGTCTTCATTCTCGACGTCAAAGGCAAGGTGAGACTGAGCGTGAGGGGTTAGGGGCCCAACAGGTGAGTTAGCGCTTCCGGGAATCCAAAGGTGGCCCCTCCACCCTGGCCAGGGAGGCGCCATAATGGGGCGTGGGAACACCCCCTTCTCCCCCATCCCCGCAATCCTCCCGGGTCCTGAATCTCATCTCGACTCCTTTGTTTATTAGTGGTGTGCCCGGGGCAGGGAGTTCACCTCTCTGAGCCTCAGTTTTCCCTTATGTAAAAATGGGAGTAACAGAGAAATCTCCACTCAAAAGAATTAATACAACTCAATGGGTGTAAACCACTTAGCACAATAGCCCCGCTGCAAACATTAGGCATTCAGTAGTAAATTGAAATTATTTCATTCACCGTAAGTTTCCACAGTATTTTTTTTTTTTTTTTGAGCCAGATTCTCACTATGTCGCCTTCAGTAGAGAACTGTGACTTCCCAGCTCACAGCAACCTCAAATTCTTGGGCTTACCTCAGTCTCCCAAGTAGCTGGGACTATAGGTGCCTGCCGCAACGCCAGGCTATTTTTTGTTGTTATTGTAGTTGTCATTGTTGTTTAGCAGGCATGGGCCGCGTTTGAATCCACCAGCCCCGCTGTTTGTGGCTGGCACCCTAACCACTGAGCTGCAGGCACAACAGCCAGCTTCTACAGTATTAATATCCCGGGAAGGTAACTGGGCCAGGAGACCCTAACTCCTCCCTGGGGCTGCCTTCCTCAAGCCCCCCTCATTTGTCTTGTCATTTAATAGCAATAATAACTGGTGGTGAAAATAATATTACTGCTGATAATAATGGTGAGAGGTAAAATGTTTGAGGACACGCTGTGTGCCCTCCCTGTTCAAACAGTGAACTAAACAAGCTTATGAAATGGGTACTATTTTTGTGTGTGTGTTTTTTTTCTTAGAGACAGAGTCTCTTTGTCGCCTTTGGTAGAGTGCTGTGGTGTCACAGCTTACAGCAATCTCTAGTTCTTGGGCTTTGGGCGATTCTTTTGCCTAAGCCTCCCAAGCAGCTGGGATACAGACGCTCACCACAATGTCTGGCTAATTTTTTGTTGCAGGTTGGCCAGGGCCGGGTTTGAACCTACCACCCTCGGTATATGGAGCCGGCACCCTACTCACTGAGCCACAGGCACCGCCCTAAGTGGGTACTATTGTTACTGACTATAACTGCCTGCCAGCCAGAGATATATGAGCCATAAGAAATTTATGGGTCTGGGTGCAGTGGCATGCCGATAATCCCAGCACTTCGGGAGATGAGTCAGGAGAAGCACTTAAGGCCAGGAGTTTGAGACTACTTGGGGCAATATAGCAAGATCCCATCTAAAAAATGCTTGAAAAAATATATAAAAATTTAGTCAGGCGTGGTGGTGCACACCTGTAGTCCCAGCTACTCGGGAGGCTGAGGCTTAGGGAACACTTGGGCCCAAAAGTTGGAGGGTCACAGCAATACACTCCAGTCTGAGCAACAGAGCAAGATCCTGACTTAAAAAATATATACATATAGAGGGGCCAGGTCCAGTGACTTACATCTGTAATCCTAGCACTTAAGGAGCCTGAGGCAGGAGGATTGCTGGAGCTCCAAAGTTCCAGACCAACCTGAGCAAAAGCGAGACTCTCTCTACTAAAAAATAGACAAATTGGTTGGGCTTTTGGCAGGTGCCTATATTCCCAGATACTTGGAGGCTGAGGTAGGAGGATCCTTTGGACCCAGGAGTTTGAGATTGCTGTGAGGTAGGCTGATGCCACAGCATCTCAAGCCTGGGCAATAGACCAAGCAAGACTTGTCTCAATAAAAATTACCTATATATATGTACATATTTCTTTTTCTTTCTTTTTTTTTTTGGGTGACAGAGTCTCACTTTATCACCCTTGGTAAAGAGCTGTGGCATCACACAGCTCCCAGCAACCTCCAACTCCTAGGCTTAGGAGATTCTCTTGCCTCAGCCTCCCAAGTAGGTGGGACTTCAGGTGCCCACCACATGCCCAGCTATTTTTTGTTTTGCAGTTTGGCCAAGGCTGGGCTTGAACCCACCACCCTCAGTATTTGGGGCCAGCACCCTACCCACTGAGCCAGAGGCGCTGCCCTTCTTTTTCTTTTTTTTTAATTATCCCAACTACAGGCCAAGCATGATCGCTTACGCCTATAATCCTAGCACTCTGGGAGGCCAAGGTGGGTGGATTGTTTGAGTCATGAGTTGATTCAGCCTGAGCAAGAGTGAGACCCTGTCTCTACTAAAA
>NW_003852522.1:3509516-3510909 GCF_000181295.1 Otolemur garnettii
AGTTTGGTACCTATGAAGCCTGAAGCAAGAGCAGGAATTCTGGACCCAAGGTGTCATGGTTGAATTCTTAGTTTTCTTGCTTACTATGGATGTGGTTTATAGCCTCAACTTTCCTGTCTGTAAAATGGATGTGATGATAACACCTACCTCACAGGATTGTGGTGAGAACTAGTAATTTAGAAAACATCCAATTTTTAGTAGAACTTAGCCAGATGCTCAGGGTGGGTCTAGCTGCATTGTTATCACTTGTCCATTTTACAGAGGACGAAACTGAGGTACAGAGTGACAAAGCCTTGGTCCGGCCACTCAGCTAGGAAGAAGTGTTCAGAACTAGGCACTCTGATGCTCCAGTATGGTAGGTTTCTGGATGCTGTTGGTGACAAGGTTTTCTCTACCACCCTCAGCCCTTGATCAGCCGCAACTACAAGGGCGATGTGGCAATGAGTGAAATCGAACACTTTATGCCTCTACTTGTGCAGCGGGAAGAGGAAGGTGCCCTAGCTCCTCTGCTGAGCCATGGCAAAGTTCACTTCCTATGGATCAAACACAGCAACCTCTACTGTATCCACCCCAGGCAGGGTCCGTGGAGATACAGAATGGTGGCAGCTCAGGCCCAGAGAGGGTGGGCTGAGGATAGGAGTTGCACAGCACATCTGTGATGGCTTAGGCTGGGGAGATAGGTAGAGAAGGGGGTAGTGGCAGAAGACAGGGTGGAGCTTCAAGGTCTCTACCCCATTTAAATCCCGGAAAATGGCACCTTTTCCTTAACCTCGTTCCCTCCAGTGGTGGCCACCACACTGAAGAATGCCAATGCCTCCCTGGTGTACTCCTTCCTCTACAAGACCGTGGAGGTAGGTACTGGCCACTCTCACTGGCTGGATGGTCTGTCTGTCCATCTATTTTGCCCATCTCTTTCAGGACCCATCTTTGGGTCTTACCTGACCTTCTTGTTTCCTTCCCTGGGTCCCTGCCCTTCCCCCATCAAAACCCCATCACTCTGTATCTCATTAGCTGCTTAGAACATGATCTTTCCCTATGTGGCAGAGACCAATGAAGTCTCTGAGAAAGATATGGCTCAGTTGAGCCAGAGGGCTAGTAATTCAATCCCAGCTCCTCTACTTCTTCATTGTGTGACCTTGAATATGTCACTTCTCCTCTCAGTGCCTTTACAGGGGCTGGGTGCCCATCAATAAATAGTTTTTTTTATTTTTTGCTGTTTTTGGCCGGGGTTGGGTTTGAACCCACCACCTCTGGCATATGGGGCTGGCGCCCTACTCCTTTGAGCCACAGGTGCCACCCCAGTAAATAGTTGTGTTTTTTGGCTCGGCGCCTATAGCTCAACCGGCTAAGGCGCCAGCCATGTACACCTAAGGTGGCGGGTTCGAATCCCCAG
>NW_003852522.1:3511805-3518285 GCF_000181295.1 Otolemur garnettii
AGCTTGAGGCTCTGTCTCAAAAAAAAAAAAAAGAAAAAGAAAAAGAAATATTTGCTGGGTGCAGTGGCTCATGCCTGTAATCCTAGCACTCTGGGAGGTCGAGGTGGGTGAATTGCTTAAGTTCATGAGCAAAAGCGAGAACCCATCTCTACTAAAAATGGAAAAACTGGGCAGTGCCTGTGGTTCAGTAGGTACAGCACTGGCCCCATACACCAATGGTGGCAA
Organism: Otolemur garnettii; assembly: GCF_000181295.1. Classification (NCBI taxonomy): domain Eukaryota; kingdom Metazoa; phylum Chordata; class Mammalia; order Primates; family Galagidae; genus Otolemur; species Otolemur garnettii. Next base: position 3,512,031 of record NW_003852522.1, read on the forward strand.
GTTTGAACCTGACCCCGGCCAAACTGAAACAAAAAAAAATAGCTGAGCGTTATGGTGGGCGCCAGTAGTCCCAGCTACTCAGGAGGCTGAGGCAAGAAAATCGCCTAAGCCCAGGAGTTGGAGGTTGCTGTGAGCTATGATGCCATGGCCCTCTATCCGGGGTAACAGCTTGAGACTCTGTTTCAAAAAAAAAAAAAAAAAAAAAAGAAAGAAAAGTAATATTTGGCCGGGTGTAGTGGCTCATGCCTGTAATCCTAACATGCTGGGATGCTGAGGTGAATGGATCACCTGAGCTTGGGAGTTAAGCTTGAGCTTGGGAGTTAAGCTTAGGCACTTAAGACCAGCCTGAACAAAAGTGAGACCTAAAATCAGAAAAACTAGCTGGGTGTTGTGTCCTATAATCCCAGCTACTCTGAGGCAAGAGGACTGGTTGAGCCCAAGAGTTTGGAGTTGCTGTGAGCTATGACACCATGGCATTCTATCCAGGGTGACAGAGTAAGACTCTATGTCAAAAAAAATGAAAGAAATATTGATTAATTTGCCACCTCTCTGCCAGACAAGGGCAGGGTACGTGGCTGTGGATATGGGATTGGCAGAATCCTGGCCCTCTTGGTTCATTGATGTAATGGAGGGAATGAGACAATGTACTACAGAATTAAAAGGCATTAAGAAGGTTAAAGAGAACATTGTGATAACCACTGACTTGTGTACTATTCTCCCTGGAGGGGAAGGGCTGCATCCAAGAGGGGACATTGGAGCTGAGGCTTGAATGACTAGGAACCTGCTGTGAGGTTAGCTGGTGGAAAAGTGTTGAATGAGCAATAGTTGCTCTGCTAAGGAATGAGCTTGTACTCATTCCTAAGGGCTCATAACCTGGAGTCTGCAGACTGCCAAATGCCAATGGAGAGAATTCAGGACACCCAGGAACTTGTATGTGTTTTTATATAACAGGGTTCCTCTGCCATCCTGGGTTTTATTTTATGCACTTTCAGACCTTAGTCTGAGGTGGGTTTGTAAACATCATCAGATACACAGGGATCCATGCCTCCCCCCCCCAAATAATTAAAAGTTCTTTAAATTCACTATTCCAGAAATTTCCCCAGACCTCTGTCTTCACGCTCTTGCTGCTGTTTGTGTTTGTTACTGTGCCCAACATATTGGATTAGATTGGTCCTATTACCCATCCATTTCCTCCTTTAGACTGTATAATGAGGGCAGAGACCCTGTCTGCTTTGTTCACTATTAATGTCTCAGCATAGGCATATAGTACATATTTAATAATTACTTGTTGAATGGGCGGGCTGAATGAGTGGAGACCCAGCCCGTAGTTATCACCATACCAACCATACTTGTGTGAGTATCTGTCTTCCCCTTCCATCCCAACCAGGTATTCTGTGAATACTTCAAGGAGCTGGAGGAAGAGAGCATCCGAGATAACTTTGTCATTGTCTATGAGCTGTTGGATGAGCTCATGGACTTCGGCTTTCCCCAGACCACCGACAGCAAGATCCTGCAGGAGTGAGTTGACTGACGGGGCAATCACAGGCTGAGCGGGGGTGGAAGCAACTTAAGGAGGGCTAAGGAGGTGTCCTTCGTGGGTCCACCTGCTTGTCCCCTGCTACCCTCCTGCCAGGTACATCACACAGCAGGGCAACAAGCTGGAGACAGGCAAGTCACGGGTGCCACCAACTGTCACAAATGCTGTGTCTTGGCGCTCTGAGGGCATTAAGTACAAGAAGAATGAGGTCTTTATTGATGTCATAGAGTCTGTTAACCTGCTGGTGAGCCCCCACACCTCTGCTCCATCCCTATCATGCCTGGGAGCTGGAGAGGGGGTTGTGTACATGGTGACCTATCCTATGTACTCTACAGGTCAATGCCAATGGCAGCGTCCTGCTGAGCGAGATCGTGGGCACCATCAAGCTCAAGGTCTTTCTATCCGGAATGCCAGAGCTGCGACTTGGCCTCAATGATCGTGTGCTCTTTGAGCTCACTGGCCGTAAGCAATTTTGGAGCCCCCTTGCCTTGAAGCCCACAGGGGATCCAAACATCCTGCCCCCTCTGAAGATCCAGAGTTGCCCGTTTTGAACTAAGTGCTCACACGTCCTCTGCTGGTCAAGGCTGGTGCTGCAGCTTCTAGTTCACTGCCCAAATGCTGGTTCATGATTAAACAAGCACTTGCTTTGTGCCAGGCGCAAATTTAGGCTCTGAGGACAGAGGTGAAGAAAAAGATAAATCACTTTCATAATGGAGCTGATAGCAAGAGTTAGGCTCCCTGGGTTTACATCACATCTCTGTCCTGCTATTGTTCATCTTCTCTAGGCCTCAGTTTCCTCATCTGTAAAATAGGGGTAATGGTAAGCATAGGCAGGGAAGGTGAGAGGGAAGGTGGCAGGGTCACTCTGCACTCTCACCTTTGAGTTTCAGGCAGCAAAAACAAGTCTGTGGAGCTAGAAGATGTCAAATTCCACCAGTGTGTGCGGCTCTCGCGCTTTGACAATGACCGCACCATCTCCTTTATCCCTCCCGATGGTGATTTTGAGCTCATGTCTTACCGCCTCAGCACGCAGGTGAGGTAGCATCAAGCTCCATCAGGTGGCACAAGCTGGGGGCTAAGGTGTGATCTCAGAGTCTCCACAAGCTTACCTTCCTCTGTCTGCAGGTTAAACCGCTGATCTGGATTGAGTCTATCATTGAGAAGTTCTCTCACAGCCGTGTGGAAATCATGGTCAAGGTGGGCCCAGGGGGACACTTTTTTTTTGTAGAGACAGATTCTCACTTTATCACCCTCAGTAGAGTGCTGTGGCATCACAAGCTCACAGCAACCTCCAATTCCTGGGTTTAGGCAATTCTGTTGCCTCAGCCTCCCAAGCAGCTGGGACTACAGGCACCTGCCATAACACCTGGCCATTTTTTTGTTGTAGTTTGTCTGGGGCCGGGTTTGAACCTGCCACCCTTGGTATATGGGGCCAGCGCCCTACCCACTGAGCCACAGGTGCTGCCCCCAGGAGGGACACTTATTGACAACGCATGAGTTTGGTCAGGTGTGGTGGTGCATGCCTATAGTCCCAGCTACTGGGGAGGCTGAGACAAGGGGATTACTTGAGCCCAGGAGTTTGAGGGTACAGAGAACTCTAATGATACCACTGCTGTCCAGTCTGGATGAGGAGCCAGACACTGTTTAAAAAAAAAATTCCGGCTCGGCGCCTATAGCTCAACCGGCTAAGGCGCCAGCCACGTACACCTAAGGTGGCGGGTTCGAATCCCCAGCCCGGACCCGCCAAACAACAATGATGGCTGCAACCAAAAAACAGCCAGGCGTTATGGCGGGCGCCTGTGGTCCCAGGTACTTGGGAGGCAGAGGCAGGAGACTCGCTTGAGCCCAGGAGTTGGAGGTTGCTGTGAGCTGTAATGCCACGGCACTCTGCCCAGGGGGACAGCTTGAGGCACTGTCTCAAAAAAAAAAAAAAAAAAAAAAATTCCTTGTCCACTCTCTTGTGACTCCCTCTGCCATGGTTTAGCTCTGCCTTTGGTCTCCTGGTTCCTTGTTTCCCCTCTTGTCCCACACAGTCTGGTTCTCAGAAGGTGGCAATAAGTACCTGAATCAGGTCATGACCCTATACTTGGAACCCTCCTTGGCTCCCACCTCACTTGGGATAAAAGCCAAAGTCCTCCTTGAGGCCCAGAAGTCCCTGTGTGGTCTGTCTAGTCACCTCTCTGTCCTTGTTTCTTCTTTCTCCCTTGCTTTCAGCCACGCCAGCCTCAGTTTCCTACCACTCGTCACCCTCTCCCTGGATCACCCTGACCCCACACACCCAGATATCTACATGGCTCTATCCTTCACCTCTTTCAGTTTTGACACCTTTTCAGGGAGGCTTTCCCTGGCTGCTCTATTAATTTATTGTTGTTTGGTTTTGTTATTTATTTATCAGGGTCTCACTCTGTTGGCCTGGTTAGAGTGCAGTGGCATCATCATAGCTCACAACAATTTCAAGTTCCTGGGCTCATTCGATCCTCTTGACTTGGTCTCCCAAAGTGCTGGGATTATAGGGGTGAACCACTATGCCCAGCCAGTGTAAGTGAATTCTTCCTGCCCTTTGCTCTTTCCCGTGACAGGCTAAGGGGCAGTTTAAGAAGCAGTCAGTGGCCAACAGTGTGGAGATCTCTGTTCCAGTACCTAGTGATGCTGACTCCCCACGCTTCAAGACCAGTGTGGGCAATGCCAAGTACGTGCCGGAGAAGAATGTCGTTATTTGGAGTATTAAATCCTTCCCGGTGAGCACTGGAGACAGGTGGGAAACCTGGGAGGGGGGCTGATCAGTGTGGAGATGCCCAAGCTGTGTGGAGGTAGAGAATAAATCAGGGACCCACACACATGCGCACATGGTTTTTCTTTGTAAGTGATAAAGGTAGGAGTCAGACTGGTCTGTTTCACAGATGTACAAAGTGAAACTCCATAAGGGGAGTTTAAGTGCTCCCTCATCAAGGTCTTAAGGAAACCATCCTTGTCATCTGGTAGGGTAGGGATCATTAGAGCCTGAGAAACAGGTGAAAATTAGAATCACACCACTGATTGGGTTTTGTAGTCAGAAACTTCTGCTGAGAATCTTAGCCAGGAGCCTTTACTTTCTTGTTTCTGAAATGGGGTAAGAGGAGAACTGGCTGTGGGGTCTGCTGTGAAGATGGTCTGGGCCAGGTAGGAGGCCCTGTGGTGTGTCTGATGCCCCTGTATGCCCTCAGGGGGGCAAGGAATACCTGATGCGAGCCCACTTTGGGCTCCCCAGCGTGGAGAAGGAGGAGGTGGAGGGTCGGCCTCCCATTGGAGTTAAATTTGAGATCCCCTACTTCACTGTCTCCGGGATCCAGGTGAGGGAAGTGGGCAAGTCTCCTTGACCTCCACTGGCTCCTCTCTCTCTTGTCCAGTGGCTCATCTCCGTTCCCTGTGTCACCACCACTTGAAAGTCTCCCTTCAGTGTTGCTTCTTTTGCTTGCAGCGGGTTTCCTCTCTGGCCTGTGCTACCTTGTCCCCCAGTACATTGTTCACTTTTTCTCCATCTTCTATCTGTAAGCTATTCACCTTTCCCTTGGTCTGTGCTACCTTGTCCCCCCCAAAACCATATCAGGTTGCCTTTCTTACACTGTGCCATCTTTTTCCCCACTGTCCTTGACTATTTCCCCTCGCCCATTCATGCCATGTCACCTCATTACTCCCAGCATGTGCTGTCATGTTCTCCCAAGTTGTGCTATATGTATTCCCTTGGCCTAAGCTACCTCTTTGTCCCTGGCCACCTCACTCCCACAAGCCTGGGCCACCTCTTCTTATCCCTTTCCAGGTTCGATACATGAAGATCATTGAGAAAAGTGGTTACCAGGCACTGCCCTGGGTTCGCTACATCACCCAGAGCGGAGGTAAGGCAGCCTAATTCCCTGGGATGACAGGGTCAAGGAAACAGAAAGGAAGTGGACACTTGGGACTTTGACCACATTCTGGTTCAGAAACTTAATAGCCCTAGCACATGTTTGTTACTCATTGTCATGCCACCCTGGGCCTTGGTTTGTACATCTTTAAAATGGGGGCATAGCTCAGGTGTGGTGGCTCATGCCTGTAATCCCTGTATTCTGGGAGGCCAAGGCAGGTGGATTGCTTGACTTTAGGAGTTCAAGACCAGTCTGAGCAAGAGTGAGATCCTGTCTCTAAAAGTAGAAAAACTAGCCAGGCATGGTGGCACATGTCTATAGTCCCAGCTACTTGATAGCCTGAGGTAAGAGGATCTCTTGAGCCCAATAGTTTGAGGTTGCTCTGAGCAATGACTGCACAGTACTCTACCCAGTGTAACTGAGTGAGACTCTGTTTCTAAATAAATAAATAAATATTTTTATTTTAGTTTTTGAGACAGTGTCCTACTATGTCACCCTCAGTAGAGTGCCGTGACGTCACAGCTCACAGCAACCTCAAACTCTTGGGCTTAAGTGATTCTCTTGCCTCAGCCTCCCAAGTAGCTGGGACTACACACGCCCGCTGCAATGCCTGGCTATTTTTTGTTGTTGTTGGAGTTATCGTTGTTGTTTAGCAGGCCACGGCCAGGTTTGAACCCGCTAGGTGCCCTTAGTGGGTGCATGTGGTCTGAGCTACTCAGGAAGGTGATATAAGAGGATTGCTTGAGCCCAGGAATTTGAGGTTGCTGTGAGCTATGGCACCCTGGCAATCTACTCAGGGCAACAGAGTGAGACTATGTCTCCTATGTATATATATAT
>NW_003852522.1:3518439-3525018 GCF_000181295.1 Otolemur garnettii
TAGGGTGGTTGGGAGGTTTAGACAAGGGCTGAACACAGCACTGCCATCTGCTGCCTGGAAACCCATTTGTTGCTGTGGTTTCAGTACCTGTTTTCTTCCAAGGTCAGTCAAGAGTATTGTGGCATGGGATGGATTTTTGAAACAGTCTGTCCCTTCCCTGCCTTCTGAGATCCTGCCCTGTCATTGTTTCCTTGCAGATTATCAACTTCGTACCAGCTAGAAGTGAGAAGAGATGGGAGCTTAAATGTGGGGCTTCCCTCCCTGCTGCAGACTGTAGAGAGGGAGAGAAGGTGGGGTGTGTATGTGTCTGGTGTCTGCTAAGTCTAGCAGGTCCCTGACTTGGTAGTTTCTCGCTCCCAGTACTTGTCCCCCTTCTTACCTCTTCTTTATCCACAGCCTGGGAGGGATACCTACTGTGCCTTCCTTACTCTTGGGGCTTTCCTCCCTTCCAAATTCATGTGAAGAAATCAAAGAGGGGCTTGAAGTCCCTCTCATGAGTGCCTTCTTGCAATGACCTGCCTTAATGGTTGTTGGGGGTCCCTCCCTCCTTCATAGCTGCTGAGCCAGCAAGGCCCACTCCTCTGAGTTTTAAGATGTTATTAAAAAGATGAATCTAGCTGCTACTTATATGCTTTTTGGCTGGGGACTGGGCCCTGCAGTGCTGGGTTGGGTATGGGGAATCCATGTCCAGTCCTCAGCCCAAGTTATTGCTTAGCTGGGCCAGCTTGCTGTTGCCACCCTGGTCCTCTGTTCCCTCCATAGCAGAAGGCACCTCAGAACATTTCAGTGCTTCCCATTTTGTTAAAGCCAAATCAGGGCCTATCTGCACAATGGCTTCCCCTTCTTTCACCTTCCCCTTTCAGGTACAATGTCACCTCAGGGACTTTGCATATGCAATAGCTTCCACCTGGCTTGCTTTGCTCCAGATATCTGCAAGGCTCTGTCAGGCCCCTTCAGGCCCCCAGTCAAATGTCACCTCCTCGGAGAGGCCTTCTCTGATCTCACCATTTCAATAGCTTTCCTTTCACAAGGGACTTTAAGTTAAATTTATCTTGTTTTATCAGCTCAGTAGTGTTTGCCACTCTGAAAAGATTTAATTATTTTCTCCTGCCCTCGACTGCTGGTGTCCAGGAGCAGGGGCTGCCTGGCCTGCTTTTCAGTTGAACACCTCCATGAGGTGCTCAGGAAATCTGTGAATGCAGATCTCTGAGGTTGGTCTGTCCCCTCCATCTCGCCCACGTGGCAGCTGCAAGGTCAACCTTCCTCCTCACCAGGGCTGGTTCATTCTGAGCCAGGAAGGATGATTCCTTTCTTATCTGCCCTGTTCCCTCTTTACGTTTCTTCATGGTGCTTAATTCTATCTAAAATTATTCAATGGAGCCTGGGTGCTGTGGCTCACCCTTGTAATCCTACCACTCTGGTAGGCCCAGGACGGTGGATAGCCTGAGCTCAGGAGTTGGAGACCAGCCTGAGCAAGAGCGAGACCCCGTCTCTAAAAATAGCTAGGCGTTGTGGTGGGCGCCTGTAGTCCCAGCTAATCAGAAGGCTGAGGCAAGAGAATCTCTTGAGCCCAGGAGTTCGAGGTTGCTGTGAGCTATGACGCCACAGCACTTTACCAAGGACGACAAAGTGAGACTTTGTCTCAAAAAAATAAAATAAATAAAAATAAAATATTTAGTGGCTTCAAAGTGCACTCTCTAGCACCCACACTATCCCCGCGCACGGTGAGTGAATGAATGAAACACATTACCAGGTGCATAGTAAAAGCTAATCATGTTCGTCGCGCGGCTTAATGGTGGAACCTCGGCGTAGGCAGCCCAAGCCTGGCTCCCTTCCCTCTTGGAGGCGCCAAAGTCTCAGAGCAGCTCGCGCTACCCTGCTCTTGACCTTTTTTCCTCCGGTCAGTTAAACCGGCCCTTTTTCCCGCCCTCCCGGTGCGTTTGAAAACCAAAAACCCCGCCATACTTGACGGTCCGCGTCCTGGCCAATCAGGAGCGATACCCCAAACGCCGGCTTGACAACCTCCCCAGCGACGCGCGCTCATTGGTTGCGCAGGTTGTGTGGGCGGGGCTCCGCCAGGTCGGGCGCCGGGCAACGCGGCTCTGTTACTCTGTAGCAAGTTTGTAAGAAAACAAATCCTTGGCCTTCTGGGAAGCTGCCCTGGGCACGCTGGCTCCGCCCACTGGCGTCTGACTCTGCAGCCCTTGCGACGCAAGCTCAGAGCAGACTCCGCCCGCCGAGGAGGGAGGGTGAGCTAGGGAGAGACCCGGCCCCCAAGGGGCGGGCGCCCGGCTGGGCCCCCGGGCGGAGGAGGGTTGGGCTGGGCTACCGGCCCCCAACGGGGCCGCCTGACAGGGGGAGGAGCCGGCTGCGAGGGTGGGGGAGCGTTGGAACCCCGGACTCACCAACCGGGCCCGGAGTGTCGCGTGGGCCGGACGCACCGCGGCCGAGCCCCGAAAGGGCTGTCTGGGCCCGCGCTCGCTGGCTCCTCCGTGCTGACCCGGCCGGGGTGGGGCAGGGGGCTTCGCAGACCGCCAGTGTCGACATGCTGGTGGAGGAGCTCTACGCCGGCGACCGGCTGAGTGGGGCGGCGGCCCGGGGCGACGTTCAGGAGGTGCGCCGCCTTCTGTACCGCGAGCTGGTGCACCCAGACGTCCTGAACCGCTTCGGCAAGACGGCGCTACAGGTGACGCCCGGCCGGCCCGGGACAGGAGGTGGCGGGTGAACGGGCGCGTGTGGAGACCCCAGACCTTCCCTGGCTCCGGTGGGGACCCTCTAGTGTCGAGTCCTCATTCTGTCAGTTGATGTTTCCCAAGGTCCCCTTCTATAGATGGGTGGTGGGCGAGGGGAGGTTGAGGGAGGAGGGGAGAACTTTTCAACCTCTCAGGAGAATTCCTTGTTCTCTGCGTTCTGGGCATTCACTTTCCTTGGGGAGCTTCCTATTTAAAGTGTTGAATTTAGTTAGCTTCTTTGGATCCCGTTTCCATGGGAACGGCTCAGGTTTCTTGAGGCTTCTCTGGGAAGATCCAATCTCTGGAAAGTGGAGTTCATGTCTCCCTGGGGGTCTCCATTTTCTGTGGGTTTCTCAGAATGGTTATCTGGTTACTTGGGGAGGATCTTCACTCCCCAAGGGAGGGGTTGTGCAGATTCTTAGTATGTTGTGGGGTCCCCAGTGGAGGAATATTGTCACAGTCCAATGAGTTCCCTATTACCGGGGCGGGGGAGGGGGGGACATTTTACATGGGAACCTCATGTCGTGAGAGTGACTCAGGTACTGCAAGGAAACATTGGCTGTTCCCTGGAGAAGGGACTTTCAAATTCCCTGGGCATATCCTTTCCCTTAAGAGAACTACCAAGTTCTTTGAGGGACTTCTCAGTGTATGGGGACCTATTTCCTGGAGGGGGTTTCATATGAGAGACTTGCCTTCCTGCAAAATTTTCATGGGTATTGTTCTCTGGGTTGGGGTTCCATCTTAAGGGAGTGACCAGCTTCTTAGGTCCCTATTCTGAGGAGAACTTGTTCTCTGGGATCTCAAACAGCTCATTACGAGCTTCTTTTCCCTGGGACTTCTCCAGTCTCTTCAAGGACCCCTTTTCCAGTGTCCTCTCTTCCTGGAAGACCCTTCCCTCTTTGCAGACCAGTGAGCCCTTTTTTGTTGACACCTTGGTTTTCTTGACCTTCTTTCTCCCACACAGGTCATGATGTTTGGCAGCACCACTATTGCCCTGGAGCTGCTGAAACAAGGTGCCAGCCCCAACATCCAGGACATGTCTGGTACCAGTCCAGTCCATGATGCAGCCCGCACTGGATTCCTGGACACCCTGAAGGTCCTAGTGGAGCATGGTGCTGATGTCAACCTTCCTGATGGCACTGGGGCACTCCCCATCCATCTGGCAGTGCAAGAGGGCCATATCACTGTAGTCAGCTTTCTGGCTGCTGAATCTGATCTCCATCATAGGGATGCCAGGGGGCTCACCCCCCTAGAGCTGGCACAGCAGAGGGGGGCTCAGGACCTCGTGGACATTCTGCAGGGGCATGTGGTGGCTCCGCTGTGACCTGGGGCTGCTCTTCCCAGCAAGAGAACCCTGCTGGGTTAAAAAATCAGAAGGGGAGGGAAGAAACACTTTCTCTTCTGCTCCTCCTGCAGAAGTGGGGAGGAGCACCAGTTTCTGGCTTTATTGGTGTTGATTTCTGGGGTGCCTGTGTTTGGGGGAAGTTTCTCATTTCTTTTTCTCACCCCTTTTGGTGTGTTGGACAGAGAAGGGCTCCTGCAGGCAACAGCCACCCAAACGGTTCAGTTTCCTCTTTGCCACAGGCTGCAGACAAGACTCTAGGGCAGAGCTTTTAAAGCTCCAGCCCCAAATTAGGTCATTGCCTCCAGGGCTCTGGGAACCTGGCTACCTGGGCCGGCTGTGCTCAGGGAGACCCGAAGTATGCGCACTGCTTCAGGCATAGGGGGGAGTGGGGAGTGGGTCCAAAGCCATAGGAGGGTAGCATAAGTTCATTCATATTATGTTGGACGCTTGTTCTCCAGTCTCTTGTACAGCGTTTTCAAGGAAATAGATTCTATTTATTATGCTTTATGGAAAAGTTGTTGTGTGGGATAATTTAATGTTTGTACTCATTAAATTAAGACTTGTGCCTGATCATAGCGCGGGTGGTTGTCGATTTTTGAGTCTGGGATAGGAAGTCACACATCTAGGATGTTGGTGGGAATAAATACGGGAGTGGGATGAGGGGTTGCGAATCGTAGTTGCTGTGGGGGCGGGGAGGAGAGAGTGGCTATTCCTAGGGCGCCGGGGTGAGTGAGCTGGGTGGGGCAGCGGTTTACGCCGTCCGAACGGAAGGGAGACAGGAAACCGCCTGTGAAGAAAGGGCCCCCACATGTCAGCTGGGTGCCCGGAGCACTCCGGAGGTGGAGCCGGTGGGCGGTGGCGCAGGCCTTCCCCGGACCGGTGTGACGTGTGGGCGGGGACAATGCTGCTGCAAGGCCAACCTTATTCCGGAAGAGTCGAGGATGGAGTTATTGCTGGCTCCGCCTCCTTTGTGGTTCGCAGAGGCGGGACTGAGAGTAGTCACGCCCCTTGCTGGAGGCGTCTCCAAACGCTTGCGCAGTGGGCTGCAGAGTCGCCATGCCGGAGCCGCGGGCTGCGTCGCCGCTGCGAGTGAACTCGGCGTTCGCCGCACGGTACAGCCGCTACCGCGAGCGCGAGGAGCTGCAGCGGCGTGAGTGCGGGGCGCACGTGCAGGGGCGCCGACACGTGGAGGGTTGTCGGCAAGTGGGGGTTGATCTGGTCCACCAGGTTAATCGGCTGGGGTGGGGGACCCGGTCTGTGCCCTACAGTGAAGGATCGCTACGGAGACCGGGACAGCGGTGGCGACTCCACCTCTGAGTCTGATTCCAGTGACGACCGTGTGGTGCGCTTTCCCGTCCCCGTCCCCCATCTCGAATGTGCCGAGGCGTCCAAGGCTCACAAGCCCCCGGACCCCGACGTACAGGGAGCGGCCAACTCGGATCCCGCGCCTCCCACGGCAGCGTCCAAGCCCCGCCCCCGTCTCTTGGGGACTGACGGCGCCCTACTCATCTTTAGAGATGTCCCCAAACTCTCTGTTCCCTCCCCTGTTATGGATTCACCCTCCCACCTTGATGTATGGGGCAACCCCTCAGTACCTCAGGAGTCTCGGTTCCTCCCTCCTTCACTCCTCAAGAATCTAACCATTTTTCATTATAGTCCTCCTTGAGCCACGTAGGGTGCCTAACGTCTGCCCTCGTCAGCCCTTAGGTTCTGCCCCACCCTACTGTGCAGCCCCGCCTACCTGCCCTTGACAGCCCCTTGTCTTCCCAGGGAAGTGCCCTCTCTTGCCCTCTTCTTCCTTTGCCCATATCCTGTACCTACCTGTGACCCGCCTCTACCTACCCCCAAAAGGGCAGACCACCCTCCTACTTGCCTTTCTGCAGAGGGATTCCTGATTACTGCACCCTTTCAGCCCACCTGCCCGAGTCACCAGTGCCCACCAGGGCTCTTACTGCCTTGCTTCTGAAATCTGTCCCCACCCTTTTCCTGTTCTAGGAATTTGACCCCCAGGAGGAGCATGACTTTTACAGGACACTCTCTTTGTTGAAGAAGAAGGACCCCTATATTTATCAGAAAGATGCCACGTTTTATCAGAGACCAGGTCTGGGGCTACTTCTGCCTGAGCCTCACCTTCCTCAGTGCCTTATCATTGGCATGACTATTGAAGGAACAACACAAGTGCTTAGCAGAGGGTCTTAGGTTGGGTTAATAAGAACTGTGGGGTGGGGTAGGCAACAGGGTTTTTTTTAAGAAACAGAGTCACCCTTGGTAGAGTGCTGTGGCATCGCAGCTCACAGCAACCTCCAGCTCTTGGGTTTAGATGATTCTCTTGCCTCAGCCTCCCAGGTAGCTGAGACTACAGGTGCCCACCACAATGCCTGACTATTTTTCTGTTGTAGTTTGGCCGGGCCAGGTTCGAACCTGCCACCCTCGGTATATGGGGCTGGCACCCTACTCACTGAGTCACAGGCGCCACCCAGCAACAGGGTTTTGTTTTTTTTT
>NW_003852522.1:3525643-3528914 GCF_000181295.1 Otolemur garnettii
CAAGAGCTGGAGGTTGCTATGAGCTGTGACGGCATAGCACTCTACCAAGGGCAATAAAGTGAGACTCTGTCTCTAAAAAAAAAAAGAAAGCAGTCTAGGAGGCCAAGGCAGGTGGATTGCTTGAGCTTAGGAGTCAGAGATCAGCCTCAGCAAGAGTGAAACCCCATCTCTACTAAAAGTAAAAAAATTAGCCAACTGTTGTGGCAGTTGCCTGTAATCCCAGCTACTCGAGAGCCTGAAGCAAGGGAATTGCTTGAGTCCAAGAGTTTGAGGTTGCTGTAAGCTACATGATGCCATGGCACTCTTCCCAGGGCAACAAAGTGAGATTCTGTCTCAAAAAAAAAAAAAAGAAAGAAAAAGAAAAAAGAAAACAAAGTGCAGTGGCCTTAGTACTGTCAAGAGCAAGAATTGCTTCCTGAATGATCCCAAATCCACCAGGTGGTAGTAAAGTGTGATACTTCTAGGTACCTAGGAATTGGTGGATTTGAGGTTTGAACCAGTCCCTGCTCTATGAGTTTCTTTGTCCAGGCAGCAAGGGGGCTTGTGTGTAATGGCAAGCGTCTCCTGGTGGCCTTACAGCGTCATCTACAGAGAGCCAGGAAGAGCCAGGAGCCTCAGAGAAACAGAAGAAAGTTCAGCCCATGTACTTGAAGGACTACAAGAGGAAGGTTATTCTGGAGAAAGAAGGGTAAGGAGAGAGTCCACACCCCCACCCTCTGGTCCCCAGCCCAGGACAAGAGTTTAGGGGCAGAGGTGGAAAAAAGTGACCTAACAGAATTTGAAGGAACCCTTATTTATTTATTTTGTACTCTTGCACTACCCAGGCTGGAGTGCAGTGGCAGCATCATGGCTTACTGTAACCTCTAATTCCTGGTCTTAGGTGATCTTCCTACTTCAGTCTCCCAAGCAGCTGGGACTATGGGGGTGTCACCACTAATTTAAAAATATTTTTATAGAAACAGGGTCTATTGCCCAGGCTAGTCTCAAACTCTTGGACTCAAGAAATCCTCCTGCTTTAGCCTCCCAGAGTGCTGGAATTATAGACGTGAGCTCCTTTGCCCTGCTGAGGGAACCCTTGAGAGTAGGAACCTCAGCAAACCCACAATCTCCTATTCCTATGGGAACAGGTGGGCCATGGAAAGTATATTCTAAAGATTTCTTCCTTTCCTACACAGCAAATATATTGATGAGGACAATTCAGATGGGGAAACTTCTGATCAGAGATTGCAGGTAGGTGGGGTAGAAGCTGGGTAGTAAGATGAGGGGCCCCATATTGGCCTGAGGCCCACATCATTCTCTTTTCTGTAGAAAACCTCATCACAAAGTTACGTGGAAGAACAGAAACAGCTCAAGGAAAGGTAAGGCTGGGCTGTGGTGAATGGCCCATGGGATGGGCCTGGGTTCAGATTGAACTGTCACTTGCTAAATCCATGACTCAGTTTCCTCATCTGTTAAAGGGGGTTAGTAACATCATAGCATTGCTCTGAGCTTGTCAAGAGGAGCACTCAGGGCTTAGTAAACTGTGTTAATCTTAGAGGAGGGGGCAGAGCCCAGCCTACCTGTTCCTGAGTCTTGTTTTCTCTTGTGAACAGCTTCCGGGTATTTGTGGAGGACAGTGAGGATGAGGACAGTGCTGGGGAAGGTACCTCTGTGTTGCTTCAGAAACGTGCTAAAACCAGTGAAGAGAAGGTAGGTGCTGGGGCCCAGCCAGACTGATGGGGCAGAGGGTGGTGGGAGCCTGGGAGTCCCTCAGACCCTCAGCACTGGCCTTCCTCCAGGCCCAGGAAGAGGCCGACTACGTCAAGTGGCTGAAGGGACAGAAAGGGATTCAGAACCCCGAGTCCTTGAAGGAACTGGTGAGTTCTCCCACATCATCACTGATGAACTGAGCTCCCTATTCTGTCCAGGCTTTTTCTAGAAAGTGACCCTTGAGTGGGTAGCTAAGAGCACATGCTCTGAAGATGGGGTGTGCCCATCTCTGTGCCTCACTTTCCATATCTCTAAAATGAGGATAATGTTATCCACTTCAGAGGCTGGCTGTCATGTCCACTTGGTGCCCATGCTTGCCCTTCTTCCCTGTCTCCCAGTCTATGACCTGGCTCCTATCACTTCCTCAACCCTCCAGACCCATCTTAAGGAATATTGGGATGACCCAGAGCTGGAGGAAGGGGAGCAATTCCTGAGGGATTATATCCTCAACAAACGCTATGAAGAGGAGGGAGATGAGAATGAGGAAGAAAAAGAGGAAGAGGAGGAGGAGAAAGGGTGAGCTCAAGTCTCCTCACGGCCTGGGCCTGGTGTCCCCTTCCTAACACATGCTCAGCCAGGGCCAGCCAGGAGGCAAAAGACGTGGGTTTTTTTGTTGTTGCACAGATGGTAGCAAAGTTAATCTTCTTTGACCACAGAGAGCCACAGATTGCAGATTGTGACCTGTGGAGCCAAATAGGACCAGTTCAAATCCTTGCCCTGCTGTTAGAGTTCATGCCTCAGTTTTCCTATCTGTACAACGAGGAGAATGGCAGTATGCACCTTGCAGAGTTCTTCAGGCAATTATATGAGTTCACACAGCTGTGCCTGGGCATGCAGGAGTAGGGTGGACCCCTAGCCTTACTCTATCTTGTCCCCAGAGTCACTGGACCCCCAGTCCAGCTATCTGTGGATGATTCTTCTGATGAAGGGGAGCTGTTTTTGAAGAAGCAGGAGGACTTTGAGCACAAGTACAACTTCCGCTTCCAAGAGCCCGACTCAGCCTCGGTGTGTGGCCAAGGCTGGGGAGGACTCAGGCCCTGGTGTCCAGGCCTGGTGGAGATTCCTGTGTCATCTCATGCTGCCTTCCTGGGTTCCTTTGCTGCCCTCAGGTCAAGACCTACCCACGTAGCATCACATCCTCTGTTCGGCGCAAGGATGAACGCAGGAAGGAGAAGAGGGAAGAGACTCGGGAGCGGAAGAAGAGAGTGAGTGTGCGGTGGCCAGCTGGGTCAGGTTCCCCGGCCTGCTGTGAAAGTCCACACTCTTGGCTTGGCACCTGTGGCTCAAGTGGCTAAGGCGCCAGCCACATACACCTAAGGTGGCGGGTTCGAATCCACCCTGGGTCCCACCAAAACAACAATGACGGCTGCAACCAAAAAATAGCCAAGCATTGTGGCAGGCGCCTGTGGTCCCAGCTACTTGGGCAGTGGAGGCAGGAGACTCACTTGAGCCCAGGAGTTGGAGGTTGCTGTGAGCTGTGATGCCACAGCACTCTACCCAGGGGGACAGCTTGAGGCTCTGT
>NW_003852522.1:3529875-3534681 GCF_000181295.1 Otolemur garnettii
AAAAAAAAAAAAAAAGGAGGGGAGTCATCGGCATCACAGGTGCTGAGCCCAGCTGTGACCCTGCAGAAATGCTTTGGTGATGAGTACTATCGCACCGCAGAGGAGGAGAAGCCACAATTTGAGGAGGAGGAAGGGATTGAAGGTGAGGTCTGCCAGGCACCAGGCTGCAGGTGGGAGCTGGGGCTGCCTGAGGTCTTGCCCAGACCCCACATCTCTCTCCTCTCTGGAACCAGATGACTGGAACTGGGACACATGGGATGGACCAGAGCAAGATGGAACATGGAGCCAGCAGGAGCCTCACTGTGAGGACCCCAACTTCAATGTAGGTGCCATGGGTTGGGAGGGATCCCAGGGAACCTCAGAAGGTCCTGAAGGCTGCTGGATCTGACCTGTGCATCCTGGCAGATGGATGCTGACTATGACCTCAGCCAGCAGAAGAAGAAACGTGAGGCACCCTTGATGGGCAAGAAGAAGCGCAAGTCCCACTTCGCTGCAGCTGTGGGGCAGGAAAAGCCTGTGTTCGACCCTGGTAAGGCCTGGGTGGGTGGGCTATGGGTAAGCTGGGGTCTTTGCAGGACCTGGCATGCCCTGGCAGCCTGGTTTTGTGTTGTGCAGGGGACAAGACGTTTGAGGAGTACCTGAATGACTATTACCGGCTGGACTACGAGGACATCATCGATGACCTGCCCTGTCGCTTCAAGTACCGCAATGTGGTGCCCTGTGACTTTGGGCTCAGCACTGAGGAGGTGGGGCCCTGGATGGGCAGAGAACACTGGGGGTGCCTTATATTCAAGAGGAGCTGTCTGCCTCCTCACAGATGCCATAAAATGACAACCTGTTTGTTATCTCAAAAATGGTAGTAATAGAAGGCTGGGTGCCCATAGCTCAGAGGTTAGGGTGCCAGCCACATGCTCTGGGACTAGTGGGTTTGAACTTGGCCTGGGCCTGCTAAACAAACAAACAAACAAAAAAATAGCTGGGCGTTGTGGCGGGCTGCTGTAGTCCCAGCTACTAGGGAGACTGAGGCAACAGAATCACTTCAGCCCAAGAGTTTGAAGTCATCATGAGCTATGATGCTACAGCACTCTACCGAGGGCGACAAAGTAAGACTCTGTTTCAATTAAAAAAAAACAAAAACCAGACTCCCAGTACTGTGGGAGGCTGAGGCAGGAGAATTGCTTGAGCTCGGGAGTTCAAGGCTTATCTGAGCAAGAGTGAGACTCCCACTCATGAAAAAAATGGAAAAACCCAGCCAGGACCCGCAGCAAGCATCTGTAATCCCAGTGGCTTGCAGAGGCTGAGGCAGTGGGATGCCCATAGCCAGAGTCTGAGGTTGCAGTGAGCTACGACATCTTTGCACTCTGTTCAGGGCATAGGATAGAACTCTGTCTCCACCAAAAAAAAAAAAACAGTCTCAGCGCCTATGGCTCAGGAGCTAGGGCACCAGCCACATACACCGGAGCTAGCAGGTTCAAATCCAGCCTGGGTCTGCCAAACAACGACAATTCCAACCAAAAAACAGCTAAGCATTGTGACAGGTGTCTGTAGTCCCAGCTACTCCAGAGGCTGAGGCAAGAGAATCACTTAAGCCCAAGAGTTTGAGGTTGCTGTGAGCTGTGATGCCACGGCATAATACTGAGGGCAACATAATGAGACTCTGCCTCAAAAAAACAAACAAAAAAAAACTTCAGAAAATGTTAGTAATAAGGCAGAGTGCAGTGGCTCATGCCTGTAATCCTGACAGTAGGTTAAAGCAGGAGAACTGCTTCAGATTAGGAGTTCAGGACAGCCTGGACAACATAATGAGACCCCCTTCTCTGCAGAAAATTTCGAGTGTTGTGGCACACCTGTAGTGCCAGGTACTCTAGAGGCTGAGGCAGGGGGATTCTTGAGCCCAGGAGTTTGAGGCTGCAGTGAGCTATAATCGTGCAACTGCACTCCAGCCTGATAATAGTAAAACTCCATCTCTTAAAGAACAACTTCTGAATTGAACTTTAAGTGTAATATAGTCCTTAGAAAACACAACTTTAATAAAAATGGAAACTAAAAAAAGAACAACTCCTACCTCATGGCTGTAGAGCAGAAGCAAAATCAAACGTGTGGCTGTTTGCATGGTGCCTGTTCAGTCATGAGCACCGACTGTCTCTCAGCAATGACAGCTTGACTATTTTAATGGTCAGTAACAATGGCTGTCATTAATTGAATACCATCCTCATTCACTCATTCCTAACAACCTTCCAGTAGGTTCTGTGGGGATATCTACCCCATAAATAAGGAAATTGAGGCCTATAAGTTGGCAACATGAACCTTATCTGGAGATTAGTCAACCTGGTGGTTGCCAGAGATTCCTGCTCTGTTATGAGGCTTTGGGGAGCAGCAGTGTACAAGTGAGGAGTCAAGGGTCTTCGGGTTCTAAGCATAATCTGAAGTCAGCTGGCTTCTTGGCCATGTAATCTAGGACAAAAATCCCTTCTGGAGTCTCAGTTTCTTATCTGGTGACCTCTGCTGGGTGGTGCTGGCATTCATCTTGTTTTGACCAATAAGGTGACAAAGGCTCAGTGTCAGGGCTGCCAGGGAATTACCATCCTTCCCCACACAGATCCTTGCTGCTGATGACAAGGAGCTGAACCGGTGGTGCTCTCTGAAGAAGACCTGCATGTACAGGTGACAGGGCTGGGCCAGATGTCCTAGGAGGAGGGGTCAGCAAGCATGGGCACCTCCCAGAGCAGCCAGTGACAGGCATGTCTATTGGGTGCCTACAGGTCAGAGCAGGAGGAACTGCAGGACAAAAGAGCTTACAGCCAGAAGGCCCAGAACTCATGGAAAAAGAGGCAGATTTTCAAGTCTCTCTGCTCAGAGTAAGCATCATTGACCCGGGCTTGGGTAGGGGGGAGGGGTGTGAGGGTGGGCCAGGAGCCTGCCAGAGCCAAATTTGCTCTGGCAGGCCCTTGTTAGTTGACCTTGGGAATGGAGTTTCCTCTGAGACATGGGTTCAAATCCTGCCTGGGCCATAGCTTGGGCAAGTCACTGGCCTTCTCTGGGTCTAATTTTTCATCTATAAGATAAAGTTAAAGGGGTGGCGCCTGTGGTTCAGTGAGTAGGGCACTGGCCCCGTATACCAAGGGTGGCGGGTTCAAACCCGGCCCCAGCCAAACTGCAACAACAAAAAATAGCCAGGTAGGCTCAGCGCCTGTGGCTCAAGTGGCTAAGGCGCCAGCCACATGCACCTAAGGTGGCGGGTTCGAATCCAGCCTGGGCCCGCTAAGCAACAATGACGGCTGCAACCAAGGAAAAAAAAAAATAGCCAGGTGTTGTGACAGGGACCTGTAGTCCCAGCTACTCAGGAGGCTGAGGCAAGAAAATCGCCTAAGCCCAGGAGTTGGAGGTCACTATGGGCTGTGACAACACGGCACTCTACCAAGGGCAATAAAGTAAGACTCTGTCTTTAAAAAAAAAAAGATAAAGTTAAAGATGGTTCTACCTCATCAGGTTGTTGGGGATTGAGTTAATTCCTATAAAGTGATTAAGGTACAGTAAATACCCTATAGGCATTAGCTATTATCGTGATTATGATTGTTATTTCCCACTCTATAAGGCAAGGGTGATAGCTTATGGAGTTGCTTTAAAGCTAAATTGAATTAATTTATGTAAATAGCTTAGTGTAAGCTCAAACACAAATACCACAATTATCAGTATCACAAATCCAGCCTTTGGGTTCAGTAGAAAAATCCTGGCTTTGGGCAAGTGGAGTGGCTCATGCCTGCAATCCTAGGACTTTGGGAGGCCAAGGAAGAGTATTGCTTGAACCCAGAAGTTTGAGACCAGACTGGGCAACATAGTGAGACCCTATCTCTACAAAAAAATAAGGAAATGAGTAGGCTATGGTGGTGCATGCCTCTATTCCCAGCTATGTGGGAGGCTGAGTTTTTATTATTTTTTTTTCTTTTTAAGAGACAGAGTCTCAGGCAGTGCCTGTGGCTCAGTGAGTAGGGCGCTGGCCCCATATACCAAGAGTGATGGGTTCAAACCCAGCCCTGGCCTAACTGCAGTAAAAAAATAGCCACGTATTGTCTGTAGCAGGCGCCTATAGTCCCGGCTACTTGGGAGGCTGAGGCAAGAGAATCGCCTAAGCCCAAGGAATTGGAGGTTGCTGTGAGCTGTGACTTCACGGCACTTTACCAAGGATTAATAAGTGAAACTCTGCCTCAAAAAATAAATAAAAATAAAATAATAATAATAAAAAAGAGACAGAGTCTCAATTTATTGCCCTTGGCAGATTGCCATGGCATCACACCTCACAGCAACCTCCAACTCCTTGGGCAATTCTCTTGCCTCAGCCTCCCGAGCAGCTGGGACCACAGGCGCCCGCCATGATGCCCAGCTCTTTTTTGTTGCAGTTTGGCCAGGGCCGGGTTTGAACCCGCCACCCTTGGTACATGGGGTTGGCACCCCACTCACTGAGCAAACAGATGCTGCCCAAAGCTGAGTTATTTGAGTCCAGGAGTTTGGGGCTGCAGTGAGCTATGCTTGTGCCACTGCCCTCTAGCCTGAGGAGCAGAGTGAGACCCCAAGACCTGCCTTAAGAAAAATCCAGGCTCGACACCTGTGGCTCAAGTGGCTAAGGCGCCAGCCACATACACCTAAGGTGGTGGGTTTAAATCCAGCCCGGGCCCACCAAACAACAATGATGGCTGCAACCAAAAAATAGCTGGGCATTGTGGCTGACGCCTGTGGTCCCAGCTACTTGGGAGGCTGAGGCAGGACACTTGCTTGAGCCCAGGAGTTGGAGGTTGCTGTGAGCTGTGA
>NW_003852522.1:3534945-3535922 GCF_000181295.1 Otolemur garnettii
AAAGTAAAAGAAAGAAAAACTCTGGCTTTAGCATCAGACTCGGTTTGAATCCCACACAGGCCCCTGAATGTCTGTTGCACCTCAACACTGCCCTTCTTTCCTTATCTGTAAAATAGGGCACTTTTGCTTAGAAATGGGCCTGGGTTGAGCTCTGACTTTTCTCCCCTAGGACAGAGATACCCACAGAAGCCACAGGGAAGCCACAGAGAGACAAAGCTGTCCCTCAGGAGCAGCTGCCGGTGCCTGATGTGTCATGGGGGAAGCAGCCCCAGCCCAAGAGCCTCCCAGCACAGGAGGAGGAGGCCCCTGTGTCACGCACCCAGCAGCCAGCCCCCAAGAAACAGAAGAGGGGCAAGAAGGCAAGGCTGCTGGGCTGTACAGTGACACTTGGTGGACGTGAGTTCAGCTGCCAGAGACTGCAGGCATTTGGGCTCAACCCCAAACGGCTGCACTTCCGACAGCTGGGCCGGCAGCGGAAGAAGCAGTAGAGGCCCAAGAGTGGCTCCTGAACAACAGGGAATAGGCAGCTGGGCCCTTGGATGGATGGATCCCCTTCCTTCTGACCAATACAATCTATCTGCCACATAGACCCTCACAACTACCATGTGGGCAGACCACTCTGCCCATCCTATAGACACGAAAACAGGTCCACTTGACAAACTTACCAACATAGCTTGGGAACCTCACCTTGAAACACCTCCTAGACCCCATATTTGCTCAGAATGCTGAGCCAAGCCATAGCCACATTCAAGTCAAACAGCTTTATTCGAACCCCCAGTGGCCACAGTTCCCTTAGGATAGGGGCTTCAGGACCAGAAAGGGGCCCAGGCAGTCCAGTGCAAATTATAGTACTTGAGTCAGGCCCTGAGTGGGTGCCTGGGGGTCTTCCCTCCCTTGATGCCCTGCCAGGAGGGCCTGGCTGGTGGGAGGCAGCTACACGGGCTCTCTCCTTGGCTGAATGATTTCCCAGACTGGTG
>NW_003852522.1:3535980-3542371 GCF_000181295.1 Otolemur garnettii
CTGAGAACAGGAAATCCCATCACTGCCAGAGTTCAAGTTCCCACACCTGGCATAACATAAATAAAAAAATAAATAGTGATGCATCTTTTCCTCTATTTCTTCCTTTTATAAAAACACAAAGTCTTCTGAGCTTGGGCGTTTGGCCTTGAGGAGCCGCCCAGAGCGAGGGATCCGCAGCGTTGGCTGGGAGAACTGAGAGCAGAGGTCATCTAGGCTATGGTCTTGAGCATGGCCTTCAGCCAGGGTGAACATGGGATAACGTTCCATGGCCGAAGAGGAGCTGAGGACCTGGTGGGAGGAGGGAGAACAATGCTTAGCCTCACACACTACATTTACCACTCCAGGGTAGGCCAGCCAATTGGCAACTTCTATCCCCTGGCCACTGTGATTGGCTCAGTGGTAAGCATGTGGGCCAACCCAGCCAATGAATGACAGCTCTTAAGAGTTTTGCTGCAGTTACTATAAAAATGTAGTTTCCTTTACAATGAACTAGAAAGGTGGATGCCCAGAGATGCTGGAGGCCATCTCTTGCCACTACAAGGGTAAAGCCTTGTTCAGAGAGCAAAGCCAAGAAACAGGGCCCAACATTTGAGTCCCTGGATGCAACCCTACTCCCAAGTTTTTAGTTACATGTGGTTTTTTGGGTCTAATCAGAACTGGGCTTTTGTAGCTTGCATGTAGGATAACAATGACCTAGTAGTTGGCCTTAGCATTCGCTCATGTTCTGAGAAGTGAATATTGATACTTAGCCTGGAAGCAGCATCCCCAGGTCTGCTGAACTTTATACCCGTTTCTCTTTTGCCCCGAACCCTGCCTTTGTCCCCCAACACTCCATTCCTCTTGCTCACCCTGGTCAACTCTGAACAGAGTGTCTCAAACTCCTTCTTGCCTCCAGCATAGAAGCCCACAGTACAGCTCGGGTCCATCTTGGTGAAGGCCATCTTGCGGGGTGCAGTGCAGTGGAAGGACTGGAGCAGACAAAGGTGGCTCAGAGGCTCTGGCCCCTTTCTCATTCCCCAGCTGTCCCCCTCCCTGGTATCCCAGCTCACCTCCAGAGGGAAGTCAGCCTGGCTGATGTCCACAGTGGGCTGGCAGTAGTGGGGGTCCAAGTAGAGCAGGAAGTCATCTGGGGCCAATAGACATGAGTAGGAGTGGGAAAGAGGAGGCAATGGGGAGGTGAGGAGGAGTTGGACATGGCCTACCTTGGTAGCCGATGAAGTACAGTGAGTGCCTCGGTTTCCCACCCATGATGC
Organism: Otolemur garnettii; assembly: GCF_000181295.1. Taxonomy (NCBI): domain Eukaryota; kingdom Metazoa; phylum Chordata; class Mammalia; order Primates; family Galagidae; genus Otolemur; species Otolemur garnettii. The sequence goes on from NW_003852522.1 coordinate 3,537,234, forward strand.
CCAGACATAGCTCCGAACGCAGGAGCTCCTGCAAGGGACAGAGTGCATAGAATATGAGGCAGGTGCTCTCAGGCAGCCACTCAACAAATGCATAGCAAACACCTACTATGTGGGAATCCAGACCCAGTGGGGCAGCAGTGATCAAGATGAAAACACTCGTATGTGGCTTGGCACCCGTGGCTCAGTGGTTAGGGCACTGGCCACATGCACTGGGGCTGGTGGGTTTGAACCTGGCCTGGGCCTGCTAAACAATCAAAAAATAGCTGGGCGTTGTGGCAGTAGCCTATAGTCCCAGCTACTAGGGAGCCTGAGGCAAGAGAATTGCTTGAGCCCAACAGTTTAAGGTTGCTGTGAGCTATGACACCATGGCGCTCTACAGAGGGCAACAAAGTGAGACTCTGTCTCAAAAAAGAAAGAAAAAAGAAAACACCCATATGTGAGCTGTAATTTCTTTTTTTTTTTGAGACAGAATCTCAAGTTGTCACCCTGGGTAGAGTGCTATGGCATCACAGCTCACAGCCATCTCAAACTCTTGGGCTTAAGCAATTCTCTTGCCTCAGCCTCCCAAGTAGCTGGGACTATAGGCACCCATCACAACACCTGGCTATTTTATTGTTGTTGTTGCAGTTGTCCTTGTTGTTTGTTAAGCTGTCCCAGGCCACGTTTGAACCCACCAGCCTCAATGTATATGGCTGGTGCCCTACTCACTGAGCTATGGGCACCACTGTGAGCAGTAATTTCTTACAAATAGTTGAAGGTTATGGCTGGGCGGCTGTTGCTCAGCGACTAGGGTATGAACCCATACACTAGGGCTGTGGGTTCAAACCCAGCCCAGGCCTGCCAAACAAAAATGACAACTACAACAAAAACATAGCTAGGTGTTGTGGCCATTGCCTGTAGTCCCAGGTACTTGGGAGGTTGGGGCAAGAGAATCGCTTAAGCCTAAGAGTCTGAGGTTGCTGTGAGCAGTGACAGCACAGCACTCTACTGAGGGCGACATAGTTTGGGCAAATTAGGATTTGAAAAGATATATTTGAGGGATAATATAATCCATGTATGATGGCTCAAAGCAGACTTTGGAGTTGATAGCCTAGAATTAGATTTCCAGCTTCAACAATGCTCTGTTAACACAGATTCTAAGCTTCATTTTTTTCTTGGAATAAAATGGGCATGAATTCTGTTTGTCATGACTATAATAACATTGCATATAAAAAGTGCTAAGCAGGCTCGGCGCCTGTGGCTCAAGCGGCTAAGGCACCAGCCACATACACCTGAGCTGGCGGGTTCGAATCCAGCCGGGCCCGCCAAGCAATGACAGCTGCAACCAAAAAGTAGTTGGCTGTTATGGCAGGCGCCTGTAGTCTCAGCTACTTGGGAGGCAGAGGCAGGAGACTCGTTTGAGCCCAGGAGTTGGAGGTTGCTGTGAGCTGTGATGCCATGGCACTCTACCCAGGGCGACAGCTTGAGGCTCTGCCTCAAAAAAAAAAAAAAAGTGCTAAGTAAATAGTGGCTGTTATTTATTTATTTATAGATAGTCTCACTATGTCACCCTCAGTAGAGTGCTGTAGCATCACAGCTCACAGCAACCTCAAACTCTTGGCTTAAGCAATTCTCTTATCTTGTTTTTAAAAACAAAACAAAACACAACCCTGCCCTCATGAAGCTAACATTCTAGCTTGGGAGAGATGACATTATGGAAAAGAATAAAGGAAGGAAGGGACTTTGCAATTTCAAATAGAGGTGTCAGGAGAGGCCCCTGTTAAAAGATGACCTGAAAGATTTCTTTTGATTACTCTTAGTTTTTTTTTTTTTTGAGACAAGAGTCTGAAGCTGTCACCCTGTATAGAGTGCTGTACCATCATAGCTCACAGCAACCTCAAACTCTTGGGTTTAAGCAATTCTCTCTCTTTTTTTTTTTTTGGAGACAAAGCCTGATTAAGCTGTCCCCCTGGGTAGAGTGCTGTGGTATCACAGCTCATAACAACCTCCAACTCCCAGGCTCAAACGATTCTCCTGCCTCCGCCTCCCAAATAGCTGGGATTACAGGCGCCTGCCACAACGCCCGGCTATTTTTTGGTTGCAGCTGCCATTGTTGTTCGGCGGACCCAGGCTGGATTCGAACCTGCCAACTCAGATGTATGTGGCTGGTGCCTTAGCTACCTGAGCCACAGGGAGCCAAGCAATTCCCTTTTTTGTTTTTTAGACTCTGTCTCACTTTGTTGCCCTGGGTAAAGTGCCGTGGCATCACAGCTCACAGCAACCTCTAGTTCTTGGACTTAGGTGATTCTCTTGCCTCAGCCTCCCGAGTAGCTGGGACTACAAGGTTTCTGCCACAAAGCCCAGCTATTTTTTTGTTTCAATTTGGCTGGGGCTGGGTTCAAACCTTGCACCCTTGGTATGTGGGGCCGGCACCCTACTCACTGAGCCACAGGCACCGCCCTTAGGCCATTCTCTTGCCTCAGCCTCCCAAGTAGCTGGGACTACAGGCGCCCGCCACAACACCCAGCTATTTGTTGTTGTCGTCGCAACTGCCACTGTTGTTGTTATCGCAATTGTCATTGCTATTTTAGCTGGTCTGGGCCAGGTTTGAACCTGCCAGCCTAAGTGTATGTGGTCAGCACCCTAGCCTCTGAACTACAGGTGCCACTCTACTCTTAGTTTTTTTAAAAGGACCCTAAAGAGCCATTGTGTCCCTGGGGAATGGCCAGTGTCCCTGGCCACTGTTCTCAACACAGTGAGGAGGTCCACTTGGCTAAAGCAGAATGAGTGAGCAGAAGATGAAGTCAAGGACGTGGGAGGACAAATGCCACACAACCTTGTGGGCCATGGGAGAACTGGGGCATCCTGGGGCTCTGTCTCACTGCTGTTTGCCTGGTGCACTTTGCCTCTGGCTCTTCATTTGCATCTTGGCCCGAGTGGGGCTTTCCTAAGCTCTGCCGCCACCTCATCTGCTCTTCATTGTGTGACTGTTTTCCCTTTACCATCCAAATTGTAATGCCATTTGGTTACAGATGCCACTGCCTAGCATTCTCCCATTAGAATGTCTACTTCTAGTGGGCACATTTCACCTCTGACTCCCTAGAAACTGGGACAGGAAGTAGCACAGAGGAGCCATTCCCTAACTATCTATTGAATACAATGATGAAGAGAAGAAGGACACATAAACAGCAGCTCTAAGCTAAGCTTTAAAAGTCTGGAGAGCTGGCCAGGTGCTGTCTTATACCTGTACTCCTAGCACTCTGGAAGACTGAGGTAGGTAGATTGCTTGAGCTGAAGAGTTCAGGACGAGCCTGAGAAAGAGCAAGACTCCATCTCTACTAAAAATAGAAAAATTAGGGCAGTGCCTGTGGCTCAGTGAGTAGGGCGCCGGCCCCATATACCAAGGGTAGTGGGTTCAAACCCAGCCCCAGCCAAACTTCAACAAAAAAATAGCCAGGTGTTGTGATGGGCACCTGTGGTCCCAGCTTCTCAGGAGGCTGAAGCAAGAGAATTGCCTAAGCCCAAGAGCTGGAGGTTGCTGTGAGCTGTGATGCCAGAACACTCTACTGAGGGCAATAAAGTGAGACTCTGTATCTAAAAAAAATCCCAGGCTTGGCACCTGTGGCTCAAGTGGCTAAGACGCCAGCCACATACACCTAAGGTGATGGATTCGAATCTAGCCTGGCCCGCCAAACAACAATGACAGCTGCAACCAAAAAAAAAAAAAAAAAACAGCTGGGTCAACGTTGTGGCGGGTGCCTGGGGTCCCAGCTACTTGGGAGGCTGAGGCAGGAGACTCGCTTGAGCCCAGGAGTTGGAGGTTGCTATGAGCTGTGATGCCACAGCACTCTACCCAGGGTGACAGCTTGAGGCTCTGTCTCAATAAAAACAAACAAAAAATATATAAATATTATCCAGGGGTTGTGGCAGGCACATGTAGTCCCAGCTATGTGGGAGGCTGAGGCAGGAGGATAGCTTAAACCCAGGGGTTTGAGGTTGCTGTGATCTAGGCTGATGCCACAGCACTCTAGCCTGGGCAACAGAAAGAGACTGTCTCAAAAAAAAAAAAAAAATGTCTGGAGGGCTCCCAAGCAGCCATGCCATTGACTGGCTGAATTTACCTTCACACAGGGCACGTACACAGGATTGAGAGTCTCACCACCCAGTCGCACAGGCACCAGGATGACCACAGACTTCCACTCGGCTGTAGGATCTGGCCTGGCCACCAGGCGGGCCACATCTGCCTTATACACTGGAAGACAGGGTAGCATCAGGTCACCTACCTGCCTACCCTTCAAGCCCCAAAGTTGACCCTGTAAACCCCAGAAGCCCAATCTTGCACTCGCAACATTTTGGCATGGAACACTGTCATTGTCGTCAAAGAAGGTCTTTCCACTGTGCCTCAAATTCCCCTAGATGATCCTAGAACGTCTGGGCAGGTGTAGACATCTCCATTTTACAGGGAGAGCAAGCTTAAATTTTGACCAAGAGCACAGAGACAGGAAACAGTGGAGACCCTTCTCCACAGGTCCTCCCCACTGCCAGGCCAGAATGATCCTCAGGGACTTGGAGCCTTGGTTTGCCAATATGGAAATGTGAGCACTGAGCACTGTGCCCTTCAGCTGAGCCCATTTCCTGTTCCCAGAGAAGTGGCCTCAACCCTTTCTGGAGACACAATTCTCTGAATATTGAACTTCGTCCCCAAATATCTACAATTTTGTGTAAAAATTTAGAGGTATTCTAGATTTCCTGACAGTAATCCATGGAGATTCCCATTGATTAAGACCCTTTCTAGAAACCAACCTGAGCAAGAGCAAGACCCTGTTACTACTAAAAATAGGAAAACTAGCTGGGCATTGTGGTGGCTGCCTGCAGTCCCAGCTACTCAGGGAGGCTGAGGCAAGAGGATTGCTCAAGCACAAGAGTCCACAGCACTCTACTCAGGATGACAGAGTGAAACTCTGCCCCAAAAACAAACAAAAAAGACCCTTTACAAACGGGAACTTATGAGTAGTTGGGAATAATAGCTAATATTTAGTGAACACCTACTATGTGGCAAGTGCTGCTGTAGCATTTAACTTGTTTTATTGGCTCGGCACCTGTGGCTCAAGCAGCTAAGGCGCCAGCCACATACACCTAAGGTGGCGGGTTTGAATCCC
>NW_003852522.1:3542436-3545511 GCF_000181295.1 Otolemur garnettii
CTGTAGTCCCAGCTACTTGGGAGGCTGAGGCAAGAGACTTGCTTGAGCCCAGGAGTTGGAGGTTGCTGTGAGCTGTGATGCCATGGTACTCTATCCAGGGGGATAGCTTGAGGCTCTGTCTCAAAAAAAACCAAAAAAAACAATAACTTGTTTTATTGATTCATTTAATCAACACAACCACCCTATGAGGCAAAGACCAGACGTTCATTCATGTTAGAAGTGTTTCTGAGGCAGTGACCAGCTCAGAGTGACACCTTCATGGCCTTGGTTCCCAGACCCTTACCTGTGCAGTCCTGAGAAACATATACCACCAAGTGGGTGACCTCAGAGCAGCTCTCCACAGCTTTCCTGGGGATGAGAGGAAGGCCTGAGTTCCTGGGGGTACCCAGCAGCTCCCATGCTCCCTGCAGCAGCCCTCACCTGAGGATGTGTGCCACTACTGATGGCCCATACCAGTCACCAGCTTTCTTGCCTAAGCTCTGCCCAAGCTCCACAAGCCGGTGTAGGCTGAAGGGAGCCTGGGGGTGGTCAGCAAACCAGGATACAATCTGCCGGTGCTGGTGTTCCTGCTCCAGTTCAGGAGTGCCCTGGGCCCACCGTGGTGGCATCCAGCGGGCAGGCACACGGTATTGGCTGGGAGAGGCCAACAGCTCAGGGGGACCCAGGCCTCTGCCCTCAGCCCACGTCCAGTCTGGTAGGGATGGAGTACAAAGTCAAACAGTGCTAGTATGTGTGCAGGGCACAGTTCTCATTTATTTCTCCATTGTACACAATTCTAATGTTTTAGAACCCCAAGATTAACTACAACTTGCATGTTCCTGAAACATGTTCCTCTTATTTTATAAACTCTCACTCATCCCCCAAAATTACTCAACACACAATTCCAACATGACTTGGAATTTTGTTTGCAAAAAAAAAAATTTTTTTTTGAGACAGTCTCTCTCACTTTTTTGCCCCTGGTAGAATACCTCTTGGGCTCACTCTTGAGCTCAAGAAATCTTCTTGCCTCAGCCTCCCAAGTGGCTAAGACTACAGGTGCCTGCCACAACGCCTGGCTATTCTTAGAGATGAGGTCTCACTCTTGCTCAGGCTAGTCTTGAACTCCTAAGCTCAAGCAATCCACCTGCCTAGGTCTCCCAGAGGTGAGCCTCCACCCCTGCCTGTTTACAAACAATTCAAACTGCTGACAGCTGGTCAGCCCTGGGCTCCTAAAGCACCCCTTACTTACTCCCCAGCATCACTCACCTCTGGGCAGGAAATGCAGTAGCAGTCCCTGAGCCAGCATCATCTGACCACTGCGTAACATGCACCCCCAGCCACAGTCTGAGGTCAGGCAGCCCCCAGGGAGGGGTGGGAAGTCCCTGCGATAGGTGAACCATAGGCGAGACACAAAGTCCCGCTGGAATCGCTGGATGTCACCTACAAGAACAGCCTATCAGCCGTCATCAGGGACACTCCCCAAAAGGCCCCCCCCCACCCTGGTCCTGACCACCAGCTCACCCTCGCCCTGGAAACGGTAGCGGCGGCCACAGAGGTGAATGCTGGAGATCTTGCTAAAGCTGGTCCGGCTTTTAACTGCCCAACCTGAGGAGATGTACCCAGGGAAATGAAGCACTCGCTTGATAGCAACAGCACTTCCATGCCCCCATCTGTGAAACGGCATGATTCTGCTTCCTATCTTAAGGGTAGCCCTGGGGCATCTGTGCAATATCCCTCTAACTAGGGAGGTGGGCCCCTGGACAGATACCGAGTGTCTACTATGCATTCAACATGAATTAAGGCAGTTTTAATTATTGTATCCATTTTACAGAGAAGGTAAAAAATGGAGGTGTCTGGAAGCAAAGGATCTTGCCCAAGGTTACCCCGGGGGTGGGCGGGGCTTGAAAACACTCCCTGTTCAACCTGCCACAGGTCCACTCCGGGTCCTGCAGGGCGGAGGACCCACAGGTGACTCACAGGAAGGGAACACGGTGAAAAAATCGGCAGTTACAGGGTCTGATTCCCCTCGAACCCTTTCCTTCCCCCTGACTTCTAAGCCCCCTCCTCACCGTACTTCACATTGTTCCAGGCTGTCAGGAACTTGGCCTTGAACTTGTCCACTTCGTCCGGCTCACCGGGGGCGTCCCCAGGCGAGCCAAGAGCCGGGCCACTAGCTCCAGAGGGTCTGAGGCCGTTGGGATCTGGAACTCTGGGGCCCCGCGGCCTGCGGGCCTCGGGTCGGCGCGAGTCCTCTGGGCTCCCGCTCCCGTACTGCCCCGCGGCGGGCGACACCGAGTTCATGGGCGCGCCGGAAGGGCACAACGAAGGCCCCGGGGGCTGCGACCGCCGCACCCCAAGGCGCCCCGCGACTGGGACACGAGGGGCTCGAGGAAGGCGCTACTCAGAACCCGACTCTGGTGTCCCGCGCCCTGCGTACGCTGCAGCCGCCTCCAAAGCAGCCGTCGCCATCTTAGCTGCCCAGGCCCTAGAATGGATCAGGAGGCGTGGCCTTGAGGACACCCCGCCCATGTCCCGCCCCCAGAAGTCCCGTGCCCAGATCCGAGGACGCTGCCTGGAATCTCTACTCCCTCCGCCTCCTCACAGGTTCCCACGCCCGCCTTATCTCACCGCCAGAAGCGTTGAGAGAGCGTGCAGACCCCTATCGCAAGCGCCACAGCCAAGAAGCCACGTACCGGCTCGGCCCCGGAACCGCCCCCTCCAGAGTCCCGGGAAAGACCGCCTGTCTGACAGGTGCTCAGGTTGAATGTGTAGCTACCTGCCCACGCCTTTCCAAAAGTTGCCGACCTACAATCCGCCTTGTCTTGGGGCCTAATTGGCTGAGTGTGACCTCCCCCAGGGGCCAGATACGCCCCAGTTTTCTCATGTGTAAAACAGAGCTCCAATACACGCAACAATATAGTTGACATTTCCTATCAGTTATGCCCAGAGAAAGAATCCAAAACAAACAAAAAAACAGAAATAGGGCGGCGCCTGCGGCTCAAAGGAGTAGGGCGCTGGCTCAATATGCCCGAGGTAGTGGGTTCAAGCCCAGCCCTGGCAAAAAACTATAAAGAGGCTCGGTGCCTGTGGCTCAAG
>NW_003852522.1:3545907-3547549 GCF_000181295.1 Otolemur garnettii
AAAAAAAAAAAAAAAAAACTGTAAAGAAAACCCCAAAAAACAAAAAACCAGAAATAAAGTTTCGCTTTGTTGCTCAGGCCGAAGTGCAGCAAGGTCATCATAGTTTACTGCAGCCTGAAATTCCAGGGCTAAAGCAGTTCACCTGCCTCAGACCCTTGAGTAGCTGGGAGTACAGAAAAATAATTAGTGGCTGGACGCAGTGGCTCAGGGCAGTAATCCTGGCACTCTTGGAGGCTGAGGAGGGTGGATTGCCTGAGCTCGCAAGTTGGAGACCAGCCTGAGCCAGAGCAGCTACACCTCTACTCTTAAAAATAACTGGGCATTGGCTCGGCACCTGTAGCTCAAGCGGCTAAGGCGCCAGCCACATACACCAGAGATGGCGAGTTCAACCAGTCCGGGCCTGCCAAAACAACAATGACAACTACAACCAAAAAACAACCGGGTGTTGTGGCGGGTGCTTGTAGTCCCAGCTACTTAGGAAGCTGAGGCAAGAGAATCGCTTAAGCCCAAGAGTTTGAGGTTGTTATCAGCTGTGATGCCATGGCTCTCCGGGGTGACAAAGTGAGATTCTGTCTAAAAAAAAAGAAAAAAATTAATGTGTCTAACTCATAAAGATGTAGGAGGATGAGCTGACTTCTTCTATATAAAGTCCTTAGAATGGCATTTGAAGAACAGTTTGGTCCGGGCTGTCCAACCTTCCTTTTCCTTGTCGCTCACTGGAAGAATATGAGTTGTCTTGGGCTACATACACAAGCACTAACAAAAGCAGATTGGAAAAGAAACGTCTGTGCATACTTTTCATGAAATCTTTTTTTTTGAGACATAGTCTCAGTATGTCACCCTTGGTAGAGTGCTGTGGAGTCACAGCTCACAGCAACTTCAAACTCTTGGGCTTAAGTGATTCTCTTGCCTCAGCCTCCCAATTAGCTGAGACTACAGGGTGCCCCACCACAACGCCCGGCTATTTTGTTGTTGTTGTTATTGTTATTTGGTAGGATGGGGCCTGGTTTGAAACTTCCAGCCCTAGGTATATGTGTCTGGCGCCCTAGCCGCTGATCTACAGGTGTCAAGCCACTTTTCATGATATCTTGACACCATAGATCAGCAAAAAAAGTCCTGACAAAATCAGCATGTGGCCTCAGAGGACCCAGGTTGGACATCCCTGACAGGGTTTACCTAGAGCCAACTATGAGATAATGCAGTAACCCTGTGAGCCATTGGGAGGGTGGCCTCTAGCGGCCAGCCCAAGGGCTCTCTGTCTTCAGGCCTTTGAGGGAAGTCAGATGATTTGGGTAAGGATATGGTCCAAGAAGGAGAAAACACAAATGACAGTCACCTCCCTAACTTTCCTTCCTCCCTTCTTCCTATCCCCTTCACTTATATTGCCTCCTTTCTTAAACTCAATACCTATATTCCTACCTCAGGTCATTTGCGCTTGCTGTTTTCAATGCCTGGACGGCTCTTCTCCTCTGCATGGCTCCCTTTACCTCCTTCAGGTATGTATGTATATATGTATGTATGTATGTGTGTATTTAAAGACTGGGTCTCAAGTATCACAAGAATGGAGGAAAAAGTATCCAATGTACACACCCCTATTATGAAACTAATTTAAACCTTTTTATATGAAAGCTATAACAAAAAA
>NW_003852522.1:3550778-3552483 GCF_000181295.1 Otolemur garnettii
TTTTTTGCCCATGGTAGAGTGCCATGGCATCACACCTCACAGCAACCTCTAACTCTTGGGCTTAAGTGATTCTCTTGCCTCAGCCTCCTAAGTAGCTGGGACTACAGGCGCCCACCACAATACCTGGCTATTTTTTGGTTGTAGTTGTCATTATTGTTGGGTTCAAACCTGCTAACCCCAGTGTATGTGGCCAGCGCCCTAACCACTGAGTTACAGGCACCAAACCAGTTTTTGTTTTTGTTTTTGTTTTTTTGAGACAGAGCCTCAAGCTGTCCCCCTGGGTAGAGTGCCGTGGCATCACAGCTCACAGCAACCTCCAACTCCTGGGTTCAAGCGAGTCTTCTGCCTCAGCCTCCCAAGTAGCTGGGACTATAGGCACCAGCTACAACGCCCAGCTAGTTTTTGGTTGTAGTTGTCATTGTTTGGCAGGCTCGGGCTGGATTCAAACGCACCAGATTTGGTGTATGTGGCTGATGCCTTAGCTGTTTGAGCCACAGGTACCACCCTATGTACACATACCTTTATTACCTGTGTTTTCATCACCTCGTGGATTGGACACACAGGTCAGGGGTGTATTTGTCTATGGAGATCACTGATGTGTCCCCAGTACTCAGCATGTAGGCTGGCACATAGTACCGTGTTTCCCTGAAAATAAGACACTGTCTTATATTTACTTTTTCTCAAGAAGACACAGTAGAGCTTATTTTCAGGGGATATCTTATTTTTATTAAGTATAATACAACAATCTACATTTATTTAAATACAGTTAAGTCATCTTCTGGAACCTGATGGGGTCGGCGGGGCTGGAGCTAGCGATGCCTGAACTCCTTTTCCCTAGCCATTCGCACATGTGCAATAAGATGTCTGCCACCGCGTTACCACACGCACACCTGCGCAAGTGCGAACAGCTGCGCAAGTGCGAACAGAGCAGCTGGTAGAAAGGAGCTGTGGCAGATAAAAGGTATTCCAGTCTTCCTTACTGCTCCGCACAGAAATGCAGGGCGTGGCTATGCAGATACACTGAATAGCCACACCCATCACTATATCTTATCATCAGGGTAGGGCTTATATTTAACAAATGCTTAGAGATCCTGCTAGGGCTTATTTTTGGGGTAGGTCTTATTTTCGGGAAACATGGTAAGTGCTCAGCCCCATAGCAGATGTGACAACCAACTTGTGGAATGGACAGAGAATTTTAGATTGTGAGGAGAGGCACAGGAGGATCTTTAGCACATCTTAAGGGGCAAGAAGGCATATTGGGCCAGAAGTTCAGCTGTGGTCACATAAAAGAAGAAAAGGTGACCAGACATGGTGGCTCACGCCTATAGTCCCAGCACTGTGGGAGGACAAGGCGGGTGGATTACCTGAGCTCAGAGGTTTGAGACCAGCATGAATCGGAGTGAGCCAAAATGAGACCTGGTGTCTACCAAAAACAAGCTGGGTGTGGTGGTGGGCACCTATAGTCCCAGCTACTTGGAAGGCAAAGGGCAAGAGAATCGTAAAGGAAGAAAAGAAAAAATAAATAAATAAATAAAACCAACTTCAAACTAAGATGAGTGAAAGCCAGTTGAAATTGAAAGTGAAGGCTCAGCACCTATAGCTCAACCGGCTAAGGCACCAGCCACGTACACCTAAGGTGGCGGGTTCGAATCCCCAACCTGGACCCGCCAAACAACAATGACGGCTGCAACCAAAAAATAGCCGG
>NW_003852522.1:3553930-3555297 GCF_000181295.1 Otolemur garnettii
AAAAAAAAAAAAAAAAACAACTCACAAAACTAGGTGGTGCCCGTAGCTCGGTGGGTGGGGCGCCAGCCACATACACCAAGGCTGGTGGTTTCCAATCTGGCCCAGGTCAGCTAAAACAAGAATGACAACTGCAACAAAAAATAGATGGAAGTTGTGGCAGAAGCCTGTAATCCCAGCTACTTGGGAGACTGAGGCAAGAGAATTGCTTAAGCCCAAGAGTTGGAGGTTGCTGTGAGCTCTGATGCCATGGCACTCTATCCAGGGTGAGGTTGCTGTGAGCTCTGATGCCATGGCACTCTATCCAGGGTGAGATAGCTTGAGAATCTGTCTCAAAATAAATAAATAAAAATTAAAACAGAACTCAGAAAACTGGGCCAGGTGTAGTGTCTATAACTCTAGCATTCTGTAAGGCTGAGGTGGAATGATTACTTGAGCTCAGGAGTTGGTGACCAGCTTGAGCAAGAGTGAGATAACATCTCTCTTTCTTTTTTTTTTTGAGACAGAGCCTCAAGCTGTCCCCCTGGGTAGAGTGCTGTGACATCACAGCTCACAGCAACCTCCAACTCCTGGATTCAAGTGATTCTCCTGCCTCAGCCTCCCAAGTAGCTGGGACTACAGGCGCCTGACACAATGCCCGACTATTTTTTGGTTGCAGCTGTCATTGTTGTTTGGTGGGTCCAGGCTGGATTTGAACCTGGCAACTTAGGTGTATGTGGCTGGCGCCTTAGCCGGTTGAGCCATAGGCGCCCAGCCATGAGATAACATCTCTACAAAAAAATAGGGCAGCACCTGCGCTCAGTGAGTAGGGCACCGGCCCCATATACCGGAAGTGGTAGGTTCAAACCCAGCCCCGGAGGAAAAAAAATAGAATGATTTTTCTAGCCAGGTATGGTATTACACGCCTGTAGTCCCAGGTACTTGGGAAACTGAAGCAAGAGTATCACTTGAACCCAGGAGTTTGAGGTTGCCTTGAACTATGATGATACCACTGCACTCTAACCACACACTGTCTCAAAAAAAAAAAGGGAGAGAGAGACTCAGGAAAGCACCTGATAAAAAACATGGACAATGGCTTGGTGCCTTTAGCACAGTGGTTACAGTGCCAGCCACATACACCAAGGTTGGCAGGTTCAAATCTGGCACGGGGCAGCTAAGAAACAACAATGACAACTACAACAAAAAATAGCCCGATGTTGTGGCAGGTGCCTGTAGTCCCAGCTACATCGGAGGCTGAGGCAAGAGAATCACTTAAGCCCAAGAGTTGGAGGTTGCTGACGCCACGGCATTCTACTGAGGGCAACATAGTGAGACTCTGTCTCAAAAATAAACAAACAAGGCTCGGCGACTGTGGCTCAAGCGGCTAAGGC
>NW_003852522.1:3556658-3560963 GCF_000181295.1 Otolemur garnettii
AGAAAAAAAAAATTTTTTTAAGACAGTCTCGCTGTGTTGCCCATCAGTAGAGTGTGATGGCATCACAGCTCAGAGCAACCTCCACCTCTTGGGCTTAAGTAATTCTCTTGTCTCAGCCTCCCAAGTAGTTGGGCCTATAGGTGTCCACCACAACCCCTCGCAATTTTTTTTTTTGTATTTATTGCAGCCGTCATTGTTGTTTGGTGGCCTGGCGGGCTGGATTCGAACCTGCCACCTTAGGTGTATGTGGCTGGTGCTTTAGCCACTTGAGCCACAGGCGCCAAGCCCCAAGTGCAGCTTTTTGTATACCACATATGCCTCAATAAAGTTGGGAAAGGGCGGCACCTGTGGCTCAGAAGGGTAGAGCGCCCGCCCCATATGCCGGAGGTGGCAGGTTCAAGCCCGGCCCAGCTCAAAAAAAAAAAAAAATTGGAAAAACCAAATAGGAGAGGACATTAGGGCACCAAGCCAAAATTACTTGGGCATGAATTCCTGGGCTCACATGGTACCTCTCTTCCACTGCCCTTCCTAACAGCTTATCTGCAGGCTCACACCACTGCACTCAGCTCACATGCATATTAATTTGGACCAGACATGTTTCAAGTGCTCAAAAACAACATGTGGCCAGTGGCTACTGTTTTGGACAATGCGGGGGAAAAATAAAATCGCCCAGATCATCACCCAGGTCAACATATGAGATATAACAAAATTCAGTATGGTGGGATTTTCTCCTGGTGACTGTATTATGGTGCCTGTACATAAGTTTTTTCATTGCTCTCTCAAGAATTCCAACAATATTTCCGTGTGTCTCCACCCAGCTCCCATGCCCCTTAGTGAAATACATAATGCCCTGGAAATCAGTCCTGCCCAGGCTAAGCAGTTGGTAGAATAAATTACACTCTCTTGATGAACACATAAATAAATGCACGGATAGGCACTTTCTCATGGTAGATCACTTTTCTTGTCAAACTTCCTCTGCTTCCTTGGGGCCATCCTGTCTTATTTCTCACACATCCATTACAGCCTGGTTTGTTGGAAAGAAAGCTCTAGAAATGAGCTCTGCTTATTGCTGCCTTTTGGACAAAAAGATACAAAACTCTTCTTTCACTCAAACAATGTATCCTGAGCACATATATTATGTATGTACTAGATACTGTGTTTGATACCAAATACAGATACTTTTGCATCCTCTTGGGGTTTTTGGAGTGGATTGGAGAAGACAGGTAATGAACTTATTACACAAATATTTACACAGTAACAATTGCAATAATGACATGTAGGAAAATAAAAGCTTACAATAGGGGGACATAACCTAGTTTGGGGAGCTGTGATCCAGGAGGACTTCCCGGCAGAAGCCGCATTTGAGTTAGTGTCTGTATTAGTCAGAATAGGTCAAAGTTTGCTGCAGTAATAAACAAGTTCAAAGCTCAGTGGTTTAACACAACCAAAGATTATTTCTCCCTCGTGTTATTCATCCTAGATGCACTGGCAAGGGCTCCATTCCATACAGTCATGCAGGAGTCCAGGATAATGAGGTTTCTACCATCTTGTGGTTACACTATCTGGAACTTGCTATCTTAGTTGCCACAGAGGAAGAAGAGGGAGACTACAGAAGCATGTATGAGTTTTTTATTTTATTTTATTTATTTATTTATTTATTTATTTTTGTTTTTGAGACCGAGTCTTACTATGTCACCCTCAGTAGAGTGTAGAGCTGTCACAGCTCACAGCAACCTTAAACTCTTGGGCTTAAGTGATTCTCTTTCCTCAATCTCCCAAGTAGCTGGGACTAGAGGCGTCCACCACAACTCCCAGGTATTTTTTTGTTGCAGTTGTCATTGTTGTTTAGCAGGCCCAGGCTGGGTTCAAATCTGCTAGCCCCAGTGTATGTGGCCGGCCCCTTAACCACTAAGCTATGAGCACTGAGCCCATGTATGGGTTTTGTAATGCCTCTGCTCAAATGCAACTAATATACAGTGTGATATATGTCATCTCTATTCCTATTGCAATGGCAAAAATTAGTTAAGAAATATCTAACAGCAAAGGATTGTTTTTCATTCAATGGATAGTGGTCTACACTAGAAATGGAATTTTAGGAAGTGGGGATTAGCCAGGAAAAGAAAAGGAAGACAATGTATTCCTGTCAGAACAAACAGCACGCTCAAAGACACTGGAAGCAAAGAGACAATAGGGTCCATGGAGTTCAAAATTCTGCCAGAAAGGAATTTTCAACCCACAGCACGATTTCTAAGCCAAACTATTGATCAACTATGAGGAGCAAGTAAAGACATTTCAAAACATGAAAGAAGGATGAGTGCAGTGGCTCATACCTGTAATCCCAGAGCTTTGAGAGGCAGAAACAGGAGGATTGCTTGAGGCTGTGTCTTATTTATTTATTTATTTTTAAGCCTGTAATTCTAGCACTCTGGGAGCCTGAGGCGGGTAGATTGCTTGAGCTCAGGAGTTTGAGACCAGGCTGAGCAAAAGCGATACCCTGTCTCTACTAAAAATAGGAAAACTGAGGCAAAAGGATCGCTTGGCAAATCCACAGAATCAGAAAGCAAATTAGTGGTTCCAGGGGCTGGGAGTAGGGAGAATAAGACTGATTGCTAATTAGTATGGGGTTTGATTTGGGGCTGATTAAAATGTTCTAAAATTAGATTGTGGGGATGGTTGTACAATTCTGTGACTACACTAAAAACCACAGAATCTTGTACTTTGAGTGTGTGAATTTTATGGTATGTGAATTACAGCTCAATAAAGCTGTTAGAAAATTAGCAATGTTTGACATTTATCGAGTGGTTAACTTTGGGCCAGGCAACATGCTGCACTTTTACACCAATGATTGCATTCCTACACACAAAATCGCTGTGTGAAAGAAAAGAACTTTCACATCTTCATCTGCAAGTAGGGAGAATGAGATCAGGAGAATGAGGTTAAGTTCATGGCCACACATTGAAGAGGTGGGCAGACCCTAGGGACCTGGCATTCAAGGCCTTTCTTTTTTTTTCTTTTCTTTTCTTTCTTTTTTTTTTTGAAATAGAGTCTCACTATGCTGCCCTCAGTAGAGTGTCATGGAGTCACAGCCCACAGATTCTTCTGCCTCAGCCTCCCAAGCAGCTGGTACTATAGGTGCCCTCCACGATGCCTGGCTACATTTTGTTGCAATTGTCATTGTTGGTTAGCTGGCCTGGGCCGGATTCAAACTTGGCAGCCTTGATGCATGTGGCCAGCACTGTAACCACTGTGCAACAGGCTACAGTGTTGTTGTTGTTTTTTTTTTTTTCAAGGCCTTTCAGGTATGGTCCTTGTCCTACCCCCATCCTCTTCTCTGAAATAACTTAGGAGACCTGGAAAAATAGAGTCAGATCCCCACTTAGGTTAATTAATTGGTAATTTATTTTATCTGCTGCAGGGGCTGCTGCTCCAAGAGACAGTCAGCAGCCCAGGTGTGAGGGTGAGTTGCCTTTTATAGGCTTTGGGCAAGCATATTACAGAAGCAAATTGTGGCTGGTTAAGGGGGGTTACAACTTGGGTAGTCATGGATACAGCAATGGAACAATAATTAATACAGCTTCGGTTGACAACGGATACATCTCATATCACAATGGTTATGGTTATACAACAGTAATTAATCAAGTCTCAGTGAGTTTTCCACCATTGTTCATCTACTGAGAACTTGGGGGTTCTGTGAAACTTGGGACTTTTCTTCCTTGTACCTGAAGCTTGTTCTTGGCAACTCTAGGGGAAGGAGGAGACCTGGGAACATGGCATGGAAGCACCATGGGGGGAGGAGGGACTTGCCTTGTTCCTGAGTTGACTCTAGGAGGAGAAGGGAGGAGGAGGGAAATGGGCTGGAGGAGGAGGGACAGGTGAGGGCTGGGTTACAACACTCTCCTGTTCCTTGCTCCTTCCTTATCCTAAGCCAAGTTAAAGGCCAGTTGAACTGACTTAAGTTTCTTCAATTCACACATTCTTTCTAGCCTCCAGGTCTTTGTACATGACTTAACCTTGGAATCAGCCATTTCTCCAAAGAGACCTGGTTCTTCATATTGGAAAATGGTAGTTAGACAGCAAGATCTAGGCTCAGCACTGGTAGCTCAGCAGCTAGGGTGCAGGCCACATACACTGGGGTCGGTGGGTTCCAACCCAGCCCGGGCCTGCCAAACAACAATGACAACTACAACAAAAACCTAGCTGGGCGTTGTGGTAGTTACTGTGAGCTGTGGCGCCACGGTACTCTACCAAGGGTGATATAGTGAGACTCTGTCTCAAAAAAAAAAAAAAAAAGAAAGAAAAGAAAAG
>NW_003852522.1:3561030-3571209 GCF_000181295.1 Otolemur garnettii
AAAAAAAAAAAAAAAAAAAGAAAGAAAGGAAGGAAGATCTAGTTGCTCAGGGCATTCATCACTGTTAGGGTGTCATTGTTTGTGGACCCTCAGAAGACGGGGTAAGTGTATGTATGCTAACTCATGCATATACTCATATATATATTGATTTTCTTATCTGTTAAGATAAACATGAGTTCTTACTGATAATCCCAGTTCAGCACCACATGCCTTATTTGTAATTTCTTTCTCCAACAGTATGAAGCTTGGCTGTCAATATTTACAACATGCATATTTATTTGTTGAATCCTAGCATGAACTATTTTCAGAATTGTTATCTTGTGCTCCCATGAGAAAAAAAATTTACTCTCTGGAGTAACGTGTCTCTGTCCAGTTCAGACAACTGTTGGAAGGAGAAAACTGAGCTGAACAAATAAGCTTTGTGGGTGTGAGTGAACTGGAGTTGGCAGTCTGGCCTCCAGTCTGAGACCCCCCTAAGCTGGGACTGCTCTAGCCTCCAGGGGGGGAAGTTATTAGTTCACACCTCTCTGAACATATTTAAGTCTCAGGACTGTGGGGAAGGGTGTGGGGAGGGGGGGAATGGGAAGCCCTGCAGTAGTCTTCTGACTCTCTGAGTGGGTTGGGGTCTGAGGGGACCACAGAGACATTTTGTTCTCTTGGAGACACAGGCCTGGCTCAGCGAGAATGGGCACTGGGTGGGGTGGCCCCTGTGGGCAAGGGCCCTGGCAGCAGAACCAGCTGGTGTGGGTGTGCCAGCCCAGGCATGCCTCAGATGGGCAGGCTGCTGCAGGCTGCAGCGGGGGTGCAGAGGCCAGGGGTGCCTGCACCTGGGAAGAGACTGGATTTTCCTGGGGAGCAGATGGGAGTAGGCATGGGGTGCAGTGCTCAAGGTGGTGTCGGGTTCAGGGTGGTGGCAATGCAGCCTGACCTGGATGTCCTCCTAATTCCTTTCAGGGATACAGTGGTAGACAACTAGTATTGCACTAACGTTTCTTGAGCTCTCACCTTACACCCCACCTCTTCTAAACCACACCTTTTGCCCTCAACAACAGCCCTGGGAGTGGGTGTGGTTTTATTTCCATTTTACAGATGAGGCCATTAAATCTCAGAAGGGGCATTACTAGCCCAGAGTCCTAGACAACACAAAATAGCTGAGCCTGGCTCTAGATTCTGAGCCCTTAACTTTTTTTTTTTTGGCTGTGGCTGGGTTTGAACCTGCCACCTCCGGCATATGGGGCCGCACCCTACTCCTTTGAGCCACAGGCCCCACCCATGAGCCCTTAACTTTTACACATCTGGGCAGAGAGGGATAGACAAAAGACATATGAGAGGACAGATGAATGAACAAATAAGCTGATTTCAGACAATGCCAAATACCATGTGAGACTGGGGAGGACAGATCAGGGAAGACCTCTCTGAGGAGGTGACTGGCTGGGAAGTGGGGAAGGGAGCTCCTGCCAAGTTCAAAGGTCAAATGCATACTGAACAAGGATCAGCCCTGTGAGGCTAGAGCAGAATGTGGGTGGGGGATAGCACCAAGGTAAGTGTCAGGAAAAGAGACAGATGTGCAGGGCCTGCTGACCAACCTGAGTACTTGAGTGATTACTCACATAGGCAGCCAAGAGAGTTTGGAGCTGGGCGGGACACGATCTAAGTTGAGTTGTTTTGTTTTGTATTTTGGAGGCAGAGTCTCACTCTGTTGCCCTGAGTAGCTGGTACTTGCCATCATGACTGACTAGTTTTTCTTTTTCTTTTTTTTTCAGTTGTAGTTGTCATTGCTATTTGGCGAGCCCGGGCTGGATTCGATCCACCCAGCTCTGGTATATGTGGCTGGCGCCTTAGCTGCTTGAGCTACAGGCACCGAGCCATAGTTTTTCTTTTTTTTGAGACAGAGACTCACTCAGGGGGTGAGTGCTCAGGCTGGGGTTGAGTGCTCGGGCCTCATAGCTCACAGCAACCTCAAACTCTTGGACTCAAGCAATCCTCTTGCCTCAACTTCCTGAGTAGCTGGGACTATAGGTGCTTACCACAATGCCTGGCTATTCTATTTTTCTTTCTTTTTGAGACAGAGTATCACTGTGTTACCCTTGGTAGAGTGCCATGGTGTCACAGCTCACAGCAACCTCAAACTCTTGGGCTTAAGCGATTCTCTTGCCTCAGCCTCCCAAGTAGCTGGGACTACAGGCACCCACCACAACTCCTGGGTATTTTTTGGTTGTAGTTGTCATTGTCATTTGGCAGTCCTGGGCTGAATTTGAACCTGCAAGCTCAGGTGTATGTGTATGTGGCTGGCGCCCTAGCTGCTGAGCTATAGGCGCCAAGCCTGGTTATTCTATATTTATTTATTTATTTTGAGACAGAGTTTCACTTTGTTGCCCTCGGTAGAGTGCCTTGGCATCACAGCTCATAATAACCTTCAGCTCTTGGGCTTAGGCAATTCTCTTGCCTCAGCTTCCCAAGTAGCTGTGACAGGTTCCTGCCACAATGCCTGGTTATATTTTTGTTGCAGTTTGGCTGGGGCTGGGTTCGAACCCGCCACCCTCTGTATATGGGGCCAGTGCTCTACTCACTGAGCCAACAGGTGCTACCCTAGTCTTTCTATTTTTAGTAGAGATTGAGTCTCACTTTGCTCAGGCTGGTTTTGAATTCCTAAGCTCAAGTGATCCACCCATCTTGGCTTCCCAGAGTGCCAGGATTACTGGTGTGAGCCATGGTACCCATTCTAGTTTTTCCATTTTTAGTAGAGATGGGGGTCTCACTTTTGCTCAGGCTGGTCTTGAAATCCTGAGCTCAAGCAATCCACCCACCTCAGCCCTGCAGAGTATTAAGATTATAGGGAAGAGAGTCACCATGCCTGGTCAGTTTTGTTTTGTTTTGTTTTTGGAAACAGAGTCTCACTCTGGCAACCTGACTAGAGTGCTGTGGCATTATAGGTCACAGCAACCTCAAGTTCTTGGGCTCAAGTTATCCTTTTGCCTCTGTTTTCCTATTTTAAGTAGAGATGGGGTATCTCTTGCTCAGGCTGGTATTGAACTCCTGAGGCTCAAGTGATCTACCCACCTAGGTCTCCCAGAGTGCTAGGATTACAGGCATGAGTCACTGTTCTTAGCCTGTTCTGTTTTGTTTTTGAGATACAATCTAGCTCTGTGGCCTCACCTTGGATAGAGTGCAGTGGCTTCATCATAGCTCACAGCAACCTTCAACTCCTGGGCTCAAGCAATCCTCCTGGCTCAGCCTCCAGGAAGTTGGGAATACAGTTGGGCACCAGGACACCTGGCAAAGTTTTTTTATTTTTAGTAGAGATAGGTTCTCACTGTTGCTCAGACTGTGATCTGTGTGTTAAGAACTGGGGCCACGGCTCAGCGCCTGTGGCTCAAGCAGCTAAGGTGCCAGCCACATACACCTAAGGTGGTGGGTTCGAATCCAGACCAGGCCCGCTAAACAACAATGATGGCTGCAACCAAAAAATCGGTTGGTGGGCGCCTGTGGTCCCAGCTACTTGGGAGGCTGAGGCAGGACACTCGCGTGAGCCCAGGATTTGGAGGTTGCTGTGAGCTGTGATGCCATAGCACTCTACCCAGGGGGACAGCTTGAGGCTGTCTCAAAAAAAAAGAACTGTGCCATGGGCAGTGCCTGTGGTTCAGTAGCTAGGGCGCTGGCCCCATATACTGAGGGTGGCGGGTTCCAATCCGGCCTTGGCCAAACTGCAACAAAAAAATAGCCAGATGTTGTGGTGGGCACCTGTAGTCCCAAGTACTCAGGAGGTTGCTGTGACGCCATCTGCATTTTACTGAGGGCGATAAAGTAAGACTCTGTCTCTAAAAAAAAAAGAAGAAGAATTGTTGCCTCCAGAATGGAGTGGCAGTGAGGGGTGGAAGCATGAATTTTCCAGTCCTGGGGACTTCTGACATCTGTGGAAGATGTGGAAGCCTGAGTCCCCAGAGTCCTCATATGTGAGAAAGAGGCACAGGGAGGCAGTAGGAGAGGGGGTTGCTGGGCTATGGACCAGTAGGGGCCGAAAGACCACCATTTGCTGGAGGTGTGAATGGGCCACCTCCCGACTCTACTGTGGGGCTTCCCCTTCGCGGAAGGTCATTTATGGAGCACCTGCTGGGTGCCAGGGGCGGTCCCGCTGTGTTGGGGGATCTTCAGGGCTCATCCCATAGGGGAGGGCTGCCTGGGAGGCTTGGCCTGCAGATTGTGAGGGAACCCGTCGCCAAAGGGTTAATGCTCTTAACGCCGCTGGCTGCGCGCGACTTTCTTTGATCAAAGCAGGCAGAAGTTCTGCCCATCCTGGGAATCTTGAGGGAGGGAGCGGGAATCTCCTAGGGGCCACAAGGGGGTGACCCGGCCTGGGTGCCTCTCCTTTCACAGGGGCACACCCTCTCCCAACTCACCCCCATCACTAATTCCTAGATCATTTTTCTTGGGGCATTCTCATCCCACCCGAGACTGGCAGGGCCTTGAGCACAGGAGCAAAGTGCATGGTCTGGATGAATGCCACAGCTTCCAGACCCGGTCCCTTTTCTCGGCTGTGGCCTCTGGTCTGAGGGTGAGGGAACTGGGGCGGGCCTGGAAGTTCTTGGGAACTGGGGGTGGCCTGTCGGAGGAGCGGCGACCTGGGAGAGGCGTGGGAGAGCGACACAGACAGTAATGGAGAGAAATCTACACAGAAAGACGGCGAAACAGGCAAGAGACACAAACCCGATGAGAGAAATGCAGAGGCAGTGAGGAGAGATATTCATTCATTCAGTCACTCAGCAGGCAGTAATTGGCTCTGGCTGTATCCCGCACTCGCCCTGAACAGACTCAAATCCCCACCCTGGTGGGGCTGACAGTCTGCCGAGGATACAGCCCAGAAACACGGTACAGGAGTAAATTACATTGTCCGGAGAGGTAAGAGTGGAAGAGACCGAGCGAGGGAACGCCAGAGCAAGGGGGCGGGACCGAACAGACCCTCCTCCTTATCTGAAGAGGGGAAAAGTTCTCACAGGAATCCTGACTGCGTCGGCAGCTCCCCCAAACACCCGCAGCTGGGGGTGGGAGCAGGAAATGGGGAGGGACCTGTGCTCCGGGCTGGAAGGATCTGAATATATGCTAGGGGGAAGCCTCAAGCTCCTCCGGTACTGGAGATTCCTCCCTGCCCCCCACCCCACTGCCCTGGTCCCTAAGTCGACCCGGCCTACTTAGAGAGCAGCGCCGGAGGCTCAGTTAGCAGGTAGGTGGGACATGGGGAGGAGCCAGAGCCTTGGCATCCCGGGACAGGTGAGGCTCCTGTTCTGAGGGGAAGAGGCTTTGGCTGTGGGAGCCCCCGCTGGAGAACCCTCCCCTTCCTGCGTCTTCCACCGCAACAGAGCGTCCGTGGGAGGACAGCCCAGGCCCAGAGTCGGCAGCTGAGGGCTCGCCGGTGCCAGTCGCCGCCGGGGCGCGCTCCGGTGCCGTGGAGGGTGGCACAGGCTGGCAGCTACGGGCTGATTGCCCAGCCCTAAGGGAGGGGGCAACTGCTAGCGACCGACAGCTCTCAGGGTCGCTGGCCCTCCCCCTGCCCTGCCAGCTCCAGTCCCGCCCCCCGTAGCAGTGTCCTTTCACTGGGTGGTAGGCAGAGCTGACTGCTGGGGGCGCACGACCAGGGCGTGGGGGTGAGTGTACAGCTCTGGGCTCTTTGGGACTCCGGGACTCGGCCTGGCCCGGATGGGATCTCCCTTAGCGGCGGGTCTCCACGTCTGGAAAAGAGCACCGCCCTTTGCAGGGGTTTCCCAATTATTTCTCCGAGGCCTCTGGAGGAGAAAGGCGACTTCCTGGCTGGGTGCGGGCCTGAGGTGGGTGAGAGGGAGTTTGGAATCCCCTGGTGTCACCTCCCCTTCTGTCGTGCCATTGCAAGTTCCCATACTTCAGTCCTGCTGGTAGGCAAGCTGGGACGGCCGAGGGGGAATGGGGGTGGAGGTGTTGGCATCCTCATCAGAGCATGTGTAACCCCTATCTCCGTGTATTTGGGTCCCCACGGCCACCCCCATCATAGCTGAGCCAATGACTTCCTGTAGGTCTGTTCTCACGCCTGGTTCTCTGAAGTCCTGACTGTGACTAAAAAGGTCCATCCCTCCTCCCTAGGACTCAGTTTTCTCTTTATTTTTTTTGAGACAGAGCCTCAAGCTGTTGCCCTGGGTGAAGTGCTGTAGCATCACAGCTCACAGCAACCTCCAACTCCTGGGCGCAAGCCATTCTCCTGCCTCCGCCTCCCAAGTAGCTAAGACCACAGGCGACTGCCACAACGCCCGGCTATTTTTTGGTTGCAGCTGTCATTGTTTGGCAGGCCGGGCTGGATCGAACCCACCAGCTCAGGTGTATGTGGCTGGCGTCTTAGCTGCTTGAGATACAGGTGCTGAGCCATTAATGTCCTTTTTTAAGGCTGTATATCACCCGTGTGAGTCTGTCACCATGGACACCCCTATCTATCCCGAACTCCCGTGGGGACCTCGTGTCTGTGTGGGGTGATGGGTAGAGGTTAGGACCCGGGGTCCGCGGGGACCAGGTACACGGGGTCAGCTGGCCTAACACTGTCCTATCTCTCCACAGCCTTGAGGTGCGCGGCCCATGGAGTCGGGGCTGCTGCGGCCTGCACCGGTGAGCGAAGTTATCGTCCTCCATTACAACTACACCGGCAAGCTCCGCGGGGCGCGCTACCAGCCTGGTGCCGGCCTGCGCGCTGACGCCGTGGTGAGCCTGGCGGTATGCACATTCATCGTGCTGGAGAATTTAGCCGTGCTGTTAGTGCTCTGGCGCCACCCGCGCTTCCACGCGCCCATGTTCCTGCTCCTGGGCAGCCTGACGCTGTCGGATCTACTGGCTGGCGCTGCCTACGCCGCCAACATCCTGCTATCTGGGCCGCTCACGCTGCGACTGTCGCCTGCGCTCTGGTTCGCCCGTGAAGGAGGAGTCTTCGTGGCGCTCTCCGCTTCGGTGCTAAGCCTCCTTGCCATAGCGCTTGAACGTCGCCTTACCATGGCGCGCAGGGGCCCGTCTCCCGCCGCTAGTCGGGGGCGCACGCTGGCGCTGGCGGCTGCTGCCTGGGGAGTGTCCCTGCTCCTCGGGCTGCTGCCGGCGCTCGGCTGGAATTGCCTGGGTCATCTGGATACCTGCTCCACTGTCTTGCCGCTCTACGCCAAGGCCTACGTGCTCTTCTGTGTGCTGGCCTTCGTGGGTATCCTGGCTGCCATCTGCGCACTCTATGCGCTCATCTACTGCCAGGTGCGCGCCAACGCACGGCGCCTGCGGGAATGGCCTGGGACTGGCAAGAGCACCTCGATGAGGAAACGGCGCACGCCACGCTCGCTGGCACTGCTGCGCACGCTCAGCGTCGTACTCCTAGCTTTCGTGGCGTGTTGGGGACCCCTCTTCCTGCTGCTGTTGCTTGACGTGGCATGCCCTGCACGCGCCTGTCCTGTGCTCCTGCAAGCCGACCCCTTCCTGGGCCTGGCCATGGCCAACTCGCTCCTGAACCCCATCATCTACACGCTCACCAACAGCGACCTGCGCCACGCTCTCCTGCGCCTTGTCTGTTGTGGCCGCCACCCCTACGGCCAAGGCCCTCGTAGCTCCCAGCGATCTGGGAGTTTGGTGGGGGCTTCCGGCAGCCTGCGCTGTTGCCTGCCACCGGGTCTCCATGGCAGCTCCGAGCGCTCGTCGCCTCAGCGTGAGGAGCTGGACACCAGTGGCTCAACCGGCAGCCCAAGTGTACCCAAGACTGCTCAGACCCTGGTACCCCAATCAGTCGCGGACTGATGCCCTCCCCCCGCCATTGTCTTCCCCAAGAGCTGTTTTGCAGGCCCTTTCTGTTTATAGGGATTTATAGGAAATGCAGCTGAAGCTGGTGGAGGAATGCAGCCAAAGATAGTAGAGTCTGGAAAAGATGCAGGAGTATATACTATGTATTTATGGACGCTAAACCCCACAACGGTGAACAGACAGCCCCAAGTCCTTGCTTTTGTGGAATTGACATTCAAGTGGAGAACATAGACAATAATGGAGTGATAAAATAAAGGAGATAATTCCAGTGACAATGCAGAGATGTTGATGGGAGTTGAAGAAGGCTTCTCTGCAAAACTGGTAATGTGATGTGAATAGAGACTTCCATGTCCTGGGAACACCTACCGGAAGAGTATTTCAGGATGAGGGGATGGCAAGTGTAGAGGCTCTGAGGCTTGGTGTGCTCATCTGTTCTGGGAAGGCAAGAATCCCAGTGTGGCTGCAGCAGCTATAGGAGTGGGAGATGACAAAAGAAGGAAGCTGAAGTGGCAGATAGTTCAAGACCTGTGGGCCACAGGGAGGACTTTGGTTTTGCTCTGAGTGAGACCGGAGCCATGGAGGGCTCTAAGCAGAAGAACACCATGCTCTAATTTAGGTGTTCACAGGTGCCCTATGACCTCTGAAAAAAAGGGTGGAAGCGGGGTGGCACCTGTGGCTCAAAGGAGTAGGGTGCCAGCCCCATATGCTGGAGGTGGTGGGTTCAAACCCAGCCCCGGCCAAAAGCTGCAAAAAAAAAGAAAAGAAAAGAAAAGGGTGGAAGCCAGAGCAGGTGAAGGGGACTGAAATTCAGCAGTGATGATGACTCTGATGGCTCAGATCAAATGTGTGCTCTGAATAGATTCTAGAGGCACCAGACAGAATTGCCGAGGAATTGAGTGTAACTGTGAGAGAAAGTTGTCAAGGAAAACACCAATGGGAGAGCACCCTAAAATTTGACTCTGGGAGAGTCAGCCAAATCCCATCTGACAATAAAATTTCTTTGAGTGCCATGTCAGAGCCTTCATAAAAATTAAAAATATAGGGCGGCGCCTGTGGCTCAAAAGGGTAGGGCGCCAGCCCCATATGCCGGAGGTGGTGGGTTTAAACCCAGCCCCGGCCAAAAATAAAAATAAAAATATAATAAAATAACAAGAGCAATGATAATTTCTCATGGTTGGCTAATTCCCTCCACAGTACTAGGACACATGTATTCCAGCCTTATTACAGTGTTGCAAAGTAGGTTTCTTCAGCCCCCATGTGACAGATGAAGAAACTCCCAATAATGAATACCTAGCCCCCATGTCAGGGGCAGGCTTCAGGCTCACAGGCCTCAGGAAACACCAGCATCTGCCTCCTCTGAATAAGTCTTAGGGAGACCAGGCAAACATTCCCTGGGGGAGGGGTCTGCATTCTTGGCTGGGGGCAATACCCATAGTCTGGGCCCATAAAAGGCTCCAGGTGAGGCTCGGCACCTATAGCTCAACCGGCTAAGGCGCCAGCCACGTACACCTAAGGTGGCGGGTTCGAATCCCCAGCCCGACCCGCCAAGTTGCTGTGAGCTGTAATGCCACGGCATTCTACCCAGGGGGACAGCTTGAGGCTCTGTCTCAAAAAAAAAAAAAAAGGCTCCAGGTGAACTGGCCTTAGCCCCCAGCATGTCCCCAGGTGCATTCCAGACTCCTGCTCTGAGGGTTGGAGGACATCTAGTGTAGGGTTCAGTCTGTGGTGTGCCACCCTCCCAGAGACCTCCGAACTGTGGAACTGCAAGCATCCATGAAGACACTGGTATTTTGGGGACCGCTGACCCAGCCTGGAGACCTAAGTCTCTGCAGACCAAGCTCAGTTTGCCTCTGCAGGCCACATGTGTGAGAAACCAATCTAACTCCAGGAATACAGACATGCAAGCTTGGGGTCACCATCCCAAGTCACTCCCAGAACTAAATCCAATTCTATGCTCTATGTAACACCCTTCCCCCCAGGCTGGGCTATCTTCCAGCCTCTTCAGACATCCACTCCATTTTTCAGTGGTTTGGTGGTGTGATAGTAGAGGAATTATGGATTTTCTGCAAAATTCAAAAAGCCACCAGTTCCCTTTCTGAGTTGCAATTACTGTGGGATTCCTGAGGAAATTTCCAGAACTATACTGTGGGTACATGAGTGATATATAAATACATTCCTGTATTTTTTTTAGACAAATTTATCACTTTTCTGCATCTTGCTTTGTTCATTTATTTGTATATTTTGGAAATTGTTGCACATCCACACATTTTGTAATGTCTTGCTGTCATAGTTGGCTTGAGGTGCCACAACAAATATCCTAGACCAAGTGGCTTAAATGACAAAAATTTCTTTCTCATAGTTCTAGCACAGTGTTTTTCAATTCTTTTTTTTTTTTTT
>NW_003852522.1:3573556-3584513 GCF_000181295.1 Otolemur garnettii
AGACAAGAGTCTCAAGCTGTCGCCCTGGGTAGAGTGCCAGTGGTATCATAGCTTACAGCAACCTCCAACTCTTGGGCTTAGGCGATTCTCTTGCCTCACCCTCCCAAGTACCTGGGACTACAGGCACCTGCCACAATGCTGGGCTATTTTGTTGTTGTTGTTGCTGTTGTTATTGTCGCTGTTGTTATTGTCATTGTTGTTCAGCAGGCCCAGGCTAGGTTCAAACTCACCAGCCTTGGTGTAGGTGGTTGGCACCCTATCCACTGAGCTACGGGTGCCGCCTGAAGTTAATATTCATACAGCTTTCTTGCTCCTTTTAACTGGTTGCATAGTATTTCATAGCATGGATGTGCCACCACTAATCCAGGGCCCTAAGGCAGGACATGTGGGTTGGGTCCAATGCTTTGCCATCATCTGCATTATCTTGAAATAAATATCTGTCAATGTACTTCACCCTGTAAGTGTGGCTAAATCTCTACAAGAGGCACCGCTGGCTAACCCAGCCTGTATATTTGATTTGGAGAGCTATGAGAGGTTGTCCCCGTAAGCTTGCCAGAAGGGTGCTGTTGACTCTCTGGACCGCTCACGGTATTTGTGGACTATACTAACGCGCCTCCCCAGGAGGTTCCAGGAACTGCAGCTACATTCAACCAGTTTGGAACAGACTGGACACCAGCCTCTACTAGCCCGAATTAAATCCCAAAGTCTGCGACAGATCTGTGAATCCTCCAAATTCACCCAGGGGGATCCAGGAACCCTTTCTTACATCAACTTCTCTTCAATCTAGCAATTACTTTTATGAGTCACTTACTTAGATGGACTCTAAAATAAATTTAAATACATTTTATTTAAAAGATAATTTTATAAGCTGGGTGTGGTGGTTCATGCCTGTAACTCTAACACTCTGGGAGACAGAGACAGGAGAATGCCCTGAGCTCAGGAGTTCTAGGCCAGCCTGAGCAAGAGTGAGAACCTGCCTGTACTAAAATAAATAAATAAATACATAATAAATTAGCTTAGCTTTGTAGTGGGCACCTGTAGTCAGGATGGTGAGGCAAGGCAGGAGGATCGCTTGAACACAAGAGTTTGAGTTTGCTACAAGCTGGGCTGATGCTACTGCACTTTAGCCTGGACAACAGAGTGAGCCTTTCCTTGTCTCAAGGAAAAAAAAAAACTTTTAATCATAAACAGCAGACATAAATCATCCCAAGCCATCAAAAACAGCAATCACTTACATCTCTTGAACACAAGCATTCTCATTTAGTCCTCAAGACTTCTTCTTTTTTATATTTTTTAAAAGACAGAGTCTTACTTTATCGCCCTCGGTAGGGTGCTGTGGCGTCACACAGCTCACAGCAACATCCAACTCCTGGGTTTAGGCGATTCTCTTGCCTCAGCCTCCAGAGTAGCTGGGACGACTGGCAGTTCTGTGGGGCTGGGTTTGAACCCACCACCCTGGGTATAAGGGGCCGGCGCCTTACCCACAGAGCCAGAGGCACCGCCAGTCCTCATGATTTTATCAACAGCCTACAGAGAGGAAACTGAAGCATACAGAATTTTTTTTTTTTAGACAGTTTCACTCTGCCACTCTTGGTGGAGTGCTGTGGCGTCATCATAGCTCACAGTAACCTCAACTCTTGGGCTCAAGCGATCCTACTGCCTCAGCCTCCCGCATAAATGGGACTACAGGCACCTGCCGCGGTGTCAAGCTCGTTTTTTTCTATTTTTAGTAGAAACGAGGTCTCACACTTGCTCAGGCTGGTCTGGAACTCCTGAACTCAAGCAATCTGTCCGTCTCAGCCTCCCAGACTTCTAGGGTTATAGGCGTGAACCAGGATGCCCAGCCTAGCACAAAGAAATTGTAAGTAATGGCCCACAGGCCCAGACCTAGCAAGCAGCAGATCTGGGGTACGAATGCCACCAAGGGAGCGCCATGAGCATCTTCATTGAAGGTAAATAAAAGATAAAAACAAAACCTCCCAATTAGGTAGAAAATTCTCTGTGCCGTGCAGAGATAAAGGAAGAAGCGCAGATAGTGGAGTACACCCTAGGCGGATGGACGGTACAGTGCGAACCGGCGCTTGGCTCTGCGCCCTCGCCCAACACTCCATCCTCACCAACGGGCGCCCAGCACCTGCGGGAAGGGCGGGGAATCGCTGCTCCTTCCCGGTTGAGCCTTCTCCGCCTTCTGTTTGTCTCCTTTTCGGGTGTCCGGAGGCTGTCTCCCATCCGACGACCGCGACCCCAGAGGTCACATCGCCCTGGAACCAAGACCTACCCCCAGCCCCCCGACGGCAGAAGCGCCCGCGGGTCCGGGACAGGGAAGGTTAGGCAGGAGCCGCCTGGAGAAGCAACTGCCCCTGGGCCTTCTAGGAAGAGCAGTGCGCAAGCGGCACCACTGTGTCTGGGTATCCCCACGCCCAAGGGCCCCTACGGGGCCACACGTGGGCCGAAGTGAGCGCGCGGACAGCAGTGGCCGGAAGGGGTGTCCACCCGATCCCAGGTGCGGGTCGGGACGTTCGGGCTTCTGATTCTTGGAGGCTCCCTCCACGCGGGCTGCTGCGCCCAGGGCGGTGGTCCTCCGCTCCCCTGCAATGGCGGGAGGCTGTGGTCTCCGCACTGGGGCTGCGCAGCTTGGCGACAGCAAGTGGGGGCGGGAGGGTTGGGAGAGGCCGGTCTGTAGTCCCGGCCGCCGGAGGCCAGGGGCCGCGGGGACTTTTATTCTGACACGGCCAGCGCCGGGCTCTGCTTAGTCACGGTGACCTGCACGCTCCGCGCCTCCCCCCACGCGCCGCGATGGAGGCGCTGGGGATTTGGTGGCGGAGGCGGAGCCGGAGCGCGGCCATGGCAGGGTGAGTGAGGCGGCCTGTGCCCGGGCTGCGGGCACGGCAGGCCGCGACCGCCCCTTATTTTCGTGACCCGGGACCCGGGAACGTGGCGCCATGACTTGGGGAGCTTCCAAGTTTTCCCCGCGGCTCTGCGGAGGGTCAAGAGGGGGCGGGCCGGGTCCGATCTTTTTGTTGGACAGAGCGACTCTCTGGGCGGCCCAGGAGAGACCGAAGCTGGGCGGAGAACCCAGGAAGAGCTGTTTAGACTGAAGCCCTGGGACATTGGGGAGTTGGGGGGCTTGGTCTCCCTCTGGGCCGCGGCAGGGTCACTTCCTCTCTTCTCCAGGCCTTGGTGGTGGCTCAGGCTGAGCATGCGCAGTCCTCCACTTGTCGCTGCTTGGCGGGGGTGCGGGGGGAGTGCCAGGTACCCAGAGGGCACCGTTGACCATTGGCCCACGACTAAGAGGCAAATTTAGGGGCTCGGCACGGGAGAGGTGGCCAAGCGGTGCCCCGTGACGGATGGAGAGGGCGCTCTGGCGGGCACAGTGGCGTGGGCAGGCAGCCAGCCACCCATTTGCACTGAGGGGTGGTGCCAGACCCCAGGAGCAACGCAGGAGACACACAAGAGAGGGTGGGCCCAACGTGGACCTACCTGGGGCTCCCTACTCTTTGAGTCGCTGGGGCTGGGGCGAAAGAGGGACGTCCGGACGATCCACTCCTTAACAAACAAGCAATTAAGCAAAGGAGATCGTTTCAGTTGCTGGCAGCGCTGTGATGGAAAATAAAACAGGGAGGAAGGGACCAGGAACTGAACCCCAGAAAAATGAGAGGTGAACGTGGGAAGCCTCCTGCAGATCTCTCACCTCTCACTTTCAAAACAAACCTCATTCTCTGGCCCTCTAGTCTCCAGGGCTTTCCTTGAAACATTTCTGTCCTCATTAGCTCTCACTGACTTTCCAGGTTGTCTATTTCATTCTGTCTCTGAGTTTTTGCGCTTGCTGTTTCCTCTGCCTGAAAAACTACCCTCTCCCCCCTGCCCTTGTATGTTCATCCTTGTTCAGCTCTAACCTCACTTTCTCAGAGAGGCCTCTTCTAGCTGATTTAAAGAAAAGAAGGTACCACATTGTCCCATTGTCACAGTACTATTGTAATTTTCCTCACTATCCTGATGTCTGCTCAGGTCTTGCTCATTTTATTTATGGTCCTTTTCTCCCCAGCTACCTGATCCAGGACGTCATGGTTTTTTTCTGTCTTGCTCACTGCTGTGTCCCCAGTGCCCAGATCAGTGCATGTGGTAGACACTCACTCAATAAAAGTTGGTGAGGTAAATGAAGGAATGAACTTAACATGCCCTGCGAAGGGAAAGCCTGCCAAATGGCTGGAACAGAGTGAGCAAAGGAAGGAGATGGGCAGGGGCTGTGTAGGGTCTTGGCTGCCATTGAGAAATCTGGTTTTACTTCTAGTATCAGGGGAGTTATTGGATCATTTAGAGCATCTCCCCTGCTCTCCCAGACATGATCTGAACTATGTTTTTGTTTGTTTGTTTGTTTTATCACTCTTGGTAGAGTGCTGTGGCATCACAGCTCACAGCAACCTCCAGCTCTTGGACTTAGGCGAGTCTCTTGCCTCAGTCTCCCAAGTAGCTGGGACTACAGGTGCCCGCCACAATGCCTGGCTATTTTTTGTTGCAGTTTGACTGGGGTCGGGTTCGAGCCTGTCACCCTTGGTACATGGGGCCCGTGCTCTACCCTTTGAGCCACAGGCACTGCCTGTGGGGGTTTGTGTGTGTGTGTTTTGTTTTGTTTTTGTTTTTTGAGTCAATGTCTCACTTTGTTGCCCAGGTATGATCATAACTCACTACAGCCTTGAACTCATGAGCTCAAGTGATCCTCCTGCCTCAGCCTCCCAAGTAGCTGGGACTACAGACATGTGCTACCATGCCTAGCTAATTTTACTTTCTTTCTTTCTTTCTTTTTTTTTTTTTTTTTTTTGGTAGAGACAGGATCTTGCTCTATTGCTCAGGCTGATCTTGAACTCTTGGCCTCAAGTGATTCTCCCAATCGTGCCCTTTGTTTTAAGACATGCCTTGGGCTGGTGAGGTCGGGGGAAGTTTGCAGATACAATGGACTCCACTTTACCTGGTTTGCTTGCTTGGGAAGAAAAAGTGAGCTAAGAGTTGCTTTATCTTACAAAATGAAGCCTAGCACATGCTAGCCCAACCCCAGGTTCTGCCCCCAGCCCTGTGCTCTCTCCTTTCCAGGCCCCTGAGTACCAGAGGTGGTGTTATTCCTTGTCATTTGGAATCCCATGCAGCCAGAACCCAGGCCTAGCGGGGCTGGGGCCCGCAGCCAATTCCTGCCCCTGAAGTCACAGTGCCCCAAGGGGGCAGGGGACACAGTGATGTACGCCTCCACTGAGTGTAAGGCTGAGGTGACACCCTCCCAGCATGGCAACCGCACCTTCAGCTACACCCTGGAGGATCATACCAAACAGGCCTTTGGTATCATGAATGAATTGAGGCTCAGCCAACAGCTGTGTGACGTCACCCTCCAGGTCAAGTATGAGGATGCACCAGCTGCCCAGTTCATGGCCCATAAGGTGGTACTGGCCTCATCCAGTCCTGTCTTCAAGGCTATGTTCACCAATGGGCTGCGGGAGCAGGGCATGGAGGTGGTGTCCATTGAGGGCATCCACCCCAAGGTTATGGAGCGCCTCATCGAGTTTGCCTACACAGCCTCCATCTCTATGGGTGAGAAGTGTGTGCTCCATGTCATGAATGGGGCTGTCATGTACCAGATTGACAGTGTCGTCCGAGCCTGCAGCGACTTCCTGGTGCAGCAACTGGACCCCAGCAACGCAATTGGCATCGCCAACTTTGCAGAGCAGATTGGCTGTACTGAGCTGCACCAGCGAGCTCGAGAGTATATCTACATGCACTTCGGGGAGGTGAGCAAGAGAGGGTCTTGGGGCAGGTGTTTGGGGATAGTGTCGGGAGGATGGAAAAGGACCAGGGATGGACAAATGACAGGTAAAGGCCCAAGGCAAGGAGCTGGAGAAAAAATGTGAGGAGATTCAGGTTAACAACTGGTGAAAGTGACATCCTCCTGGGTCTCTGTGTTCCTGGGTTTCTCTAGGGCCAAAGGTGGGCACCGAGAGTAGTGAACATGACAGCTGCCAAACCCTGGGCTCTGCTGAGCAGCCCAGCCTTTCTGACAGTCAGCAAATACTTATTAGACACTCGTGACAGGCTTCAGTCTGATCATTAGTTGTGTATTCTTTGTTCCATGCAATGTCCTTACGCCTTTTAGTTTCATTTTTGTTTCTCAGTCGAGGAAGTTGTAAACAGAACATAGGAAAGTTCTTTAAGAAAAAGTCACAATGATCAGCCCTAATTCTTGGGTGGTAACAACTAGAGGTTGCACCTTTGAAGTGATAATAAGTGTTTTTGAGGACTTGCTGCAGCCCAGCCCCTGTTCTAAGTGACTCACATCCTTAAATCATTGACTATTCCTATTCTATGAGATGGTACTGAACTTTGGCCTATATAGGCTGGGCAGTGTTCCAGGCCCCAAGCTTTAGCAAGTTCCATGCTTTGGAGTACCTTACTGGAAAATGTGTTTCTTTAATTTTTTTTTTAGAGACAAGTCTCATTCTTTCACTCAGGTTGGAGTGCGATGGTGTGATCATAGCTCACTGTAGGCCTGAACCCCTGGGCTCATGTGATGCTTCTACCTCAGACTCCTGAGTAGCTGGAACTACAGGGTTACATCACTACATGGTTAATTTTTGTATTTTTTTGTAGAGGTGGGGTCTTGATATGTTGCCCAGGAGGGTCTCAAACTCCTGGCCTCAAAATCCTGTTTCAGCCTCTCAAACTGCTAGGATTATAGACATGAGCTAACATGCCCCTGCCCCCCTATTTTCTAAGTCCTCCTGTGCCTGGGACCAGGTGGAATAGATGCTATCCTGGTCCCCATTTCTCTTTGGGGTTGAATGTTCTCCTCTCCCCACTACAAATGAGGTTGAACAGATGCCCCAAGGCATGTTGGTATTAGTCCTAGGGCTGTGGCTTCCAGGAAAGCAGTCCCTGGGAAGGTCCCTAAAACTACCTACACAGTTTCTTTCTTGGGATTGTATAAGCTTAGGGTACCAGATCACCATTGTTTATATAGACAGGTGCATGACAAGAGATATGTCCATGGCCCTGTCTACCCTAGAAGTAGTCCTGCTACACAGTGGCCACTAATACAATATCCACTTTACAGAGAAGGAAAACCAAGACATGAAGCATTTCAAAGATTTTCCCAAAATCTCATAGCGAGGAAGTGGTAGAGTCAAAATTACAGCCCACACTCATTTCTTCAGCACGTGCACTTTTTAAAATTCCAGAATATTCTATTGCTACTGCTTCCCTTTTTTATTCAGTCTATCCTTTTGGAAATGATTTCATCTTTAAAAAAAAAAAATAGACCAAGAGCAGTGGCTCACACCTGTAATACCCGCCTTTTGGGAGGTTGATGGCAGAGGATCACTTAAGGCTAGTAGTTTGTTTGTTTGTTTATTTATTTATTTATTTATTTATTGTAGAGACAGAGTCTCACTTTATCGCCCTCAGTAGAGTGCCGTGGCATCACACAGCTCACAGCAACCTCCAACTCCTGGGCTTAGGCGATTCTCTTACCTCAGCCTCCCAAGGGGCCAGTAGTTTAAACCCAGCCTGAGTAACATAGTAAGGCCTTGTGTCTCTAAAAAATTTCAAATTAGCCACCTGTGGTGGTAAGTATGTATAGTCTCAGCTACTCCAGAAGCTGAGGTAGGAGGATCATGTTAGCCCAGGAGTTTGAGGTTGCTGAGCTACAATGACGCCACTTGCACTCCAGCCTGGGTTTCTGAGTGACACCTCATCTCTTTTTTTTAATTTATTTTTATTTTTATTTTTTGAGATAGAGTCTCACTTTGTCACCCTTGATAGAGTGTGGTGGTGTCATAGCTCACACTAACTTCAAACTCTTGGGCTCAAGCAATTCTCTTACCATAGCCTCCCAAGTAGATAGGACTACAGTCACCCCTCACAACGCCCGGCTATTTTTAGAGATGAGGTCTTGCTCTGGCTCAGGCTGGTCTCAAACCTGTGAGCTCAGGTAATCCACCCACCTCAGCCTCCCAGAGTGCTAGGATTACAGGTGTGACCCACCTCGCCTGGGCGAGATCTCATTTTTTTTTTTTTTTTTTGAGACAGAGCCTCAAGCTATCCCCCTGGGTAGAGTGCCATGGCATCACACTCACAGCAACCTCCAACTCCTGGGCTCAAGCGAGTCTCCTGCCTCAGCCTCCCAAGTAGCTGGGACTACAGGCGCCCGCCACAATGCCTGGCCATTTTTTGGTTGCAGCCATCATTGTTGTTTGGCGGGCCCGGGCTGGGGATTCGAACCTGCCACCTTAGGTGTATGTGGCTTGCGCCTTAGCCGCTTGAGCCACAGGCGCCGAGCTGAGATCTCATCTTTTAAAATAAAAACAAACAGGGCTGAGCATGGTGGCTCACACCTGTAATTCCAGGATTCAGGGAGGCTGAGGTAGGTGGATTGTCTGAGCTCAGCAGTTCAAGACCAGCCTGAGCAAGAGTGAGATCCTGTCTCTAAAAATAACTGGGCTTTGTGGCGGGTGCCTGTAGTCTCACCTACTTGGGAGGCTGAGGCAAGAGAATCACTTGAGTCCAAGAGTTTGAAGTTGCTATGAGCTATAATGCCATGACACTCAACCCCAGGGCAACTGAGTGAGACTCTGTCACATTAAAAAAAAAAAAAATTAAATCCTGGGAGCATAAAATGGTATAATAACAACAAAATAGGCAACATATTCTTAAAGTTCAAAACCCAAACGATACAAAAGTATACATAGTATATTGGGTCTTTGCCCATTTATAGGAGTGCCTGGCAATAGTATCAACTCATTTAATCCTCACAACTTATTTATCTATTTATTTTTATTTTTTAGAGACAGGGTCTCTCGTTCTGTCGCCTAGGCTGGAGTGCAGGGCGCGATCATAGCTCCCTGCAGCCTCGAACGCCTGGGCTCTCAAGCAATGCTCCTGCCTCAGCCTCCTGAGTAGCTGGGACTACAGGCGCCCAGCCACCACGCCCGGCTATTCCTCAAAATTTAAGAGGTTCACACTATTCGAACCCCCGTTTTGCAGATGATGACGCTGAGACCGTCAGAGGCACCTTGAGTAACCTGTCCAAGCCTGCTTGGTGAGGGGTGGGGGAGACACACAAGAGTCAGCCCGTCCCACTTCCGCCCCCTGCAGGTGGCCAAGCAAGAGGAGTTTTTCAACCTATCCCACTGCCAGCTAGTGACCCTCATCAGCCGGGATGACCTGAACGTGCGCTGCGAGTCTGAGGTCTTCCATGCGTGCATCAACTGGGTCAAGTATGACTGCGAACAGCGGCGCTTCTACATCCAGGCGCTGCTGCGGGCGGTTCGCTGCCACTCGCTGACGCCGCACTTCCTGCAGATGCAGCTGCAGAAGTGTGAGATCCTGAAGTCAGACTCTCGCTGCAAGGACTACCTGGTGAAGATCTTCCAGGAGCTAACCTTGCACAAGCCCACGCAGGTGATGCCATGCCGGGCACCCAAGGTGGGCCGGCTCATCTACACGGCAGGCGGCTACTTCCGCCAGTCCCTCAGCTATCTGGAAGCCTACAACCCCAGCGATGGCACTTGGCTCCGGCTGGCGGACCTACAGGTGCCGCGCAGTGGCCTGGCAGGCTGTGTGGTGGGTGGGCTATTGTATGCAGTGGGCGGCCGCAACAACTCTCCTGACGGCAACACCGACTCCAGCGCCCTGGACTGCTACAATCCTATGACCAACCAGTGGTCCCCCTGCGCCCCCATGAGCGTACCACGCAACCGCATTGGGGTTGGCGTCATTGATGGGCACATCTATGCAGTAGGCGGCTCCCATGGCTGCATCCACCACAACAGCGTGGAGAGGTGAGTGGCTGGGCCTGGAAGGGTGAATTTCAAGCATCTTGCTACTGACAGGTCGATAGCCACTGGGATCTGGAAATTTTTGTTGTTGAGTGTGAGTCTCTGCTTCCTTCTATCAGGAAGTAGAGTTCTCAAGGTGAAGCTACATTTCTGGGATACTTATGGTCAGTGATCTTGGATGATGTGCCTGGCACTGTTAATTGGTTACAGGATGGTCATAAACCCGTACAGTGTGTGCAGATTTGGAAACCAATTCCATAAGTTTGAAATTGTTGGACTGCATACAGCCTGTAATCCCCGCGGGCACTTTGGGAGGGCAAGGTGGGAGGATCACTTGCAGCCAGTAGTTTAAGACCAGGCTGGGCAATATGGTGAGACCCCCATCTCTACACACACACACACACACACACACACACACACACAAAATTAGGTAGGTGTGGTGGTGCATGCTCCTAGTCCCAGCTACTTGAAAGACTGATGCAGGAGGATCATGTGAACCAAGAAATTCAAGGTACAGTGATCTATTTAAAATTGTTCTGTTAGTCCCATTTGAACATAACATTTCACTGCCATCTGTCTCAAATTTGTAGTAAATAAATTCTTCAGTGTAGAAGGTGTTCTTTTAGATGTGCTGTACATAACTTACACAACTGTTCATGGTGACCTTGCATTTAGAAGCTGAGGTTTTTAGGTTTCCACCCTTACCTCATCTAGTCCTCCACCATCCCCTCCTCCTGGAAGTGTGGTATAGGATACAGTTGTCATCTGCAGAGCTTAACACAAGGCAGACTCCCTCACCTACTGCTGGAGATGCCAGAAATCTGGAGTTGGTGGTTTGGAGCCAGCTTGAAGAATGAGAATTTTATTTTATTTATTTAGTTTAATTTTTTTTTTTTTTTGAGACAGAGTCTCAGTATGTCACCCTTGGTAGAGTGCCGTGGTGTCACATCTCACAGCAACCTCAAACTCCTGGGCTCAAGTGATTCTCTCGCCTCATCCTCCCAAGTAGCTGGGACTGCAGGCACCCACCACAATGCCTGGCTATTTTCTTGCTGTAGTTGTCATTGTTGTTTGGCAGGCCCAGGCTGGATTTGAACCTGCTAGCTCCTGTGCATGTAGCTGCTGAGCTACAGGCACCGAGC
>NW_003852522.1:3585638-3589294 GCF_000181295.1 Otolemur garnettii
CCTTAGCCGGTTGAGCTATAGGCGCCGAGCCAAGAATGAGATTTTTAAACAAACAACCCAGATGCTTCTAATGTATTGCATCACCCTCAGCAGGCCACTTTTAGAACAAAAGGGACATTATTAATTATTCTAGTACAGGTATGGAAGGAAGTACCCAGGCCAACTGGGGCATGTAGTTACCTCATCTTTGAAAAACTCTGAGTGTCAGGCCAGGCACAGTGGCTCACACCTGTAATCCCAGCACATGGGAAGCTGAGGCGGGTGGATCGCCTGAGCTCAAAGGTTCAAGGCCAACCTGAGTCAGAGCAAGACCTCATCTCTAAAAACAGCCAGGCGTTGTGGCAGGTGCCTGTAGTCCCAGCTACTCGGGAGAATTGAGGCCAAGAGTTTGAGGTTGCTATGAGCTATGAGACCACAGCACTCTACCAAGGGTGACAAAAAAAAAAGAAAGAAAAATTCTGAGTATCAATCACACTTTGAGGAAAACTGTCCTAATCAATAGTGTAGGTGTCAGAATTAGGGCTCTGGGGTCAAACCCCAGCTCCATTGCTCCTTGGTGACCTGGACATGCCATTACACCTTTCTGTAACTCTACCTTGTCATTATCTATGACTGGGTGGGGCTTTGGTAACATAACATGCACATAAGACTCAGCAGGGGCCTGGCAGGGGTGGATGTCTCCAAGCCACAGGGGTCCAACAGATGCAGGTATGACCTTGAGCAACTGATGGCTGTGACCATCAGTTTCTTCATCTGGAAAATGGAGCTGCTGGTGCCTGGCTCTTTGGAGAATGGCTGTAAGGGTCAAAGAATTCAAGTGTCAGAAGGAATAGGGTACCTAGCCTGTAGTGAGGGCTCCATGGAGGTAGCTCTGATGGCTGTGTCATCATTGTTCTTATTATGCCCTTACAGGTATGAGCCAGAACGGGACGAGTGGCGCTTGGTGGCCCCAATGCTGATGCGAAGGATTGGGGTGGGAGTGGCTGTCCTCAACCGTCTGCTTTATGCTGTTGGTGGCTTTGATGGAACAAACCGCCTTAACTCTGCAGAGTGCTACTACCCAGAGAGGAATGAGTGGCGGATGATCACACCCATGAACACCATCCGAAGTGGGGCAGGTGGGTGGGAGCTGTGGGGAGGGGAGTATCCAGGAAATGTCCCACTTAGTTCCAGGATGAAACCCTCTCACTGCAACCCTTGGCCTGTAACACGCATAGAAGAGGTAGATTCTGTTAGTGTCCTAGCCTCTCCTGGCTTGTTTCTGAGGGTTCCTTTGGGAGAGGGGGGAAGGATGAGATGAAGGATCCCCCAGATAGGTGGTGGCTGGGGCTCCAAGGCTCGGTCCTGGAGTCACCCCCTCCACACGGTGCTGTTTAGGTGTCTGCGTCCTGCACAACTGTATCTATGCCGCGGGGGGCTACGATGGTCAAGACCAGTTGAACAGTGTGGAACGATATGATGTGGAAACAGAGACATGGACTTTCGTAGCCCCCATGAAGCATCGGCGAAGTGCCCTGGGAATCACCGTACACCAGGGAAGAATCTACGTCCTTGGTGAGGCGTTGGTGTAGAGAAGAGTCCATGGCCGGGTGCAGTGGCTCATACCTGTAATCCCAGCACTTTGGGAGGCTAAGGTGGGAGGATTACTTGAGGCCAGGAGTTTGAGATCAGCCTGGGCCATATAGTAAGACCCCATTTCTACAAAAAGTAAAAAAAAAATTACCTGGGCATGGTGGGACATATCTGTAGTCAGAACTACTCAGGAGGCTGAGGCAGGAGAATTATTTGAACCCAGGAGTTCAAGGTTGCAGTGAACTGTGATGATAGGAAAAAAGAAAAAGGAGAGTCCTAACAACCCCCACCTATTAGGGACAGTTGGCTTTTGGGTCTCATAATTGCTTCCTCCTTACTTTTCCCTGCCCTGGGAGGTGATTTGACCTATAGTGACCATCTCCTCTGCTCTCCCTGCAGGAGGCTATGATGGTCACACTTTCCTGGACAGTGTGGAATGTTATGACCCAGACACAGACACTTGGAGTGAAGTGACCTGCATGACATCTGGCCGGAGTGGGGTGGGTGTAGCTGTCACCATGGAACCCTGCCGGAAGCAGATTGACCAGCAGAACTGTACCTGTTGAGCTGATTTTATTTTCTTGGGAAGAAGAAAAAAACAAACAAAAAAAAAACAGTCCAATGGAGAGTATTGTTGTTTTTGTACAAAAAACAGGGACAAGAGAAAAGGCCACAGTGCAAATAATACTCCTCATCCTCCGGGAAGGGAGGCTGGATGCTGCAGTGTTTAAACAACAGATTGAAAGAAAAGGAAGGGCAGGGCAGGAACCCTCTAGCCCCTCAGAGCACTCCCAGGAAGGTCTGAGACAAACTGCCTGGATTGTGGGATGGGCAGAGGCAGACCTCTAGGAGGGAAGCCCCCAGACCTGCTGGCCAGATACTAGGCTGGAGTCACATTCCAGCGTCCATTATTTCCCTTTGTTTTGTTGAAAGCAGGTGCTGAAGTCAGCCTGATTTTTGTCACTGCCATCTTTGTGATTCATTCCTAGAGACCTGCAAGGAGGGCCAGTGAGGCCTTGGGAGTTGCGACTTAATGTGACTCCTGGGGAATGGTCCTGTACATAGAAGCTACTGGATATCTCTGGCCTGGACAGTTATTTTGTTGACAAGTAACCTGTAACTTTCCAAGGAAAATAAAGAACAAACTAACTAGTGTCTTCCACCTGGGCTGTTAGCTGGAACATTTAAATCCAGCAACAGAAAAGGCTATTCTGAAATGCACTCAAGTCTTTGATTGAGACTTGTATCCCTTATTTATTTATTTATTTTTAGAGACAGAGTCTTCACTTTATTGCCCTTG
The DNA here is from genome assembly GCF_000181295.1 of Otolemur garnettii. Lineage (NCBI taxonomy): Eukaryota > Metazoa > Chordata > Mammalia > Primates > Galagidae > Otolemur > Otolemur garnettii. Next base: position 3,588,511 of record NW_003852522.1, read on the forward strand.
GTAGAGTGCCATGGCATCACAGCTCACAGCAACCTCCAACTCCTGGGCTTAGGCGATTCTCTTGCCTCAGACTCCCAAGTAGCTAGAACTACAGGCGCTTGCCACACCTGGCTATTTTCTTGTTGCAGTTTGGTCGGGGCCAGGTTTGAACCCACCACCCTCGGTATATGGGGCCAGTGCCCTACCCATTGAGCCACAGGCGCTGCCCTGATTGAGACTTGTATTTGAAACCAGTTTGTTATCTCTGTTCATTGCATTTTGATAACGTAGGGCATCTTTCTTTCCACAGGTAAGCTGCACAATTGTCTCAGTTTCAGCTGCCTTGGGAAACAAACACCTAAGTCTTTGGCATATCTCTTAGAGTTCTCAAGTTCAATCTCATATGTGCTATGCATTTTATATTTATTTCAAGGGATCCACCTCTAACATGCCTTCCAAAATTGGTGAAAATATTTGGCCATTTGTTATGTGCTGTCATAGCATAGACTGAACCTTTTATTTAGGTACCTGAATATTAAAAGGACAGAGGGGTTTCTTAGAAATGAAACTGTTTGGTGGTTATCTTAGGCAAGGGATTCAAGCCCTTGGTCCCTTCTGAACAATTTGTGTGGGGTGGAAGGTATGTGGTTTGAATTTGTTCTGCTAATCAGCTCTTTGTGCTAGGGTGGGGAAAAGCTGTATGAGCATAGTCCCACATCTTAGAGAATTCATAGGATTTTCTGGGTAGCTTAGACAGGAAATACTTTATTTCCCCTCTCTCTCCATTTTTTTTTTTTTTTTTTTT
>NW_003852522.1:3590571-3593310 GCF_000181295.1 Otolemur garnettii
TCAGCCTCCCAAACAGCTGGGACTACAGGTACCCACCACAACACCTGGCTATTTTTAGAGATGAGGTCTTGCTTTGGATCAGGCTGGTCTCAAACCTATGAGATCAGGCTTTCCACCGTCTTGGCCTCCCAGGTGCTGGCATTATAGGCATAAGCCACTACACTGAGCTTTATAAATTTAGATACAATCAAATGTAGCACTCTTTTTTTTTTTTTTTTTAGAGACAGAGTCTCACTTTGTCACTTTTGGTAGAGTGCCGTGGCATCACAGCTCACAGCAACCTCCGGCTCTTGGGCTTAGGCGATTCTCCTAAGTGGCTGGGACTAAGGTGCCTCCTGAGTGGCTGGGACTACAGGTGCCCGCCACAAAGCCCAGCTGTTTTTTGTTGCAGTTTGGCCAGGGCTGGGTTCGAACCCGCCACTCTCGGTATATGGGACTGGCGCCCTACTCACTGAGCCGCAGGCACCACCCCCAAGTGTATCATTCTTTTCTTTTTATGGTTCTCTTGTCACATATTTAAAAAGGATTTTCTTTTCTTGCCATTTTCTGCTGCTTCTTATTCACTCTTGTCGCCTTCCACCCATTTAATTTCCATTGCCTCTCAAACTAACAACATTTATTTTATTTTATTTATTTATTTTTTTGCTGTTTTTGGCTGGGGCTGGGTTTGAACCCACCACCTCCAGTATATGGGGCCAAGGCCCTACTCCTTTGAGCCACAGGCGCTGCCCACAACATTTTGTTTTTGTTGATTTTGTTAGAACCAGGAGTCCTGGCTCGGCGCCTATAGCTCAACCGGCTAAGGCACCAGCCATGTACACCCAAGGTGGTGGGTTCAAATCCCCAGCCCGGACCCGCCAAACAACAATGACGGCTGCAACCAAAAAATAGCTGGGTGTTGTGGCGGGTGCCTGTGGTCCCAGCTGCTTGGGAGGCGGAGGCAGGAGACTCCCTTGAGCTCAGGAGTTGGAGGTTGCTGTGAGCTGTAATGCCATGGCACTCTGCCCAGGGGGACAGCTTGAGGCTCTGTCTCAAAAAAAAAAAAAAAGAACCAGGAGTCCTGGCTAGCTGAGGTGGGGCATGTCTGTGATCCTAGCACAGGAGTTCATAGACCAGCCTGGGCAACATAGTTGATCCCATCTCTATACCCCCAGGATGAGGCAAGAGGATCACATGAACCCAGGAGTTGAAAGCTGCAGTGAGCTATGATTGGTCCAGTGCAAACTCCAGCTTGGATGACAGTGCAAAACCCTGTCTCTCTCTCTTTCTCTCTCTTTTTTTTTTTTTTTGTAGAGACAGAGTCTCACTTTATTGCCCTTGGTAGAGTGCTGTAGCGTCACAGCTCACAGCAATCTCCAACTCCTGGGCTTAGGCGATTCTCTTAGCCTCCCAAGTAGCTGGGACTACAGGTGCCCGCCACAACTCCCGGCTATTTTTTTGTTGCAGTTTGACCGGGGCCGGGTTTGAACCCACCACCCACACTCAGCATATGGGGCCCTACTCACTGATCCACAGGTGCTGCCCTCTCTTTTTATTTGTATTGGAGACAGAGAGTCACCCTGGGTAGAGTGCTGTGGCATAGCTCACAGCAACCTTAAACTCCTGAGCTGAAGCAATTCATCCACCTTGGCCTCCCAGAGTGCTAGGATTTCAAGTCTGAGCCACTGCTCCCAGCCAAGGCCAAGAACCTATTTCTTAAAGAAGAAAGAAAAAAAGAACCAAGAATCCTGCCTTGTGGGCTGGGCAAGGTGGCTCATGCCTGAAATCCTAGCACTCTGGGAGGCCAAGGTGGGTGGATTGCTTGAGCTCACGGGTTCCAGACCAGCTTGAGACCCCTGTCTCTACTAAAAATAGAAAAACTAGGGAAAAACTGGGGTGCATGTAGCTCAGTGATTAGGGCATCGGCCACATGCTCTGGGACTAGTGGGTTCCAACCCATCCCGGGCCTACTAAACAAACAAAATAGCCAGGTGTTGTGGTGGGTGCCTGCAGTCCCAGCTACTTAGGAGGCTGAGGCAAGAGAATCACTTGAGCCCAAGAGTTTGAGGTTGCTGTGAGCTATGATGCCACAGTTCTCTACTGAGGGTAACAAAGTGAGACTGTCTCAATAAAATAAATAAATAAAATAAAAATAGAAAACCTGGGGTGGTGCCTGTGGCTCAGTGAGTAGGGTGTCAGCCCCATATACCAAGGGTGGTGAGTTCAGAACCAGCCCCAGCCAAACTGCAACAACAGCAACAGCAACAAAATAGAAAAACTGAGGCAAGAGTATCACTTGAGCCCAAAAGTTGGAGGTTGGAGATTGCTGTGAGCTATGACACCACAGTACTCTCGGGCAACAGCTTGAGACTCTGTCTTAAAACAAAACAAGAATCCTGATGGATTTCTTCCCAGTTGGAAATCTCACCCTACCTGTACCCAGGTGGAATTAAGCCATTTTAATTGCACAAACTGGGCCTCCATTTTCCTTTCATCTCATACCTCAGAATAATCATCTTTGGCTCTGTAACCTTTCATTTGTTGCTGAACCCGGGATGGGGAGAAGCCCCTTTGTGGAGCCAAAGTATACCATGTTAGACTCAGCTAAATGGACCCTTCTTCCGGGGACACAAAAGAAAACGGGAAATCTCTCCGATCCTGCCTAAACTTCATCCATGTAATGGTGAACTTTTTCATCTAGAACTCCTTTTCTAAACTTTTTAAAACTTCTCTTCCCATCCTCTACTCTTTTTTTTTTTT
>NW_003852522.1:3594001-3595613 GCF_000181295.1 Otolemur garnettii
GGGTCCGGGCTGGGGATTCGAACCCGCCACCTTAGGTGTACGTGGCTGGCGCCTTAGCCGGTTGAGCTATAGGCGCCGAGCCTATTTATTTTTAAATAAACAAAAATGTGAGGGTCTCACTTTGTCACCCTCAGTAGAGTGCCATGGTGTCATAGGTCACAGCAACCTCCAGCTCTTTGGCTTAGGCAATTCTCTTGCCTCAGCCTTCCAAGAAGCTGGGACTATTTTTTGTTGCAGTTTGGCCAGGACTGGGTTCGAACCTGTCACCCTCAGTATATGGGGCTGGTGCCCTACTCACTGAACCACAGATACTGCCTGCGGGGGATGCCCTCTTATAGGCCTGGGCTCTGGCTGGTTCTCCAGCCTTACCCCTCTGGTGCCCTGTTGTGGACCTAGATCCCTCTGGCTGGTTAAGATCACATGCAGTGGCTAGGCCCTCTTTTGTCTAAAGTCTTCCATGGAGAATCTGGGTAATCTGACGCCAACCTCCACAAACTAGGCTCATCAGTCCATTGCCCTACTGTGGGCTGGACCATTTTCAGTAGATCAGTGAACCAGTTTCACCTGTCTAGTCTGGACCACCATTTTTTCCAGCCAGTCTGACTTTCTTCTTCCTCTTCCTACATTCTCCCTTTAATCTCATTTCTTCTCCTACCTCCAGTTTTTGATATGGGCACCACTCAGTCACAGATTTCCCCTGTTCACCTCTAAGCTGCCTTTTACCTCCAGAGTCATGGGTTCCCTCTTTTTCACCTCTAAACTGCCTTTAGACTAATCTCAAGCCTCCAAAGCTCTATCCTGACCTCAAACCAAAACATCTCATTTTTTTTTCTATAATACTGCTTGACCTATGTACAAGCTTGACAGTAGCTTGCAGTGGCCTCAACACGACACCTTTGATCTCTCAGTTCTCACTGATCTTAATAATTACTGTCAAAAATTAGGCAAATGGGCTCAGCGCCTGTAGCTCAATGGCTACATACGCATACACCAGAGCTGATGGGTTTGAACCCAGACCGGGCCTGCCAAACAATGACAATTACAACCAAAAAATAGCCGGGCATTGTGGCAGGCACATGTCTCACAAATGAATAAATAAATAAGTAAATAAAATTAACATTCTTCCAAACTTTTTTTTTTTGAGACAGAGCCACAAGCTGTTGCCCTGGGTAGAGTGCTGTGGCATCACAGCTCACAGCAACCTCCAACTACTGGGCTCAAGTGATTCTCCTACCTCTGTCTCCCAAGTAGCTGGGACTCCAGGCGCCTTCCACAATGCCCAGCTACTTTTTGGTTGTAGCCGTCATTGTTTGGCGGCCTGGGCTGGATTCGAACCCACCGGCTCAGATGTATGTGTCTGGTGCCTTAGCTGCTTGAGCCACAGGCACCGAGCCATCTTTCAAACTTCTGAGCAAATGCTATTTCTTTTCTTTCTTTTTTTTTTTTTTTGGAGACAGAGTCTCAGCATGTCGTCCTGGTGTCACAGCTCATAGCCACCTCAAGCTCTTGGACTTAAGCAATTCTCTTGCCTCAGCTTCCCAAGTAGCTGGGACTACAGGTGCCCGCCACGACACCCAGCTATTTTTTGGTTGGAGTTCTCATTGTTTGGCAG
>NW_003852522.1:3597195-3600144 GCF_000181295.1 Otolemur garnettii
ATTTTTTGGTTGCAGCCGTCATTACTGTTTGGCAGGCCCAGGCTAGATTCCAACCCGCCACCTTAGGTGTATGTGGCTGGCACCTTAGCCACTTGAGCCACAGGCGCCGAGCCCCATTTTCTCTTTTTGAGTGAGAACACTTAAGATGTACCCTCTTGGCAAGTATACCATAAATAACGTTACTCATATTCACATTGGTATATGTGAAAGCTCCAGAACTTGTTAATTTTACATAACTGAAAATTTGTACCCCTTTGCCGACCTTTCATTTCTTCCTCCTACCTGATTTCCTTTTTTTTTTTTTGTAGAGACAGAGTCTCACTTTATCGCTCTTGGTAGAGTATTGTGGCATCACAGCTTACAGCAAGCTCCAATTCCTGGGCTTAGGCGTTTCTCTTGCCTTAGCCTCCTAAGTAGCTGGGACTACAGGCGCCCACCACAACACCCAGCTATTTTTTTGTTGCAGTTAGGCTGGGGCTGGGTTTGAATCTGCCACCTCAGTATATGGGGCCAGCACTCTACGTACTAAGCCACAGGCACCGCCCCGATTCTTCTTTTCTTTTGTTCTTGTAGAGATGGGGCCTCACTATGTTGTCCAGGCTCATCAGTGCTGACTATAGGTGTAAACCAAATACATGGCCATATTTTTATCCTGTCTTGTTCTTTATGTTATTTCCACACATACAGAATACTGGATTGCAACATATTTGAATGGTGTGTAGAGATGAATTCTTGGTCACAGTGGTGGTACAGTAATGTGTGTGGGATTGAACACAATTGTCCAGGTCTTCCAGATGCTTCTCCAAGGGTGTGGATTATGTTAGATTCTTGGAAGAGGAGAGTTACTCAGTCTGTTAGGAATTCCATTTAAGACAAGGACACATAAATAAATAAATAAGACGAGGACACATTTTTTATTTCCCTTTGCTTTTGCCAACAGATCTCCCAGGACTTCATGGAAAATAAATCATGTCTCTTCTAGGTGACAGCACTACCTATCTCCAATCACTCAATAAGTACTTGCCCACAATATCAGGAATGGTGAAATATACTTGATCAGTATGTTAAGGAAGGTTTAGATTCTTCCTGTTTTAGGAGAAACAGCCTCAGTTCCTTAAAGCCATGTGACATGGCTTGATTTATCTGTTAGTTTCATCTTCCCCCTCAACTTGAGGGATGAGCTGAGCAGAGCATTCTCCTCTCCCCAACTGGGGTCGGTGGGAAGAGAAGCACAAGGGTGGGATTTGGGGCCTTCTCATATGGAGGGGAACCACTCAAGCCCTTGTAGGGGTCTGCCTCAAATTGTAAGGGAACAAGGGGGTGCCCTTAGGAAAAATGGAGATATGATAGGTCCCTTTCAGGTGTCAGAAGAGCAATAATAGGAGACCCTCAAGAAACGGAGGGACTGGCAGCGCCTGTAGCTCAGTGAGTAGGGCGCCGACCACATATACCGAGACTGGCGGGTTTGAATCCGGTCCGGGCCTCCTAAACAATGACAACTGCAACAACAACAACAACACCCGGGGGTTGTGGCGGGCGCCTGTAGTCCCGGCTACTCGGGAGGCTGAGCAAGAGAATCGCTTAAGCCCAAGAGTTTGAGGTTACTGTGAGCTGTGATGCTACAGCACTCTACCCAGGGGGACATAGTGAGACTCTATCTCAAAAAAAAAAAGAAAGAAAGAAAGAAAGAAAAGAAACGAAACGGAGGGACAAGGCCCCCCTCAGGATAAAGGAACAACTCTGGGGTCCCCTCAGGAAGAGAAAACCACTTGGGGGACCCCCGGTGGAAGAGGGGATGATGCCTGAGTATCTTGTAGGAAGGGAGCACAATGAGTGGACCCCATAAGGAGAGAGAATTGATGCCAGGGTTCCCTCAGGAAGTGGGGGTGACTCTAGGTCACTCGCAGGAAAAAGGGATGACGCCAGGCCGGGGTCTCTCTCACGTACCTCGTCCGGGTCACATCAGAGAGCCTAAACTTTCACTGCTGCTGGGATACTTCAGCCCTCGGGTAAGACAGAAGCTGACAGACCCCATTGGCTGCAATCTTGAATGACAACTACTACAGCCAATCAGAATGGAGGAAAGGCTCCGGCGCGTCCTAGCCACGCGTCCCCTTGTTCTCAGCGTGCGCTCCTTTCTGCTCCTGCCGTAGTTCCCCGACCCCACTCCAGGTGGTGCTCGAGAGCTCGCGAGCCCAGCCCTGCCTCCTTGACGGCCTATGCCTGTGACCCGTTTACAAAAATACATACTTGATAGGGCTGTTGTGAGAATGATGTCGGATAATTTATGTAAAGCAAACAACAAAAAAGAGTTCTCAGTAAATCTGACCTATTGTTATTTGCATTTTACAGCAAAAAAAAAAAACAACAACAACAACAACAACAAGGCACAGAGTAGGTAAGTAAACTGCTCAGACTAAGCCCTGCCATTAACTGGGCAATGTCTAAACCAGAATCCAGACAAGCTGAATCTAGCTTCTGTGTGCTTATCCGGCACGGTTTTGTATCTCCCAGATAACAAATTTCGAATGTTTTTCCTTTTCCCTGATTATAACATATTTTCCCCGTGGTTATAAAGGTAATACATGCACATTGTAAGAAGTTCAGAAAATATTGAAGGGTGGCGCCTGTAGCTCAAAGGAGTAGGGCACCTGCCCCTTATACAGGAGGTGGTGGGTTCAAACCCAGCCCCGGCCAAAAAAAGAAGGAAATATTGAAGACTAAAAAAAGCAAGGTCGGGCGCGGTGGCTCACACCTGTAATCCTAGCACTCTGGGAGGTCGAGGTAAGTGGATTGCCTGAACTCACAGGTTTGAGACCAAGAGCAAGACCTTGTCGCTAAAAATAGCCAGGCATTATGGCATGCACTTGTAGTCCCAGCTACTCAGGAGGCTGAGGCAAGAGAATCGCTTGAGCCCAAGAGTTTGAGGTTGCTGTGACTGTGATGCCA
>NW_003852522.1:3600428-3604337 GCF_000181295.1 Otolemur garnettii
GACATCACAGCTCACAGCAACCTCCAACTCCTGGGCTTAAGCAATTCTCCTGCCTCCACCTCCCAAGTAGCTGGGACTACAGGAGCCTGCCACAACACCTGGGTATTTTTTGGTTGCAGCCGTTATTGTTGTTTGGCGGGCCTGGGCTGGATTCAAACCCACCACCCTAGGTGTATGTGGCTGGTGTCTTAGCCCCTTGAGCCACAGGCGCCGAACCTGGGGTCTTGCTTTGTTTCTCAGGCTTCTGGTCTCAAACTCCTGGCCTCAAGCAGTCCTCCCTTGATCTCCCAGAGTGCTAGGATTACAGGCAGGAGCCACTCAGCCTGGCCTTATTGTTATGTGTGATATATATATCTCAAAACATAACTATATATATATATATATTTTTTAGACATAGTCTCACTCTGTTGTCCCAGGTTACAGTGCAGTGACATCATAGCTCACAGAATCCTCAAACTCCTGGGCCTAAACCATCCTCCTGCCTCAGCCACCCTAGTAGCTGTGAATATAGGCACCCACCATGATGCACAGCTAATTTTTCTATTTTTAGTAGAGACTGGGTCTCACTCTTGGCTCAGGCTGGTCTCCAACTCCAGAGGTGGAGCAATCCACTCCCCTCTGCCTCCAAGAGTGCTAGGATTACAGGTGTGAGCCACAGCACTCAGCGTGTTTTTGATAAATATTGTCAAACCACTCGTGGAAAGCCATATGTTCCAGCTTCCACAAACACCAATGAGCTGTGAAAGTGCTTTGTGTACCCCCAAATATGGTCCATCCTTTCATTATTTACCAATAGATGAAAAAAAAATGGGGGTCTTATTTTGATTTGCATTTCCTTATGTTTTTATGCTATTAAAGGGGAGAGGGAAATAATACCCATATCTCAAGGTTTCATGTGGCTATAATTGGTGAGGCCAATGGTACTGGGTGAAGCAAGAACCCTGCCTCATTTCCCTGAATTTTCTCCATACTGTGTGATCTCTTCCCAGTCCTGTTTCTTTCTTTTTCTTTTTCTTTTTTTTGAGATAGTGTCTATGTCTCCCTTGGTAGAGTGCTGTGTTGTCACAGCTCATAGCAACCTCTAACTCTGCCTCAGCCTCCCAAGTAGCTGGGACTATAGGTGCCCGCCACAACACTCGGCTATTTTTTGTTGCAGTTGTCATTGTTTAGTTGGCCTGGGCCAGGATCGAACCCGCCACCCTTGGTGTATGTGAAGCTGGTGCTGTAACCACGGTACTATGGGTGCCTAGCCAGTCCTCAGTTTCTTTATCTGCAAAATGGACCTGATGATAGAGGTATCTCAAGGGCAGCTGAAGAGTCAGTAGATAACGAACCTAGAAAGTTCAGCAGACGGCAAGGCCTAGGGCTGGAAGAGGTGGAGCCCTTTGCCTAAGACCATGTAGCCTTCAAGGGGCTAATGTCAACCATTTTTCTTCTTTCCTTCTTTTTCTTTTTGTTTTGTTTTAGAGACAGGGTCTTGCTTGCTATGTTGCCTAGGCTGGTCTCAAACTCCTGGCCTCAAGTGATCCACCCATCTTGGCCTCCCAAAATGCTGGGATTATAGGTGTGAGTCCCCATGTCTGGCCCTGAAAACAACTTTAGAGAATGAAGGGACTTCATTCCTTTCCTCAGGTCTCCTGGCCTGTTCAGATTACAAGGCCCCACTGCTCTTGGTCACCTTTGCCTAAGAAAGATGATCTCTCCACCTGGGGGAATTTTAAAGAGCCAGCTGGTGGTCACGTACCACTCATACCCTTTGACCTACATTCACAGTCCTACATCCCAGTGGAGGAGATACTTGAGACATCACTTGGGTAAATTGAGGGCTGGAGCAGAAGTCTTGCCCAGGGGCATCCATCACCTCTGCTGGCTGGGATTGGTGCTGTAGCCTCCTGACCTCTAGCCTAACACCCTTTCCCCAACTCTGCCGCCCTTTGAAATACCCTGGGGAAAATGTGTCTCCTTTTCACTTCTTGCACAAAGTTCAGATTCCCTAAAAACTTCTACCTAGTTTTCTTTTTATTTATTTATTTATTTATTGAGACAGAGTCTCAAGCTGTCATCCTGGGTAGAGTGTCATGGCGTCATAGCTCACAGCAACCTGAAACTCTTGGGCTTAAGTGATTCTCTTGCCTCAGCCTCCCAAGTAGCTGGTACTACAGGTGCCTGCCACAACGCTCGGCTATTTTTGGTAGTAGTTGTCATTGTTTGGCAGGCCTGGGCTGGATTCAAACCCTCTAGCTCCAGTGTATGTGACTAGAGCCCTAGCTGCTGAGCTACAGGCGCCAAGCCTAAATAAAAAAAATTTTTTGAGTCTCACTATGTTGCCCTTGGTAGAGTGCCATAGCATCACAATTCACAGCAACCTCCAACTCTTGTGTTTAAATGATTCTCTTGCCTCAGCCTCCCAAGTAGCTGGGACTACAGGCGTCCACCACAATGCTAGGCTATTTTTTGCTGCAGTTGTCATTGTTCTTTTAGCTGGCCTGGGCAGGGGTTCAAACCCACCACCCTCAGTGTATGTGGCTGGCACCATGACCACTGTGCTACAGGCGCCAAACCTTCTACCTAATTTTCTAGCATTGCTTTTCCCCTCTATGTCCAGACTGGCCCCCATCCCTCTGGGTCATGGATCTTTTTTCTTTTTTTTTTTTTTTTGAGACAGAGTCTCACTTTGTCGCCCTTGGCACAGCAACCTCAAACTCTTGGGCTTAAATGAGTCTCTTGCCTTAACCTCCTGAATAGCTGGGACTATAGGCGCTAACAACTGGCTATGGGTCATAAATCTTTACAGTCACTGTGAAGCGGAGAACTCTTCGTACAGCCTAAATCCTTTTCTGTAACTCTAGCATAAGTTCCAGAACAGCACAGTTCAATACAGTAGCCCCTGGCCACATGGGCTACTCCATGGAAAGGAAAATCAAAACTCCAGTGCCTCAGTTGCACTGGCCACATTTCAACTGCTCTATAGCCACATGTGATAGCTAGCTTGTTGTATGGCACAAATATAGAACATTCTTACCATCATAGGAAGTTTTATTGGATAGCTCTACTCTAGAGCACTGTGGTGTGCACCTGTACTCCCAGCTACTTGGGATGCTGATGTGGGAGGATCACTTGAGCCCAGGAGTTCCAATTTGAGATCAGCCTGGGCAACACAGCAAGCAAGATAAAACAAAACAAAACAAAAAAAAAAGAAGGAAAGAAGAAAAATAGTTGACATCAGCCCCTTGCAGGCTATATGTATCTCTTAAACAAAAAAGGAATATAGCACTTAAACGTTGTTAGTGTTTGGGCCAAGTGTGGTAGCTCATGCCTGTAATCCTAGGAGTTTGGGAGGCTGAGTTGGGTGGATTGCCTGAACTCACAGGTTCGACCAGCCTGAGCCAAAGCGAGACCTCATCTCTAAAAATAGCCAGATATTGTGGTGGGCAATTGTAGTCCCAGCTACTTGGGAGGCTGAGGCAAGAGAATCACTTGAGTCCAATAGTTGGAGGTTGCTGTGAGCTATGACTCCATGGCACTCTACTGAGGGCAATAAAGTGAGTCTCTGTCTCAGAAAAAATAAGTAAATAAAATTGCAAGTGCTTCACATTTATCAACTCATTCAATCCTCATCCAAAACAAAAAATAAAAAACAAACCCTGTAAATCTGGGACTGTTGCTATCTCCATTTTATAGATGAAGTAGCTGAAGCTCAGAGAGATCATCCCAAGGTCACCCAGTTGGAACTGAATGGAACCCAGAGGCCCTGGAGACTATAGCCAGATGGCAAAGTAGGCAGGTCAACCTATCCTTGGACTCAGGCAAGATGCATTCATGTTTTAGAACATGCATGTTATGAATATATATATCTAGTGATCTCCTTGTGCCTATAGGTATACCTTGTTATATCTTTTTTTTTTTTTT
>NW_003852522.1:3604870-3610795 GCF_000181295.1 Otolemur garnettii
TGAGCTATAGGCGCCGAGCCGGCAGCCAGTATTCTAAGCAAAGTCCACATCACAAACATTTCTACTATACATTAGTCAAATCCTAGAAGTTTTTTACATTACCATAATGAATGTCAGAAATGTTTTACTGGTAAAACGAGAGGGTTGCTAATTAGCAGTATTCATATATGTAGATTGGGCCAGGCACGATGGCCATACCTAGACTCCCAGCTACTTGAGAGACTGAGGGGAGAAGACCATCTGGGCCCAGGAATTTGAGCTGGAGACCAGCCTGGGCAACACAGAAAAATACCATTTCTTTCTTTCTTTCTTTTTTTTTTTTTTTTGCAGCTGGGTTTGAACCTGCCACCTCCAATATATGGGGCCAGTGCCCTACTCCTTGAGCTACAGGCGCCGCCCCAAGACCCCATTTCTTAAAAAAAAAAAGAAGTGTAACACTCAAGCTTTTAGGAGTTTAACATATATCAGCTCATTCAATCCTCATCAAAAAAAAAAAAAAAAACCAATCAAGCCCACCAAATATGTAGATTGGTTAAAATATCTGAGATTCAGCTCGGCGCCTGTGGCTCAAGTGGCTAAGGCACCAGCCACATACACCTAAGGTGGCGGGTTCAAATCCAGCCCGGGCCCGCCAAACAATGACGTCTGCAACCGAAAAAAAATAGCCAGGTGTTGTGGCGGGCGCCTAGGGTCCCAGCAACTTGGGAGGCGAAGGCAGGAGACTCGCTTGAGCCCAGGAGTTGGAGGATACCGTGAGCTGTGATGCCATGGCACTCTACCCAAGGGGACAGCTTGAGGCTCTGTCTCAAAAAAAAAAAAATCTGAGATTCATTGCATGCCCTGATTAGAAAAACAGAGTATAAACCCAGAGTCATCATGTGTCCATCTGTTTTGAGGCTTCAATTTGTCTGCTACCTAGAATTATAGGCTTGAAGAAACATAGAATCCTGCCTTCAAGATACGTCTTTTCTTTCTTTCTTTCCTTCCTTTCTTATTTATTTATGTTTTTTTGAGACAGAGTCTCATCATGTTGCCCTCAGCAGAGTATGGTGGTATCATAGTAGAGTATGGTGGTCACACAGCTCAAACTCCTGGGCTTAAGCGATTCTCTTGCTTCAGCCTCCTGAGCAGCTGGGACTACAGGCACCGGCCACAACACCCAGCTATTTTTTGGTTACGGTGGTCATTGTTGTTTAGCAGGCCTGGGCAGGGCTCAAACCCGCCATCTCTGGTATATGTGGCTGGCGTCCTACTCACTGAGCTATAGGCATTGAGCCTCTTTCTTTCTTTCTTCATTTACACTATATTTATTTATTTATTTTGAAAGAGTCTCACTCTGTTGAGTGCTGTGGCATCATCATAGCTCAAAGCAACCTCAAACTCTTGCCTCAGTTTTTCTTTTTTGTTGTTGAGACAGAGCCTCAAGCTGTCACCCTGGGTACAGTGCCGTGGCATCACAGCCCAGGGCAACCTCTAACTCCTGGGCTTAAGCAATTCTCTCACCTCAGCCTCCCAAGCAGCTGTTACTACACGCACCCGCCACGATGCCCGGCTATTTTTTGTTTATTTTTTTCTTTTTATTTTTTTAATTATTTCTTACTAAATCATAACTTTGTACATTGATCCAGCTGTTTTTTGGTTGTACTTGTCATTGTTGTTTGGCAGGCCTGGGCTGGATTCAAACCTGCCAGCTCTGCTGTATGTGGCTGGCGCCTTAACCACTTGAGCTACAGGCGCTGAGCCAGTTTTTCTAATTTTTTTTTTTAGTAGCGATGCGGTCTCACTCTTGCTCAGGCTGGTCTCAAACTCCTGAGCTCAACCAATTCACATATGTCAAACCTCCCAAAGTGCTAGGATTGCTGGCATGAGCCACCACAGGTGGCTTCTTTCTTTTTCTAAAAATGCAACGTGAAAGTTGCAAACCTAACACGGACAGAATACTAGGAATCTATGGAACTTATAGATGTAAATTCTTTTGTGCCTGATAATCAAGTTTAATGTCTGCTAGGCAGAATTTGACCTGAGACATTTCATCACAGCCTGGAAGCCAGGTAATGGAGGTGGCATCCCTCAGGCCCCCTTGAGGTTTCCAGAAGTAACTGCTAGGTTTTAGAAGGACGCAAAAGTTGTATCAGACATGCTTTGAGTACAAGAAGTAAGGCTACTTGTGTTTGTTGACATTTAAAATTTGCATGGTCTAAAATTCCATTGTATAACCTGGCCCAGGCTTCAGGGCTGCTTCTGGCTGAGTTCCACTCACCGTTCTATCTGCTTGGGGATAGGTATGAAAGAGCACTCCCTCACCTGCTCCAGCAGACACCGTAGGAAGGAAGTACTTCAAAAAATAAGGTGAAGAATGAAGCTACATCAGCCAGGAGAATCAGTGAAAGCCTCAGTTTAATTAGAGACAAGATCGAAGGATTGATTATCGATCAGTGGACCAAATGACTTGGTCATCAAAATGAAACAACACACAAGCAGCTCACCAGGTCCTACACTGACCCTGGGGAGAGGAGCCCTGATTGGGGCTGGGGGTCTATCTCGCCAGTCACCCCCTGGCTCCTGGGGAGGTGGGAGGTGGCAGGCCCTGCCTAATCCTCTCCCCATGATGATGATGTGACTTCCCATAAAAACAGCAGTGGTAGTGAGCCCACCCATTCCCAGGACTATTGTACAATTTGTATAATACAGCAGAAGCAGACTCTCCTTCTGGGAGACCTCCTCCCTACCTTCCTGACTGGGTCAGCCAGGAAGGACAAGTGTCTTTTCCCTTTATGCCTCTGTAGAATAATTTACAAACCAACCTTACAGTATGTACAGAAAAGAAAAGAAAAGAAAAGAAAAGAAAAGAAAAGAAAAAGGCCCACTCTGGTTGTTGGTTGGGACAGAAACTACTTTCACTACAAAAATGAACCCTGTACAGCATTGTAGGGGTGGGAGTAGGGGTTGCTCCCCACTGGCAGGGAGGGGACAGACAGATGGAAGGTTAGGCAAAATCTGGGAACAATACAGTACCATGTGCTCAGACTGGTTGGGGACAATGAATGAGACAGTTACTGCTCTGCCTAGTGACAGAACCAGGCCCAGGGCTGAGGGGACAGGGGCTGGGAGTCTTTCCTTCCAAACAGTCCCCCATGGCTTGGAGAAAAATGGCCTTGCATCTGTTTGTCATATTGCTCAGGAGCTAGGTGGGGGAGAGGGGTGGTTGGGGAGCATAGGGAGAGGCTGGGAATGGTTGCCCAGGATAGGGGATGAGGGTATGCATATTATTGCTTCCTCCTAGGGCAAAGGGTCAGGGGCTACGGTCAGGGTCTAGGGGGTATGGAGGATGCCAGGAAAGGGGGGAGACAGCCAAGATGGGGGCTCTGGGCCTGGCCCTGCCCCACCCAAGGTACAGGTGGGGAACCATGGCAACCCCCTTCTCCTATGGCCATGGAAATTGTTAAGGCAGAAACAAGAGGAGAAGCAGCTAGAAGGGGGAAGGGGTGTGTGTGTGGATAAGAGCCGCCCTCACCCCCTAAAAATGGAGAAAATTCAAAGTGAACCTAAAGTGGAAAAGGAAACAGGTGGCAAGCAGGGGGGGTTCAGGCCCTCCTCAAATCTCAGGCCCACAGCCCCTAAAATACTACCCCTTTCATCCTAGTGAACAGCTCCTCCCTAGCTAGCTGACCTCCTGGTCAGTATTGCCAGGGTTGTGCAAAAAGAGGTGGAAGACTTTGTTGGGAGGGGGGACAGGAGCCAAAGGGGGGCTGGAACAGGGGCCTCCCAGAGTGAAAGCTACTCCCTTTCCCCCATCCCTGCTCAGAATGGCTATTCTTGACTGGCTTCAATCAAGACCCTCCAAAATTCTGAAGAAAAACCTAGAAGGAGGCCCCAGGTGCAGAGAGGTCTAAGAGGCCCGGAAGACTCAGCCCTGAACTTGCAGAGTGGGGGGGCTTGGTGGGGAAGGGAGGAGGAGTTGGAAGTGGAAAAGGAGAACCAGGAACAGGAGTGTCTACAGTTGCTGTGTTGCATCCTTTTTTTTCTTTTTTTTTTTGTTCTTTTTCTAAAAATGTTACAATTAAAATTCAAAAAATAAAATCCCTTCTGGGACCTCAGCCTCTCATTCCCCAGCCCCCACCTCCAAAAAAAGACCCTACTGGTGGGAGCAGGGGAAAGGGGAAAAAAAGAAAAGAGAAAACCCCCCACTTTTCGGTTTTCTTTTTTCTCAGGAGGGCTTAGAGTCTTTGAGGCAGCGGAGGAGGTGGTTGTGGGGGTAGGGGGGAACCGGGGAGCAGGGAGGGCCACAGGGAAGGGGCACTAGGGCTCAGGTGGGGTCTCCGCTGGACTCCCAGCCACCAGGAGCTAGGAGTGTCGGAGGCTCTTCCCCAGAGGTCCCAGGGCAGGCACTGTAAGCCCTCTTGGCAGCCTGATACTCTCTGTGGGCCCCCACCTCAGCTGCCGTGGAGGGGAGGCCCGGGAGGCCCGGGGCCTCCTTTGAAATGGATGGGGTCCGCAAGGTAGGCAGAAGGGGGCTTCCAAGATACAGGGCAGAGGGAATGCTACAGCTTACAGCATCCACTGATCCTTCCTGGGACATGAGCTCCTCCTGGGCTACAGGTGCACCACCTTCTGAATGTGGCTGCTGCATCAAACACACCTCTTCTACCTCAATCTCTGGACACATGTCCTGTTCCTCCATTGGGAGTGCAGGCTTGGCTGTGGTCTCATCTGGAACCAATGATTCTTCCTCAGTGGTGGACAGTCCCTGCCCTTCCCGAGCATCCTGGGCTAGGGGTGGTATCTGAGCTGTAGGTGTCTCCTCCTCTTCTTCCTCCTCCAGCGTTAGCTCAAATTGGAACTTGTCAGGTGGGGGTGGACGGCCTGGCCCCCCTGGCTCCTCCTCAGGTGGTGGAGAAGGGCTCTGCCGGATGGCACTGTAGTACCAGTCCCGGTTGTCCTCCAATGTGTCCAGGATCTCCTGTGCATCTGGGTGGACAAGGTCAGCCCATGTCTCCCATAACGGATGCACAATGTAGTCAATGAAACCCACCTGGTGGAGGGGATGAAGGTATAATCAGTTGACCCATGGACAGATGGCACCACTATTGGCCTAATAAAATTAAAAACAGGCTTACACCATTTAACCTAGTTATTGTGCATCTCCAGATTCACTCTGTTACCTTTTTTTCTCTTTTGAAATACTCTCACTCTGTCACCCAGCTAGAGTGGTGAGGCGTCAGCCTAGCTCACAGCAACCTCAAATTCTTGAGCTCAAGCGACCCTCTTGCCTCAGCCTCCTGAGTAGCTGGGACTACAGGTGTCCACCACAATGCCTGGGTAATTTTTCTATTTTTAGTGGAGATGGTGGTCTATTTTGTTTCGGGTGGTCTTGAAATCCTGAGCTCAAGCCATCCTTCCACCTTGGCTCCCCAGAGTGCCAGAATTACAGGCATGAGTGTACCTGGCCTCTGCAAAAACTTGGGCAAGTAAGAAAAAAAAAGTCACATATGAGATATAATCCAAAACTGTTACCACCTCCATATATATAGGAATTGAGGATTAGTTAAAAAACAAAAGACATAGGGAAGAGGGAGGGGGATTGGTGTGCTCTTACACAATGTAAGGGGCACAACTACAACAGAGACTTTACCTAACAAATGCAAACAATGTAACCTAATCATGTGTAACCTCATTAATCTGACATTAAAAAAAGAAAAAAAAAACAGGCGACATCTGTGGCTCAAAGAGTAGGGCACCGGCACCATATGCCAGAGGTGGCGGGTTCAAACCCACAGCCCCGGCCAAAAAAAAACTGAAAAAAATTAAAAAATAAATTAAGAAAAAAAATAAACAAAAACAAAATTAAACAAAGCAAACCCCTGTCCCTAAAGTAGTTAGCTAGGTTCAGTGGCACGCACTTGTTTTTTTGTTTTTTTTTTTTTT
>NW_003852522.1:3612162-3619021 GCF_000181295.1 Otolemur garnettii
TGGCTGGCGCCTCAGCCACTTGAGCCACAGGCGCCAAGCCTCTCATGTCACATTTTAGGGGTATTTTACAAAATCATGTTACTGTCAATGTGCATGTGTGTGTGTGTTTTGAGACAGTCTCACTCTGTTCCCCCAGGCTAGAGTACCATGGTATCATAGCTCATAGCAACCTCAAACTCCTGGGCTCAAGCCATCCTCCTGTCTCAGCCTCTCTCCATAGCTGGCACTACAGGTGCATACCACAATGCCTGGCTAGTTTTTCTCTATTTTTAATAGAGATGGGGTTTGGCTCTTGCTCAGGCTTGTCTCGAACTCCTGAGCTCAAGCAATCCACCTGCCTCAGCCTCCCAGAGTTCTAGGATTACAGCTGTGAGCCACTGTGCTTGGCCTACTGTTCATGTTATTAAATTTAAAAGGCACACAATGAAGACAAGCCACATCATTTCCTGGAAGACCAGGAGTGGCAGCTCACACCTGTATCCTAGCATTCTGGGAGTCCAAAATAGGGGGAGTGCCTGAGCCCAGGAGTTGGAGACCAGTCTGAGCAAGAGTGAGACCTCATCTCTTAAAAAAAAGGGGCGGGGCTGGGCATTGTGGTAGGTGCCTTTAGTTGTAGCTACTTGGGAGGCTGAAGCAAGATGATTGCTTCAGCCCAAGAGTTTGAAGGTGCTGTGAGCTATGATGCCACTGTACTGTATAGAGTCTCACCAAAAAAAAAAAAAAAAAAATTTACTGAAAATCACAGAAAATATTCACGGACAGGTTACAAGGAAACTGTGAGGCTAAATCAACATCAACCCATAAATAAGAACTGGTGAGTATCATTACTGATGTTATGGTGGTTGGTATAAATCATTTAGAATGGTCTAAAAGATGCAGTGCAGTGGCTCATGCCTATAATCCTAGCACTCTGGAAGGATGAGGTGAAGGATTCACTTAAGCCTAAGAGTTTGAGGTTGCTGTGAGCTGTGACACCACAGTACTCTACCAAAGATGAAAAAGTGAGACTGTCTCAAAAAAAAAAAAAAAAAAAAAAAAGAACTGTCTGAGAGTAAGCCCACACATAGTGAGTCTAGACTCTAAGATCATCATCCTATGGAGAAGAAAATGTTACATATTTCCATCAAGATAAAAAAGGAAACAAAAGAAAACTTGACATTGTGGTGGGTAGGTGAAGCTATCCTGGGCCTTGGAGACCCTTATAGAGACCTACCCTGTCTCCATCTGTCACTGACTTGAACCTGTACCTGAGACTTCTCCACAGAGGCTGTGTGCTTATCACACATGGGGCTGATCTCCATGCCACGTTCACGCTCACGGTCACCCTGCTGGAAGAACTCGGCCATGATGCGGTCTGTCCACTGGCGGTATAGCTCCAGTGGCTTGGTGGGGTTGCTGAGGTCTGCACAGTGGACCATGTTTCGAAGGACCTGCCCAGGGTAGGGGTACGGGTAGAAGGCCTTTAGGGGCTGAGCCCCAGGCTTTCTGATCTCCCACCTGGAGACGGGTGTCTAAGAGTGGGGAGAAGAGGGAAAAGAGGTAGGGGGAGATGGAGAGAGGTAGAAAATGGGTGGAGATAGGGAGAAGAGAGGGTCTAGTCTCCTTATATGGTAGAAGAGGGGCACCTGGATGCGGTCGGAGTAGTTGTCCAGCAGGAGGACCCCCGAACTGGTCACTTTCTTGGTCTCCACCATGGTCTTCAGGTCAGCCAGGAGGGTCATGTGCTTAGACATGTCCGTGGCCAGCACCTGTGGGCAAGGGGGCATCACAGGGGCCGCTGAAGCCAGTCCACTGACAGACCTGGTTTTATTTTTTATTTATTTATTTTTTTCTTTTAGAGACAGAGTCTTCCTTTAGTGTCCTCGGTAGAGTGCCCTGGCGTCACAACTCACAGCAACCTCCAACTCCTGAGCTTAGGCGATTCTCTTGCCTCAGCCTCCCGAGTAGCTGGGACTACAGGTGCCCCACAATGTCCGGCTATTTTTTGTTGCAGTTTGGCCAGAGCCAAGTTCAAACTGCCACCCTCAATAAATGGGGCCAGCACCCTAACCACTGAACCACAGGTGCCTCCCACTGACCTAGTTTTAGAGAGTTCCCTTGAGACTCAGATCCACCCCAACCCCCACCAAGCCCAGGACTCAAAGGCTCCCTTTCCCTTTGCACCCCTTGTCCCTGTCCCCAACCCCACCACGCCCACCATGTCGATGACCATCTTCCGCAGACTCTGCCGCTGGCGCTTGCTGAGGTTCTGGAAGATGTCGCAGTTGTCCTCCTGCAGCAGCTTGAAGCCCACGGCCAGGTGGTGGTTCTCGAGCACCGACTCGTCATTGTACATGAGCGCTAGCTCTGAATCTGCAGCCGGGCCTCAGCAGTCAGGGGAGGGCCCCGGTGGGAAGTCCTGCCCGCAGTGGGACAGTTCCCGTCCCCCATCAAGAAAACCCTGCCGCACCCCCGAAAGCCCTGCTCTGCCCACCCCACTACTCACTAGTGTTGATGAGGAACTGGTTGGAGACGCCAGGGTGATCCACGTCATGAATGGCAGCCGCGAAGAGGGCAGCAAGAATTTCCAGGTCCGTGAAAACAGCCTGGGGGCAGAGAGGTATGGACGTTAGAATGATGAAGAAAGGCTCAGCGCTGGTTACTCAGTGGTTAGGGCGCTGGTCACATATACCAAAGCTTGCAGGTTCGAACCCTGCTAAACAACAAAGAAAACTGCAACAAAAAATAGCCGAGTGTTGTGGCAGGCGCCTGTAGTCCCAGCTACTTGGGACACAAGAGAATCTCTTAAGCCCAAGAGATTGAGGTTGCTGTGAGTTGTGACGCCACAGTACTCTACAGAGGGTGAGAAAGTCAGACTCTGCCTCAAAAAAAAAAAAAAAATGATGGCCATAAGAGAGACAGTGTAAAAGAGGAATGATAGTCAGAGCAAGATTGGGAGGGGAACACATGAAAACAGGAGTTTGAGCCTTTATCTACAAAAATTTTTTTAAATTAACCAGATGTGGTGGTGCACACCTGTAATCTCATTTTCTCAGGAGGCTGAGACAGGAGGATCGTTTGAGCCCAAGAGTTTGAGCCCAGCCTGGGCAACATAGAGAGACCTCCATCTCTACAAAATATTAAAAAAAAAATTTTTAGAGACAGAGTCTCACTTTATTGCCCTCAGCAGAGTGCCATAGTACCACACAGCTCACAGCAACCTCCAACTCCAGGGCTTAGGCGATTCTCTTGCCTCAGCCTCCTGAGTAGCTGGGACTACAGTTGCCTGCCGCAATGCCCAGCTATTTTTTTGTTGCAATTTGGCCAGGGCCAGGTTTGAACCTGCCACCCTTAGTATATGGGGCCAGCGCCCTACCCACTGAGCCACAGGCCCTGCCCTCAAATATTTAAAAAATTAACTGGGCATGGTAGTGCATGCCTGTAGTCCCAGCTACTTGGGAGGTTGAAGCAAGAGGATAGCTTCAGCCCAGGAGTTTGAAATTGTAGTGAGCTGAGATGATACCACTGTACTCTAGCCTGGGTGACGGAGACCTTGTCTCAAAAATCAAACAAATGAAGATAGGAGTCTGGATAGAGATGAGAAATAGAGAACAGGATCACAGAGAAATGGAGGACACAGGATCAGAGAGATAAGCAGAACACTGGAGATGGACAGTTAGTGACACAAAGAGAAATAGGGCTTGGGGAGACAGGGCAAAGCAGTAGGTGCTCACATCCAGTGCAGGTGTGGCCAGCAGCACGTGGGTGGACTGCAGCACATCAGCTGCGTGAAGGCTATTGTGGTAGGCCACATCTGTGTGGTAGTGGTCCTCCAGGGTCATCATATAGGTCACCATTGTGTCCACAGGGATGCGGAATTTTTTCAGCAGGTCCCGTTCCTAAAGGCAGGCAGGGGCAGAGTGGCGACCCCCGCCACTTCTCAGTGCCCCCTCCCCTGCCCTGTGCCCTGCACACTTCAGCCCATTCCCCACTGCCCTCATCACCTGGAATATCATATACATGATGCAACTGAGGGAGCGACCTCCTGCATAGTCCGACACACAAAAGATGTTGAGGCCCCACTTGTTTAAGTTCTCCAGTTCCTAGTGGAGATGGAGGTCAGAAGTCAGGAGTTTGCAAGGCTCAGGGCCCTTAAGAACATACCCTAGGAGTTTGGAGCCCTGGTCTGAAGGAAGCACCATTATTGCTCACCCATGGGTAGCATGTTCAGCAGCACAATTTACTGCCCATGTCCTACTGGGCTGGAAAATCAAGCAACCACAGCTACTGTCTCTCGAGTGCTTATTATCCACCAGGCACTTGGATCTCCTTTGACAGGGAGGCAACCAAGACTCAAGAGAAGTGACATGATTCTCCAAAATCTTGCAGCTCACACATGGCAAAGCTGGGATAGAAACCCAGTTTGGCTGCACCTCCCCCACCCAGCATAGCTCAGCCTCTGAGCTGAACTGCTCATGAGAAAGGAAGATAAGCTTATTTTCCATGTCTCCCCAGAATCCTGAACAATGTAGTAACTGCTCAATAAACACCAAGTGATTGAATGAAACACTCTCTGATGGTGGCTCAAAGGTTACAATATATATTAGCACAGTGAGCCACCAAGGGTTTATTGTGTCCATTGTCTCCCAGAAACCCAGGTCTAGACTATGGGGGGCACTCTGAGGCTTTATCCAAATCCATGTCACTGACCTGTGTACCAATCCCCCAGTGGCTGGGAGTTGCCTGTTAAGGCTCACGGCTATCCCTTCCTCCAGAAAACTCTTCTTGTCCCCACAGGAGCTGCCTGAAGGGGTGATGCTGCCCACCTCTGGGGGCACCTCACTGATATGGAGGGCTCCAGCTAAGACTACTTCCTTGCCTGGCTTCTTTCTTTCTTCTTCTTCTTCTTCTTTTTTTTTTTTCTCTTTAATAAGATAGGGTCTTACTCTATTGCCCAGGCTGAAGGGCAGTGATACTATCGCAGCTCACTTCAGCTTCAACCTCTTAAAGTCAAGCAACCCACTGCCTCAGTCTCCTGAATAGCTGGGACTACAGCACTATTATACCTGGCTAATTTGTTCTATTTTTTGTAGAGACAGGGTCTTGCTGTGTTGCCCAGGCTGGTCTTGAATTCCTGGCCTCAAGCAATCCTCCTGCGTCGGCTTCCCAAAGCGCTGGGATGACAGGTGTGAGCCACTGTACCTGGTCAAGGTTTCTTTCTATTCTTCCTTCACTTCCTTCCTCCTAAGGCTCCTCTTTTTAAAGCAGGTACCCACAGATCCTCATGTCAGCCTCTGCTTCTAGGGAACTGAGCTTAAGATGTGACCCTATGTCTAGTCTTCCTTTGGGTCCCAGGAGACCCCCGCCCCCTCCAGCCCAGCCCTTGCCTGTCCCCCACCCACTTGTGCCAGTAGCTCTTCTTGGTCTGTCTTCACACCAAAGCGGGGGACACCAGAGTTATTCGGGCTGCTGTTATGGGTCAACTTTTTCACCCCTGTGATCTGAGACATGGGCTGGAGATGAGGCACAGGGGGCGGGGGCTGCTGAGAGGGTCTCTGTCGTGGCACTTGCTGTTTTTCTCGCTCCTTCATCGTGGGTGACGGGATCTCTACTTCATTCTGTTTGTCTGCAGAAGGTGGGGGCAAAAGCATTGAGTGCCACCTCCCCCCATGCCTCTGCTGCCCTCAGAGGTTCCCTTATCCCTCCATCCCTCTGCCACGTATTTAGGCCTCACCCAAAATGGCAGACACCTGGCTGTCACATTTATGGCTAGTCAGAGGCTGGAAGCCAGGGGGGACATAGGAGTTCTTCTGGGAGGCAGTAGGCTGAACTGAGGACCCTGGGGATGGTCCAGGGCTATGGAATGGCCCCAGTCCAATCATCAGCTTTGGCTGGAGGGTAGTGTAGGAAGTCAGGAAGTGGGGTGGGGAAACCAGGGAAAGTGGCTACCTGCTCCAGACACCCAAGGAACCTTTTCTGGAAGGGAATATACCCCCCTGGTGTCCAGACTGCTGGTGGGGGTGGCCTCACTGGGATAAGAGAGGGAAGGTTGGTCTCTAGCTCCATGCCCCCCTCCACCAACCCTTAGCCCAGCCTGTCTGGGACCCGGACCCAGGAACCCTTGTCTTGAACTTTCAAGAGCTTCCAGAGCCCAGCCAAGGCCACCCATTGTGACCTGCCTGCCAGTCAATGATAGAACCTAATAGGGTCATTTACATGCCATGCTTTGACTGGCTGGATTTTGAGAACTCTGAGGCATACCACAACCTCATTGGTGGGAGCATTTAAAACTCAGAAAACAGGCCTGGCCAATGGCTCACTCCTGTAATAGTAGCATTCTGGGCTGCTGAGGCCAGTGAATTGCCTGAGCTCACAGGTTCCAGACCAGTCGTCAGAGCCAAAAGGAGACCTCATCTCAAAAAATAGCCGCACCTTGTGGCAGGCACCTGTAGTCCCAGCTACTTGGGAGTCTGAGGCAAGAGAATCACTTAAGCCCAAAAGTTGGAGGTTGCTGTGAACTGTGATGTTACTGCACTCTACAGAGGGTGACACTGTGAAACTGTCTCCAAAAAAAAAAATCGCTTTAGCCCAAGAGTTAGAGGTTGCTGTGAGCTATGATGCCATGGCACTCTACTGAGGGTGAGAAAGTAAGACTGTGTCTTAGAAAAAAGAAAAAGAAAAAGAAAAGGCTCAGCACCTATAGCTCAACCTGCTAAAGCGCCAGCCATGTACACCCAAGGTGGTGGGTTCGAATCCCCAGCCCGGACCCGCCAAACAGCAATGACGGCTGCAACCAAAAAATAGCCGGGCGTTGTGGCGGGCGCCTGTGGTTCCAGCTACTTGGGAGGCGGAGGCAGGAGACTCGCTTGAGCTCAGGAGT
>NW_003852522.1:3619041-3620233 GCF_000181295.1 Otolemur garnettii
GCCTTAGCCACTTGAGCCACAGGCGCCAAGCCCCTGAAAACATTTTTGGAGTATGTGTGTGCCTCCTGAATTTGGGTACCTTTGGGTTTAGGCAGTAAATGCTTTTTGGTGGTGGTTTTGTTTTGAGACAGAGTGTCACCAAGTTGCCTTTGGTAAAGTACAGTGGCGTCACAGCTCAGAACAACCTCAAACTCTTGGGCTTAAGCGATTCTTTTGCCTCAGCCTCCCAAGTAGCTAGGACTACAGGTGCCCACCACAATGCCTGACTATTTTTTTCTTGCAGTTGTTTAGCTGGCCTGGGCCGGGTTCGAACCCGCCACCCTCAGTGTATGTGGCTGGTGCCGTAACCACTGTGCTATGGGCACTGAGCTTAGGCAGTAAATTCTTAAGATCAAATTATCCTGAGTTTAGGGAGATATACTTAGCAAGGCGGATCTTAGATTCAGAGGTTAGGATGACTTTGAGAGATCCATGAGCTTAAGGGTTTCAATGAGTTTGATGACGTAGTCTACTTTGTTTGGCATTCAAAAGAATTAGAAATTCTAAGTTCAGGAAATCTCTTACAGGTTTGTAAGCTTAAGGATCCTATTGAGTGAGGAGATCTAAAATTTTGGGAGTCTACTGAATATGTGCAGGGGTTACATGAAATTTAGGTAGTCTGTTGAATTTGAGGGGCTTTTCAACTTGGATGTTGGGGAAAGTTTGAGGGTCTTTTGTGGGCTGCTGTGTATGGGTATCTCTCTTGGGTTTGAGGGATGCTAATTCAAGTTTGTTGATGCTACTGAATTTTGTTTGTTTGTTTGTTTGTTTTTTTGATACAGGGTCTTATTCTGTCATCCAGGCTGAAGTGCAATGATCATAGCAGCTCACTGCAGCCTCAGACTCCTGGGCTCAAGTGACCTTTCTACCTCAAGTCCCCTGAGCAGCTGGGATTACAAGTGTACCACACAATGCCTGGCTAGTTTTTAAAAATTTTTTGTAGAGGCTCGGCACCTGTGGCTCAATCGGCTAAGGCGCCAGCCACATACCCCTAAGGTGGCTGGTTCGAATCCCCAGCCCGGGCCTGCCAAACAACAATGATGGCTGCAACCAAAAAAAATGGCCGGGCGTTTTGGCGGGCGCCTGTAGTCCCAGCTACTTGGGAGGCTGAGGCAGGAGATTCGCTTGAGCCCAGGAGTTGGAGGTTGCTGTG
>NW_003852522.1:3620253-3623457 GCF_000181295.1 Otolemur garnettii
TTTTTTTTTTTTTGTAGAGATGGGGCCTTGCTATGTTGTCAAGGCTGGTCTCAAACTCCTGGCCTCAAGCAATCCTCCAGCCTCAGCCCTTCAAAGTACTAGGATCATAGGCATGAGCCACCATGCCCAGCCTCAGTTGGGAGGCTAAAGTTTAGGAATTCTATTTGAGTTTGGAGGTCTCTCAGGGTCTCAGGTTTGAGAAATTTATTGGGGGTTTCCCTGAGTATGAAAGGGTTTTAAAACTTGTAGATTTTTTAGATATGGGATTCTATAAAATCTGGGGTTCTACTGA
Organism: Otolemur garnettii; assembly: GCF_000181295.1. NCBI lineage: Eukaryota > Metazoa > Chordata > Mammalia > Primates > Galagidae > Otolemur > Otolemur garnettii. Next base: position 3,620,546 of record NW_003852522.1, read on the forward strand.
GTTTGGGGGCATCCTGAGTGTGGGAGTTTTTGAATGTGGGACTCCAATCTTTGGGAAGTTAAGAGTCAGGGTTCCTGGGAAAATATGGGTAATAAAACCCAGGGTCAGAGGCAGCCTCCTCCAGCCCCCTCCCCACCCCACATGCTGCCCTTCACTCACCCAGGAATGTTGTGGAAATATATTCTGAGACCTGGTTTCCTGACCTGCTCATTTCTGACAGGTGTGTGAGTTCACGGTTCAGCATCCTCTTGAACTAAGGTGAAGGAGTAAAGAAAGAAGGAATGATGGGGAGAATCACAGTATGTGTGTCTGTGTGACAGTGAGAGTCCTCCCAAGAAACTCCTGAAGACCCCCATGAGTCCCTCCAGTTTCTCTACTCAGCCAGGAGAGCCCCTACCAGGTTGCTAAAGGGGAGGATCAGCCCTCCCTCTCCTCCCATCTCCAGAAGTGGGCCCCAGGTTTGAGGGAATGCAGATCAGCATACCCCTTCCTTTCTGAGGAAAGAGGAATTCCCCTCCTCATTCCCCTCAAGGAGGAGCCAGAGGGGCACCTGTGGAAGGGAGGGGCTCCTGCCTAATGGGGAGCCAATGGGGTAGCAGGAGAATCCCGTTGTCATGGCAATAGGAGTCTCCTTAGCAACTTCCTCTCCAACCAGCTGCTGAGCTGGGTGAAAAGAGGGCAGGCCAGCAGCTCCTTAACTCTTGCCTTCCCAGAGCTGCCCTTGGCCAACATCGTGCCAAAAATGGACTCCCATACTGGGGGTCCTGACCCCAGCCCCAGCCCAGTTTGTAAGAAGGGAACACAGTACTCAAGCTCTGGGGTAAGAAGAGGTTTGGCCAAGGCAGGGGAGAATGGTGAGCTAAGGAAACCTCAGTCTGGTCACCCAGGGGATGGGGAAGGGGTTCCCATATAGCCCCCTCTCACTCAACCCTAGAGAGGTGGATGGACACATAGATGAGTGGAGTACACCCCAAATTGAGCTTGGGGGGTCCTCTTGGGCCACCCCATGCCACCTGTCACAGGCCTCTGCTGTGACATTGTGCCTAGAAGGAAAAGGGCATTAGCTCCCCACCCCCAAGTTCTGCCAAAGCACCCCCAAAGCAGGAGAAGACTCTGGCAGAGACAGTGGGCAGGAAAGGGGAGCCTGCATGGCCCAAACTGGGATGGGACACTCACTCTTCTGTCAGAAACCCTGGGTGCATGCACACACATATACAAGATGGACCCATAACACCTCATATAACTATATACAGAGTTCCAGGCTCCCAGTTCTACAAGGCATCACACAGCCTAGACACAGAAATCAAAGGGCACACACGGTAAAGCAATCACTGACACTTGGGGTCACATGCCCCAGAAATATCGGGCAGCTCTGAGCTTACAGAAATGGCCCAAACATACAACACCACAGTGAGAACCATATGATCTCAGACACAGGGCCATGCTTTGACCCAGGCAAACAAACATCATAGCAGACACAACACCCATCTAGGCACCGACATGGTCACACCCATCAACAGACTACTCAACATCTCCCTCCACCCTGAGAGCCACCCCCACCCCAAGCTACCCACCATCCACACCTAGTCATGGGCCACACACAGGGACAGTTATAGGCTTCATCTCAAGACTACACATGTGCACAGATGAACATGCAAGCCCACATCAGGGGATGGAAGGTCTAGCCCAGGTAGCCTGTAGCTTCTGCCCATCCTCCACTCTATGATCCTTCCCCTACCTGATCCCACCAGCCCACCAGCCACGGCTTGGAGCAGGTCTCGCAGAAGAAATCCACCAAGGGCATCTTGGAGCCTTAGTGCTGCTCAGGGCTGCCACACACAGAGACTGGGTCTGGGGAGTCCCAGGGGCATAGGGGGGGCAGTTAATAGACACCAGGTGGAGCTGGGCCGGTGGGTGGTGAAGGGGGAGCCGCGGAGGGGCCTGGGCCGGCCCAGCAGGGCTGGGGGTTCCCTTCCCCTCCGCGCTCCCTGTTGCAGCCCGGGTTACATGGTCCACCAGCCCCCAGCCCTGATGGGCCCCCCAGAGGCTGTGGCTGGAGGTGGTGGTGGGGCCCTGCCCATGGGGGGGCAGGGAAAGGGTCCCAGGAGGAGGCTGTGGGGGCTTGGGGCTCCAACTGTGTGCCAGTGTGTGTGGCGGGTGCGTGCTCACTGCAGCACTGGCAGGCTGCATGTGATGTCAGGTGGTGCTGGGGGTGGGGGGGGGCGTTAAAGGGGCATCAGAGTCCATGGGCTTCAGTTAGAACCCAAGTAGGGCTGCCCCCGTGAGGACACATCCCCTTCATGGACATATCTAGAGACAGAAACATATACCCAGATACTCCATACACTCACAGGCACAAAAATACCCTAAGATGCACCTTCTACAGACACTGACACACACCCAGACACTTGACACTCAAATACACCATTCAACACAGACACCCAGGGCAGTGCCTGTGGCTCAGGGAGTAGGACGTTGGTCCCATATACTGAGGGTGGAGGGTTCAAACCCGACCCCAGTCAAAACTGCAATAAGAAAATAAGATAAATCAAATAAAAAATGAACACAGACACCCAAATGCTTTTAGTTCTGCAATTACACCACACACAAGTATGTGCACATACACACCTGGAGACAGTCACAGCTTTGATGTCCAACACATTTATTGTTACCCAGCAGAGCATGCAGAGACATAAAAGCCTTGAGACATGTCCCTTCCAAGGACAGAGATCCACACCTAGGGACAAACACCCAGAAACATCCACACTTAACAGACATGTACTCAACACATACACAGGCACACTTTCAAGTCAAAAGAAATACCTGGCTCGGCGCCTATAGCTCAACCGGCTAAGGCGCCAGCCACGTACACCTAAGGTGGCGGGTTCGAATCCCCAGCCCGGACCCGCCAA
>NW_003852522.1:3623879-3630430 GCF_000181295.1 Otolemur garnettii
TTTTTTTTTTTGAGACAGAGCCTCAAGCTGTCCCCCTGGGTAGAGTGCCGTGGCATAGCTCACAGCAACCTCCAACTATTCCTGGGCTCAAGCGAGTCTCCTGTCTCTGCCTCCCAAGTTGATGGGACCACAGGCACCCGCCACAACGCCTGGCTATTTTTTTTCGGTTGCAGCCATCATTGTTGTTTGGCAGGTCCGGGCTGGATTCGAACCCGCCACCTTAGGTGTACATGGCTGGTGCCTTAGCCACTTGAGCCACAGGCGCCGAGCCACACACAATTACTTTTTGATGCACATGTTCCCAAACAAGCTTTCACCCACGGACATATGCACCCCCCAACAAAGACACCCCCACTTGCGAATCATTTCCTGTAGGCACCCACTCACAAGGGCTGCTACCACACTGCACAACTCCAGGAGACATTATTCATACTGGCTGCTTTCTGAATGGTGCCCCCTGGAGTTGTGCAGTGCATAGTCTGCACAACTGTATGTGGAAGCTTTGTATCCTTCCCTGCAGCCCTACAAACACACAGTCATAAATATATTGAGATATACACTTTGATTTCTACCTGGACCAACCCACACCTGCAGACACACACAGCCCTCTGGCACAGCACTCCCAATTTAAACATCCATATACCCTCTCACAGGTACAAATCTGTGTGCAACTGCTCAGAATTGGCTTGCAAATGCTGCAAATGGGTAGCCAACAAATCAGTAGCTACACAGACCCATCTAGATGGATGCATACCTGTAGACCATAAAGGCACACAACCTCAAGACCTACAGCCACAATTGCACACTCACAAACCACAAAAACACACATCCTCCCCAAGACAGATGGTCACCTACTGACACACATACAACCAGACACACATGCCCACACTCAAACCAGGTTCCTCCAACCGTGGAGAAATTCAGAACCCTTGGAGCACAAATCATGAAGCTGCCCACTAAGGAAGCCTTAGGAGGTCACACTCACGGATTGGCTTCATCCCATAGGTCATACCCAGGGATTGGCTCCACCTTTTTGGCCACACCCAGTAATAAGCCCCACCCACAGACACAATCTTAAGGTAGTCTCCCTCATAGGCTCCACCCCCACCAGTTCAATCCAGGGATTGGCCCCATCCTATTTAGGCCTTACCCAGTGTGGTCACGCTCTTGTCAACCAAGCCTAATAGCTATCACAGGTCCCAGACCCAATCTAGCTTTTGTCTCCATCTACATGCCCTGCCCACTAGCTTGGTCCCTACCAACCCTGCCCAGAGGATAGGTTCACCGTGTCCCTCTGCACACCTTATGTGAAGCCATCTCGCTGACAGAGCGGTAGGTCTGCATGGTCTCCAGCTGCTCAAGACACCAGTCCAACTCCTCCAACGTCTCCCGGGCCAACTGTTGACATGTCTCCTCTGGGGAGGGGACGACCAGGGAGGTGATTGAGAAGGTCTGCAGGTAGACCCCTAGAGCCCCCAGCCTGTGGTGACAGGGTCTGCCAGGAGAGTGGAGTGCTAGGGGGAAGGGCTGAAGACAGCCACTCCAAGGGAGGGGTCCCCCACTGGGGCAGCAAGAGGGCCTTTTCCCAGACCTCAGAGATTAAGTTACCTGATAATGTGGCCTTGCAGATAGGTGTTGGGCCACCCAGTGGGGATCGCCTGCAAAGAAATGGGGCTCCAATGTCAGCATAGGCACCTACAGATCCTTGCCTCCTACCTTCAATAACAGTGCTAATTTTCCTTTTTCTTATTGGTCACTATTGTCCCAGGCATGCTGCCATATCCTGTCTCAGTGACCCCCAGCAGAACTCACTTTACAGATGAGAAACTCAGGTCTTAAGTTTTCAAAGTCTCTGCTCCCTTGAATGTGCCCCCTGAATTCCTCCAACTTGCTATGGATGGCTCTCCCCCCATCCACAGAGGGACTGGCAGCCCTCAGCCATATTCCTTTCTCTACAATAAGAACTACTCCTATTTATTGAGCATTTTTTTTTTTTGAGACAGAGTCTTACTTTGCCACCCTTGGTAGAGTGCTATGGTGTCATAGCTCACAGCAACCACAAATTCCTGAGCACAAACAATCCTCTTGCCTCTGCCTCCTGAGTAGCTGGGACTAACTACAGGTACCCGCTACAACACTAGGCTATTTTTAGAGACAAGGTTTCGCTCTGGCTCAGGCTGTTCTCAAACCTGTGAGCTTAGGCAATCCACCCACCTTGGCCTCCCAGAGTACTAGGATTATAGGCGTGAGCCACCATACCTGGCCTTCTTCTTTCTTTTTTTTTTTTTGAGACAGTGTCAAGCTGTCTCCCTGGGTAGAGTGCCGTGGCCTAATAGCAACCGCCAACTCTTGAGCTCAAGCGATCCTCTTGCCTCAGTTTTTCTACTTTTAATAGAGACAGAGCCTCACTTTTGCTCAAGCTGGTCTTGAACTCATGAGCTCAAGCAATCCACCCGCCTAGGCCTCCCAGAGTGCTAGGATTATAGACATGAGCCACTGTGCCCAGGCCAATGTTCTTTTATTTTATTATTATCATTATTGAGACACAGTCTCACTCTGCTGCCCTTGGTAGAATGTCATGGCATCATAGCTCACAGCAACCTCAAACTCTTGGGCTTAAGTAAGTCTCTTGCCTCAGCCTCCCAAGTAGCTGGGACTATAGGCACCTGCCATAATGCCCAGCTATTTTCGTTGTTGGTTGTTGTTGCTGCAGTTGTCATTGTTGTTTTAGCTGGCCCGGCCCACCAGCCTCAGTGTAGGTGGCCAGTGTCCTACCCACTGAGCTACGGCACCACCCCAGTGTTCTTTTATATATACCATCTTCTGTACTTTTCCTAGCAATTGTCTAAGGGAGGCATTACTGTAATTCTGCTTTTACAGAGGGGGAACAGAAATCTCACAAGATGCCATATGCCTAGCAAATTGGTAACAGTAAATGGCCCTGGGATTGGGTCTATGGCCTCACCAACGTGTATCTGGGTCTTTTCTTATAAAAGCTTCTGTGTCTTAGGCTCTTAAATCACAGTGGATCTCTGGCTCCAAGGGATTCATTGCCTGAACAGATGTTCAGAGAGGTCAAGTGCCTGCCCAAGTCTATACAGCGGTGCTTATAGTTGAACCCAAATGTGCTTGGGCTCATGATCATGGGTGTTGGGGCACAGCCTTGACTTACCTGTTGTTGGGAATGGGCACATTGGTCAGGAGAGAGAAGTTGCTACGGACGCTCCGGAGACTGGCCAGCACCTGGGATGGAGAACATCAGTAAGAAGCAGTGTCTACTGAGAATAGTAGCAGAGCTGGGCTCTATCCCCAAGTGGAGAGGAGAGTGGGAGCCCCTTCTCTCCTCAGCCATTTGGGGAAGGGGTCTAACCTGGGCAAACGGCGTTACGATGAGATCTTCAGCATGCCTGCAATCAAGGACAGTGGCAGGTCAGGGGTCCCCAGAGAAGTAATTCTGTGAAGGCTGGACCCAGGGAGGCTGATGGGCAGGGAAGGGACCCTGTGGGGTTGGGGGAGAGGGCACTTATCCTGCATGAGGGTGTACATGCTTTCAGAGCTGGCTGAGGAGGGAATGGCAGTCATGGAGGGTGACTCAGGTGACTGGGGGGAGCAGAGGTGACCAGCCCTGAATTGTCTGGGGAGAGAATGAGAATATGCTATAGGGGCTGGGCTTGTGGGGGGACACAGAGGACAGGAAAAGGGCTTAAGGGGCTGAAGTAGGCACCCTGATGGGTGGGGCGAGAACCTGGAAGACCCAGTAAGAGAGAGGGAAGGTGAGCAGGTCCAGAGGGTGCTTACACCTCAACAGGTGGCCAGGGGGGAGCTGGCAGGTGGGGAGGGGGGTTGCTCACGCCTCGCTGGTGACTGATGAGTTCCGGGACATAGTCTTGGGTGACATGTCATAGTCACTGTCTGAACGGTACAGGAAGGATTCCCGGCGCTGGCTAGTGGCTGCCCCAGCGTGCAGCACGAGACCTGGGCTCGCCTGCGAGTCCAGGGGGCTGCGGCCTGGAGATGGCATCGGCCCATTCTCCGCCTCGAAGCTGCAGGGAATGGGCAGGAAGAGGGGTCAGTGGGGCTGAAATTATGTCAGGGAGGCCAAGAAGTTCCTGGCAGAGATTGGGGAGGGAACTGCAGAGATCAAATAGCTGCTGAGATCCTATGTACATCAGTCCCAATTCTTGGCTCTGGGGACCTCCCCCACAAGGCTAAAAGTCGTGAGCTCATCCAATCTCCTTTATACCTCATCAGCTCGACTGTCAAAACCCATCCATAATCCATCCATTTCTCACCTGCTCCTTTGTACCCCAGTCTATTCCTCCCATGGCCACCAGAGGGAGCCTGCTCAGAACATTCTATGGCTTCCCGCTCAGGAAAAAACCCATGAAGTCTCCACTCCAGTACCTAAGTCCTGCCCTGTGACCTACTCACTCTGCTTCAGCCTCCTTGCTGTTCCCTAAACATTCTGTACACAGTCTTGCTTCAGGGCTTTTGCATAGGCTATTTCTCCTGCCCAGATGTCCAATGGCTCCTCCTTCACTTCCTTAAGGCCTCAGCTAAAATGTTACCTCCTGGCCAGGCACAGTGGGTCATGCTTATAATCCTAGAACTCTGGGAGGCCAAGGTGAGTGGATCACTTGAGCTCAGGAATTTGAGACCAGCCTGAACAAGAGTGTGACCTCATCTCTACTAAAAATGAAAAAAACTGGGCAGAGCGTGGAGGTTCATGATTGCAGCCCAGCACTTGGGAGGTTGAGGCTGATGGATTGCCTGAGCTCACAAGTTCAAGACCAGTCTGAGGGGCGGCACCTATGGCTCAAAGGAATAGGGCACCAGTCCCATATGCTGGAGGTGGCGGGTTCAAACCCAGCCCCAGCCAAAAATGCAAAAAAAAGAAAAAGACCAGTCTGAGTCAGAGCAAGACCTTATCTCTAAAAATAGCCAGACGTTGTGGCCGACATCTGGTCCCAGCTACTTGGGAGGCTGAGGCAAGAGAATTGCTTAAGGCCAGGAGTTTGAGGTTGCTGTGAGCTGGGATGCCAAAGCACTCTACCAAGGGTGACAAAGTGAGACTCTGTCTCAAAAAAGAAAGAAAGAAAGAAACTGAGGCAAGAGAATCGCTTGGGCCCAAGAGTTTGAGGTTGCTGTGAGCTATGATAGCATAGCACTCTACTGAGGGCAACAAAGTGAAACTTTGTCTTCAAAAATAATAATAATAATGTCACTTCCTCGGAGAAGCCTCCCCTGATCAGACCATCTAAAATTTCAGACTCTACCTTGATGTTTCCTATTTCCCTTCCTTTAAAAACAAAATACAGGGCTGCTCAAGGTAGCTTATGACTGTAATCCTAGCACTCTGGGAGGCCGAGGCTGGTGAATTGCCTGGGCTCACAGGTTTGAGACCAGTCTGAGCCAGAAGGAGATCCCATCTCTAAAAATAGCCAGGCTTTGTGGCAGGTGCCTGTAGTCCCAGCTACTTGGGAGGCTGAAGCAAGAGAATTGCTTAAGCACAGGAGTTTGCGGTTGCTGTGAGCTATAAGGCTACCGTACTTTACTGAGCGCTACAAAGTGAGAATTTGTCTCCAAAAAAAAAAAAGTCATCCTACTCACCTGACATACTCAATATTTTATCTATCTTTACCACTTAACTTCCCTTCTAAAACTAAGCCCTGTAGGGCAGGGATTTTTTTCTGCTTTGTTTACTACTTTGTTCCTGGGGCCAAAAATGTGTGGACACACAATCATTAAACATATGAATGAATGAATGAATGAATGAATGAACTGGGTGGTGGTATGCTGTGGTCAGGGCAGGCCTCTCTGAAGAGGTGACATCTCAGCAGGGCAAGAAGGATGAGAAAGCTCCAGCCATGAGTCAGGAGGTGGCTGGCAGAAAGCACTGCAGACAGAGTGAAAAGGAAATGCAAAGGCTCTGAGGTAGGATTTGGTTTTTGCTGGTGTGGCTAGAGTGCAAATACAGGCAAGGACTGTGACAAGGATGCACACAGCTACAGCTTCCAATTGTTTGTCTCATTATTAAGTTTTGAAGCTTCATTATATATTCTGGATATCATATACTTATCATATATTTTTCTATCAGTCTGTAGCTTGTCTTTTTATTCTCTCAGCATTATCTTCTGCAGACCAGAAGTTTCACAGTGACTTATTTTGTGGGGGGGGGTTGTTTGTTTATTTTTATTTTATTTTATTTTTAGACAGAGTCTTACTATATCACCCTCAGTAGAGTGCCATGGTGTCACAGGTCACAGCAACCTCAAACTCTTGGGTTTAAGCAATTCTCTTGCTCCAGCCTCCCAAGTAGCTGGGACTATAGGTACCCACCACAACACCCAGCTATTTTGTTGTTGTTGTTAGCAGGCTCCTGGCCGAGTTCAAACTCACCACCCTCGGTGCATGCCGCCTCGGCCAGCACCATAACCACTGCTCTACAGGCACTAAACTTGTTTATTTATTTATTTTTTTTGAGACGGAGCCTCAAGCTATCCCCCTGGGTAGAGTGCCATGGCATCACAGCTCACAGCAACCTCCAACTC
>NW_003852522.1:3631087-3632149 GCF_000181295.1 Otolemur garnettii
GAGTGCTGTAGCATCACAGCTCACAGCAACCTCAAAATCTTGGGCTTAAGTGATTCTCTTGCCTCAGTCTCCCAAGTAGCTGGGACTGTAGGCACTCGCCACAATGCCCAGCTATTTTTTTGTTGCAGTTTGGCTGAGGCCAGTTTTGAACCCACCACCCTCGGTATATGGGCCGGCACCCTACCCACTGAACCACATGTGCTGCCCCTGTTTTTTTTTTTGAGACAGTCTCACTATGTTGCCCTCAGTAGAGTGCTGTGACATCACAGCTCACAACAACCTCAAACTCTTGGGCTCAAGAGATTCTCTTGCCCTAGCCTCCTAAGTAGCTGGGACTATAGGCTCCTTGCCACAATGCCCGGCTATTTTTTGTTGTTGCAGTTGTCACTGTTGTCTAACTGGCCTGGGCTGGGTTCAAACCCATCAGCCGGGGTATATGCGGCTGGCGCCATAACCGCTGTGCTATGGGAGCTAAGCCAAGACCATTCAGTGTTAAAAAGACTTGAATTCTTGAGCTCAAGCAATCCGCCTGCCTCAGCCTTCTAGAGTAGTAGGATTATAGGCATGAGCCCCCATACCTGGCCCTTAATTTTTTAGTTTTTTATACTTAATGCCACTGAACTGTATACTCAAAAACAACTAAAATAGTAAATTTTGTTATGTATATTTTTCCACAATTAAAAAAAAGAAGAACTTCATAGAATATATACTAACCTGGGTATAGTGGCTTAAGCCTGTAATCCCAGCTACTCAGGAGGCTAAAGTGGAAAGATCACTTCAGGCCAGGGGTTCAAAACCAGCCTGGGCAACATAGTAAGACTTCCATCTTAAACAAATAAACAAAAAAGAATGCATACTAAAGGCGGGTGCCTGTAGTCCCAGCTACTCAGTAGGCTGAGGCAAGAGAATCTCCTAAGCCCAGGAGTTTGAGGTTGCTGTGAGCTGTGACGCCACAGCACTCTACCCAGACTGAGACTCTGTCTCTTAAAAAAAAAAAAAGAATGGGGCGGTGCCTGTGGCTAAAGAAGTAGGGCACCGCCCCCATATGCCAGAGGTGGCAGG
>NW_003852522.1:3634095-3638736 GCF_000181295.1 Otolemur garnettii
AAAAAAAAAAAGAAAAAGAAAAAGGAGACGACCACCACCTAATCCTCCTAGGAACTTAAGCTGCAGTTTAGGGAACGGTACTCAGCTAGCAAGACTGGCAGACATACCAGTCCTAAGGGACTCAGTTCACATCAGTGGGAGCCCAGGGGAATGGATAAGAGGACACACTCTTTGGGGCCCTGCTGTTTGTGTTTCAGGAGGATGTCCCCTGGGCTGAGGGAGGGACGAGGGGAGAAGTTTGTGGCCTGGGAGTTGGGAGGTGGTATCTCAGATCCCTGGGCCACAGAGAGTACTCCCTCCCTAAGCTTTCTCACTGATTATGGCAGAGCAGGCTGAAGGCTGCTCTGATGACATCCCAATGGAACTCAAAGTCACAAACACACTCAGAGGCAGCTGACAGCCTGACATTACAGCCAAGCACCCAGACACCCCATCTAAGGTGGCCAAGACTTCACTTCAAGCAGGCTGACTACTTGGTGGCACTTTCAAACTTGCTACCTGCTTCTACCTCTGTGGGGTCCTTAAGTCTACCCGCTGGGCTCCCCAAGCATCAAATTGAGTCTTTGGAGGACTGTGTAGCCCAGAGGCAACCTAGGCCTTGGAGACTTCTGCTGCAGGGACCAATGGGAAACAAACAAGCTAGAATGGATGTGTGGGGTGTGGGTAGGGGAAGAAACACAGTTGGTAAAGATTATAATAACAATGAGTGTCGCCAACTGTTATTGAATGTCACACCACATGCTTTGCTTGGACACGAATTAATGCACCATATTCCAGACAAAGAAACCAAGGCACAGAAAGGGTGAATAACTGTGTTATTAGTGATAGAACATGGATTTGAACCTGGGCAGCTGAGCTACACAGCTGGACTAGGTGTCTATCTCCCCCACCAGGACAGACAAACAGGGTAGGGAGGCCTGGTGTCTCCCTGGGATCCCTGCGCCTCTCCACTTGACTCACTCACAGGAGATGCCAGGCAGCCTTTATGGAAAAGGCCTGGCATTTGCTTTGTGAAGGTCACAGGGAGGTTGAGAGCCGGCGCTGGTGTGTGTCTCCTCGGCAGGCATGTTGTGCCAGGTGAAACAGCTGTTTGGGGGCCTGGGTGTGCTAGGAGGGTTGGTATGTAGGAATCCGGGCAAAGAGGAGGTCTGTGTGCCTGAGGGGCACTTGTGTGTCTGTGGGGTATTGTATGTCTATGTGTGTGAGAGGGCTCTGGGGGTTCATATGTGCCTGTGTGCAATCTGTGTGTCTGGGTTAGTGTGTTACTAAGTCTGTGTGACCTTGTGAGTATGCTGCATGGATGCTGTGATTGGCTCTGACCCTCAAATTGGTATGAGGTATGTTCCTGTGTCTGGGTATAGGCGGGAGTGTGGCCTGCAGGGATGGGTGTGGGGCTTGGGTGTGTGTATCAGTGACAGCATCTTCCCAAACCCGAGAGCACAGTGCAGACAAAGTTGTTTGAGGGGTGGGCCAGGGTGCTGTGGTGTGTGTGTGGCCATGAGTCAAATGTAGAGTACTCTGGGTGCCCCTACTCTGGGTGCCCCTAGGAGACCCAAACCTAGGATAGTAAACACCAGGTGACCTCAATTGCCCCCGTGCATGCGTGGCTATGTATGTGGAATGTGTGTGTCAGTGTTGGAGACCTGACAATTCTGAGAACTTAAAGGCCACTTCATGGCCCCAGCTCTTCAAGCTAATTCCAAATACCCTCCAGGCATCCCAGAACCTCCCTGCCCTGCCCCCACTCCTAGAACTGGCTCCAGGCCAGTAGCCTAGGAGTGGAGCCCAGGTGGACACCTATAACTGCTTCCAAGGTGAAAGACAGTAAGTAGCCCAGGTCTAGGGGCACAAAATAAGGTGAAGGGATCCCACCTTGAATAGACAGGATCGGGACAGGATTCAACATCCACTTTGAAGGTTGCCACATTCAGGAAGCCCTCAGCAGTATCCAAACCTCTAGGACTAGGGAAGCGGGTGAGGCCCAAGCCAGACCCTAAAAGCCACTGAGAGTTTGCCCTAAGATGGATTCAAAACCCCCACAGCGCTGCCAGTTCCCTCCTGTTGTAAAGGAAGGGACTGGCCATGGGCCACCCACCTGACAGATCTGCCCAGAGGGTGCTGACCGGTGTCCTCCTCACTGAAGAAGAGGGTCAGGGACTCAGGGCCTGCGGGGGGCAATGCCAAAGCAGAGGGCCGGGCCCGGGGTGTTGCACTAGAGTGCATGGAAGCCAAGTGCAGTCAGGGCACGCATGAGGAAGGCAGCACGGCAGTGTGGCATGCCCTGCCTGCCAGGCCTGAGGTGTCTGTGGCTGCTGCTGGCGGTGCCGCCTCCCCGCTCTCCTCCACCCTCCTAGTGACCCCCTCAGGGACAGCCCCCGGGCTGCTCGGTAGCAGAGAGGATAGCTGGGCGCAAGGACTCCCAAGCACATCTCCCCCAGCAGGGGTCTTGCAGAACTGAATCTGCCTGCCACCTCCCTCTTGGAGGGTGGAGGGGGGTGCCGGAGGCTCCAGTTTCCTAGCTCCAAGCCATTCCCCCCCTCCCCCACCACCTCCTATGGCCCCGCCTTCCTTCCTCCCTGCCTTGATGTCAAGCCAAGCTGGCTCTAGGTATATAATCGGAGAGAGTCCTCGCAGAGTGCCACAGGTTGACAAAATCAGAAGACTGCGGGCAGGTGTAACTGATAGGTGACAGGGGGAGAGACGGAAGTGGGGACAGAGACACAGAGAAACCAGGAGAGAGGCAATGATTTACCCCAACACCTAAGGGGTTCCCAAAGGCCCTGGCCTCTCCTTCTCTTCTTCCCTGCCCCCATCTTTTCCCTAGGGCAGGTGCTGGACCCAGTCCCGGCTTGGCGGAAGCCCAGCCCCGCAGTACCTTCTCCCTGGCCTATCTCTGAACTCACTTCTAAACAAGTGTGTGAGGAGTTAGAGAAGAGATGCCCTTGCACAGGGTTGCCAACCACTCCATCCAGGTTAAACAGACATAGGAAAGCCAGATCCAGATATGACCTCCAGACTTGTCACCCCTAGGCTTCTAGCTCCTGCATCCCACTCCCAGTCTGGCCAGGAAGAGAACTTGCATTTGCCTTTGGTGCCTGGTGCAGGCGCAGACATAGCCTCATAGCAAGGCAATACCGTTGGTCCTATTTCACAGGCAGTTAGACAGAGGCCAACAGAACTGAACACATGTTCCCAGGACAGCCTGGATGGCAGGTGGATCTCACTCCCTTAATCGTGACCAGAGCTTCAGCTTTGCACAGGAAAGGGAGGGACATGGCATTTATTGAGCACCTACTGCATGCCCTATCAGAAGTCTCCACTGTAACCCTAGCAAGCAGGGATGATTTTTATCAATGCCCTGTGATTAAAGAGGAAAAATGAGGCTGTGAAGAGTGAATCACGAACCCCAGACGCCAGCGCGCGCCTGGTGACCAGGGGAGGCTCGAACCTACACGACCACCAGCGCGGCACTTACCCAGCCCACCTCTGCCGTCCAAAATCCTGGAAGTTTCGGAGAATCCGAAGGCGCCTGCGGAAAGTCGGGGATGGGCTGGCGAAGAAAACGGGCGAGGAGGGCGGTGACCGTGGACGTCGGGGCGCCCTCTGGGCCGAGGGCTCGGGCAAGAAAGCCTCGTCCTCGGCCGCCGCCGCCGGGAAGGCCTCCAGCTGCAGCTCCTGAATGCGGCCTAGGCCGCCCGACCGCGCCATGGCCGCGGGGCGGCCCCGCCTTGGCGGGCGCTGGGAAGCTGTGCCGCCCGCCCCGAGCGGCCCACGCAGGTCCCCCGCCCAGCCCCAGGGCCGGAGCCTCACCCGGCCCGGCCGCCTCGGCCCTTCCGGCTTAGCGCTGGGGCCGCCCCCGGGGCGGGGCAGGCCTGGGGCATCCTCAGAGCTGGGGCAGGGACTCCCTCGCAGACCGCGGGACAACCCTGAAGTCCTTCTGTTGTCCCCACAATAGCCTGAACCATCTTCACAAATACCAAGATGCCCCTAATCACTGGGGGCGCCCACAAACTTCCTGTGGTAAGAGGCCTCACAGACCTCAGCAGCGTCTCCATGGTCCCACAGAACACTTGGGAGCACACTCACTATCCCTGAGACGTGCCTACACAGCCCAGGGGGACACCAACAATCCCTGGGCTTCCCCACACAAGATAAAGGTAACTTCCCAGATGAGGAGAGTCGTAGTGTCTTCATTGTTTCTAAGACATCCCACAGACCCAGCAGCACCCACAAACCTCTGATGCTCTGAGAGCTCAAGAGAAACCTCTTCAGGTCCCAGGACCCCCTCCACAGTTTCTCAAATGTTTCAAACTCCTAGAGCGCTCCCTTGCCGCCCATAACACTGCAAGAATTCCCCCACATGCCCAGAACCATTTCTACAGACCATATGTGAGTCCCCCCAAATCCTAGAGTCCTTCACAGATCCCCAGAAGGCTTTCATTGTCCCTCAAATGTCATCCGTGAATCCCTGAGTGGCTCCAGCAACACCTGTGAGATGCCCTCATATGTGTAAAGAACCCCAACACAGGCCAGGTGTGGTGGCTCAAGCTTGTAATCCTAGCACTCTGGGAGGCTGAGGCAGGTGGATAGCTTGAGCCCAGGACTTCAAGACCAGCCTGAGCAAGAGAGAGATCCCTGGCT
>NW_003852522.1:3643364-3645459 GCF_000181295.1 Otolemur garnettii
CCGAGCCTTCTTTTCTTTTTGAGTCAGAGTCACTTGGTCACCCTGGGGTTGAGTGCCATGGTATTATTGCTCACAGCAACCTCCAACTCTTGGGCTCAAGTGATTCCCTTGCCTCAACGTCCCGATAGCTGGGACTATAGGTGTCCACCACAACACCAGGCTATTTTTAGAGACAGGGACTCACTCTTGCTCAGAGCTGGTCTTAAACTCATGACCTCAAGTGATACACCTGCCTGGGCCTCCCAAATTACAGGTATGAGCCATTGCACCCAGCCATGGATCAATTTCTTTCCAGCCCAGATGGATTTCTTTCTGTCCCTTCCTAGTAAGCCAGATGTAAACTGTAGCCTAAAGCCGACCCATGATCTATGAAGCCCTACATGACCAGCCCCATTACCTCCCTGCCTCATTTCCTTCCACTCACTACTTGCTCACCTTGCCACAGACATACTTGCCTCCAAGGTAGCAGGCACACTTGTACCACAGGACATTTGCACTGCCTGTTCCCTCTGATTGGTGCTCTCTTCCAGCAGACACCCTCATATCATCCTCTCTTACTGTATTTAGGTCTCTGTTCAAATGTTACCTCCTCAAGAGACCTTCCCAGGCCTCAGGGATACTCTTTTCTTCATATCCCATTTGTCACCACCTGGCATTATCATGTAGCTTTACTTGCTATTTCTGCTTCACTACCTAGTTTGAGAACTCCAGGACAGCAGGGACTGGATATGTGGCTTTAAGCCACAGCCCCAAAGATGGTCAATGTTTATGGAATGATAGCTCTGTTACAGATGAGGAAATGGAGCCTCTGACAGCTGAAGGTCACACAACAAGCAAAGAACAAAAGCTGGATTTGATCTCTTTCACATACAGAAGTAAAAACTGTGAGCTCAGATGGCCCCCAAAACTGTCCTCCCTCTGCCAATCTGTAGCTCCTCCAAACCCCAGTTTCTTGAAACTCACAGAAGCTTGCAGCCAATCTGTTCCCAATGAAAGATGGGACATGCACTGCCCCATGCAGTGGGGTTTGCCACCTGCAGGATGTGCCCTTTCTCCCTGCTGATGTCATTTGAGGAAGTGTTTTCTCCAAACACCAGTTCCTGACAGCCCAGCACCTACGTCAGCCAACTTAGCCTTACCACAGCCCTGGGGGTGGGCAGTTCTTATTTTTCAGTCCAATTTGATAATATGAGGAAACTGAGGTATAGGGAAACACAATCGCTGGCCCCAAGTCACACAGAGAGTCTGCAGACAGGGCTAACAGTAAATCTTACCCTCTGGTCTGAAGTGGAAAAGATTTGGTTTTAAACTCCAATTTTTCCCTTCCTCCCTGTGTGACCTTGGGCAAGTCCCTTTGCCTCTGTGTCCCGAGCAGAGTACAGAGCCAAGGATTCTGGGAGTTTAAAGGCAAGGGCGTTGGGAGGCCCTGGCATGGCAAGGGAAGCAAGCACGCTGAGGTGGGTTGGGAACTCCGCTGCTGCAACTTTTCGGCCAAGTTCATCTCACTCCACCCGGCGGCAGGCTCCGCAGCGCTCGACTGGTGGGGAATGGAACGCTGGAGCAGTGGCCAGGTTCCTACCCTAAAAGGGCAAGGACCCCACTCGAATCCTGCGGTTGGCTGGCCTGGCGCCCGCTCTCCAAGACACTCAATAATCATGAAATAATAATACCAGGCACCGCGACAGCGGCAGAAACGGCGACTTAGCTTTGCTAGAGCAGTAGCGTCTCGGAGGCAGGTCGGCCCTCAGAGCGCACACTCAGGCTGTGCCCTTCTAGTCGTCCAGCAGGAGGCACACGGGACCCGCTCCTACTACACATCCAGGGACTTGGGAGCTCGGGGGATTAGGGGAGGCAGAGACTCAAGTGGTGACGGAGACCATTGACCAGAGACTCCAGCCTGGCTGCCTTCACTCCTTCCTTGGGCCACCGCAGCACCATTCTCAACCAGGAGAGTTTGGGAGCCCCAGGTGCGGGCAGGATGGTACGTTATCTCTGCTCCCAATTCAGGTACCCCCACCCCAAACCAGAGTCCTCCTCTTCCTCCCTCTCCATATACCTCTTTTTTCTTTTCTTTCTTTCCTTCTTTTTTTTTTTT
>NW_003852522.1:3646102-3648132 GCF_000181295.1 Otolemur garnettii
TTTTTTAAGACAGAGTCTCACTCTGTCATCCTGGGTATAGTGCCACTGCCTCATAGCTCAAACTCTTGGGCTGAAGCGATCCTCTTGCCTCAGCCTCCCAAGTAGCTGGGACTCAAGTGCCCGCCACTATGCTCAAGTATTTTTAGAGATGGGAGGTCTCACTTTTTGCTCAGGCTGGTCTCCAACCCATGAGCTCAAGCCATCCACCCCCCTTGGCCTCCCAGAGTGCTAGGATTACAGGCACGAGCCACCGCACCCAGCCATTATTTATTTATTTTTTGGAGACAGAATCTCACTATGTCACCCTGGGTAGAGTGTCATGGTGTCATAGTTCACAGCAACCTTAAACTTCTGGGCTTGAGCAATTCTCTTACCTCAGCCTCCTGAGTAGCTGGGACTTCAGGCAGGCGCCACCATGCCTGGCTAGTTTTTTCTCTTTTTAGCAGAGATGGGGTCTCACTCTTGCTCAGGCTGGTCTCAAACTCCTGGGCTCAAGCTACATGGGCCTCCCACAGTGCTAGGATTACAGGCATAAGCCACCATGCCGGGCCTCCAAGGAGAAGTTTAGATGTCATCTATGGGTGGGAAGAAGTGTTTTGGGGATTCCTTTGACTCAAATTGAAGGAGCTCGCTGGACATCCTTTCTCGTAGTTGGATGAATGAATTCAACCTGGGCAGCAGTGGAATTCCCTGTTTGTACACATGTAGAACCTTTTTCTAAGGAAAGATGTCCCCATTGGAGGTCTTGTTCTTTCTGCCCAGGGAGTGGGAAGAGTACCCTGGCTCCAATACCAGCCTACAGCCCACCCATCAGTCCCAGCTGTGGACATCAGCATAGACACTGAAGGTTTCACAGCCCCACAGTGAAACACAAACCTGAGACCATGTGGGGATGTGGTTGAGAATCCCATATTTTTTTCCCAATCTGAAGTAGGGTCTACCCAGGTCCCACCTCCCACCTGAATCCAGGTCCCTAAACCAAGATCTACCAAGTTAAGTCCTTTCCACACATTCCTAAGCTCACAGAACTCTCAAACCAACCTTCACAGGGTTCCGCTTTACAGATGAAAGAATCGGGCGGCACCTGTGGCTCAAAGGAATAGGGTGCCAGCCCAATATGCCGGAGGTGGCGGGTTCAAACCCAGCTCCGGCCAAAAACTGCAAAAAAAAAAAAATCACCCTCAGATTAAAGAATCAAGACTCACACAAAGAGACTCAGGGCCAGGTGTGGTGGCTTATGCCTGTATCCTAGCACTTTGAAAGGCAGATGCAGGAGGATTGCTTGAATCCAGGAGTTTGAGACCAACCTGAGCAAGAGGGAGACTAGGTCTCTGCTAAAAATAGAAAAATTATGGGGGTAGGGGTGGGGAGATGGCATGTGCTTGTAGTCCCAGCTACTCAGGAGGTTGAGGCAGGAGGATCAATTGAGTGCAGGAGTTTGAGATTGAGCTTGCTGTTAGTTATGATGACACCATCGCACTCTAGCCAGATTATAGAGTGAGACCCTGTTTCAAAGAAAGAAAGAAAGAAAAACTGGACAAGGTTGTTCACGCCTGTAATCCTAGCACTCTGGGATGCCAAGGTGGGAAGATTGCTTGAGCTCAGGAGTTCAAGACCAGCCTGAGCAAAAATAGCCAGGCATTGTGATGGGCGCCTGTAGTTCCAGCTACTTCAGAGGCTGAAGTAAGAGAATCACTTCAGCCCAAGACTTTGAGGTGGCTGTGAGCTGTGACATCACAGAACTCAACCCCAGGGCAACTGAGTGAGACTCTGTCTCAAGAAAAAAAAAAAAAAAGGCAGCACTTGTGGCTCAGTGAGTAGGGCACCAGCCAAGGGTGGTGGGTTCGAACCTAGCTCTGGCTAAACTGCAACAAAAAAATAGAATAGCTGGGCATTGTGGTGGGCGCCTGTAGTCCCAGCTACTCCAGAGGTGGAGGCAAGAGAATCACCTAAGCCCAAGAGCTGGAGGTTGCTGTGAGCTGTGATGCCATGGCAATCTACCAAGGGCGACAAAGTGAGATTCTGTCTCT
>NW_003852522.1:3648253-3657828 GCF_000181295.1 Otolemur garnettii
AAAAAAAAAAAGAAAGAAAGAAAGAAAAAGAAAATAAAAGACAAAGAGAAGGAGAAGGAGTCTTGTCTCTGGACTTCAATTTCCCCATCTGCCCAACAGGCATACTTCACAAAGGATTTATGAAAAAGTCCCAGCATGAAGTCTGAGAGTGAGACATTGTTAAATGGATTCTGCTAAAATAATGATTATTACCACTCAGCCATTGTCCCCTGAGAGGCAGCACCCCAGAGTCAGGGGGCCCTGGGGCCTTATGGGAATGTAGCCCAGATGCTACTTTCACTCATGCCCTCTGTGGTCTCTCAGGACAGTGACCTGAGCCAGTTGGCCTACTGTCCCAGTCTTGGCATTTCCTGTTGATTCCAGCTTTGTTTTCCTTTGGGAAGTGTGAGGCTGCTTGAGCAGGCAGTAACAGGACCCATGACACTAGCTTCCTGATGTGGGGAAGGGAGCTGGGGCTGGGGGTGTCTAGGGGTGGCATGTGGGGCCTGTGATGGCAACTGGAGATCCCCAGGGAGACCTAAGAAGAGCAGAGTCACAGCCTAGAGGGGACTCACTTGGAAACTTCAAGAGAAGCCCAAATCTGACCATCTTTGGTAATATCCCAAGCAGTGAGGCACCCATGGGTGCCAGTCACACACATACTGAAGCACACTCTGTCTGATCCTGAGCACCAGCAGAGCAGGTATGATAGCTAAGAACACCAGGTGGTTAGGGGACACTAGACAGATGGGAACACAGCCTACATGTCAGAACACCAACTCACGAATGGGACCACCTGAGGCAGATACAGGCATGGTCACAGTGTCTCAGTTAACATAGTGTCCCAAGGAGCTTGGGCTTGCCCAGTTTCACTGACACAATCGCATCATTCCTGGGAATGTACACATCATAGTGCCACAGTCACTCCAACCCAGAAACACAATAGCACAATCCCTTTGTCACTGGAGCACAGACACCATCTCATGATCACTGTCCTGGGAACAGACACAATCACTATGTCATGATTGCTGAGTCCCATGAGGATGCACAGTCACCCTGTGACATCACAGCATCCCTGGGGCACACATAATCCTGTCACAACCACTGTCCCGGGAACAAACATGGTCATCCTACAAAATTACTGCGGCCCTGGGGCACATAGTCACGACACTACCTTGTAAGCACACAGCCACACTGTCACAGTTAACACTGTCACACTGTCCCTGGAACACACACAGTAACTGTGTCCTAGTCAAAGGATGCCAAAAGCCCAGGCAGAGCACACAGCCCAGGCAGCCACAGCTGGTCATATCCCAACAACTGGAGCAAACTCTGGTCAGTTGGAGAACAGCATCAGGGCAAGCCCAGTACCCTCCCTACATTGTCACCTCAGTAGAGTCAGGGACTGTTCCCTCACTTTATGCTGAGACCAGACACCCCCCGCTGGATTGTTCCCTGCCTCTGGGTTGCTACTGGACCCTAACACTCCTGCCCTTAGAAGGGGGCTCCAACTCAACGCACAAGCTCCCAACACAGTGCTTCCGAAAGAGGCCCCTCTGGATTTTAGACACCTGCTGGTACTCGAGTCCATTAACGCCCCCATAGAATCCAGGCAGACGCTAAGAGTCCTCCAGGCTAGAGTAGACTATACTCCTAGCAGACGGCCCCTACCGAGTGCCCAAAAGATATCCCAAATGCAGTGAATCTAACTGCTGTGCTTCTGTCGCGGACTAAGAATATAGATTCCTAAAGCAACCGGGCTCCCTTCCTCAGATCCCACTAATGCCACCCGCAGCCTGGCGCCCCTTAAACGGACCCTAAGACCGCTTCAACAGGAAGCCTCTTGGGCAGAGAACAACCAAGGTCCAAGTCTCGGACGCCCCCGCAGCAGAACTCGCCCGCTCCGCCCCCACGTTGACCCCAGCCGCATCATAGCGCCTCCCTGCGGTCGGCGGGTAGAGTTGCATCCTCCCTGCGCGCCCAACCGCTCTGCGCGTATCTCTCGCCGGGCGTTTTAGCCTTACCGCCTGCAGCTGCCTCCGCCCGCGCTGCCGCTGCTGGTGCCAGTGCCGTGGAAAGACGAAGGCCAGGACATGCGAGTCGTGCGCAGGCCGGGCCGGTCATTGGTGTCCACGGCGTCGGCGCGCTCTATGGGCCGGTGCGGCGACCGCTCCGGTTCCGCGCGCTCCGCGCTGTCAGAGTAGCCGCGCTGCTGGATTCGGATGGGGGTACGAGGCTGCCGCCACAGGTGCTGGGGGGGCGGCTTCAGGGTGGCCTGACCTTCCCGTGGTCCGGGCAGAGACAGAGACAGGCTCCTTTCCGAGGGGGCGGCCGAGGGCTCCATGGCTCTGGCCCCCACTTGCGCCTGGGGAGCCCCGGCCTTTCCAAGCTGCACCCTGCTCAGCTGCGCACGAGCCGACAAGCCCAGGGCCCCGCGGGTGCGCCCGGCCGCGGTAGGGCCATGGCGCCCCGGGGGCGCTGTGGGCCAATCGCCCCTGGGCCGGTCGCCGCAGCTTCTTGTCGACGCCTGGCGCTCTGCTAGGTGCCGGACTGCGTCCTCGGTCCTCCGCGCCCTGCTCGGCAACCGCCCTGGCTCCCCCGCCCCGTCCCGCCCCTCCCCGCCCCACGCCTGCCGCTGCTGTCAGCACCGCCCCCCTCCTCCTCTGGAGGGGGGCCCTCAGCGCCCACGCAGAGCTCAGCTCTGGCGGGGAGGGGACGCCGGAACTCGGCTCTCTCCAGAGCACCCAGCCTAACCGCGTCGCGCACAGGCACAAAGGAGTTAAACAATTAATCCGATCGGGAAGAAGACACCCGACTGGTTGCCGGAGTGTCAGTCAGTTGGTCCATCACGGCGAGGGCGGAGCCGGGTCCTGCAGTGTCCTCGCCGCTACCCCTGGCAGGGGGGAAGCTTTCGGGAGTGGTCCCGGTGCCACTGGCACGGTTTCTGCAGCCCGCAGCGGTGATGTGTGTGGGATCTCTTGTCTGTGGGTCGCAGGATGGTGATGGTGCGTGCCCGAGGTGGGATGTGTGTGCACGTGGCCTCTTCCGAGGGTTGTCTGTTTTCAGTAGCGGCTGGAAGTGTGTGTGTGCACGTGGTTGGCTGCTGCTGTCTGCCTGTTTCTCTGGATTTGGCTGTGTATATATCTCTGTGTGTCTGTGGGTGAAGGATGTGCGCGCACGTGTGCTGCCTGTTGGAGGATGTGCGCCCCTACGGGGTATGTTACGGGAGCTTGGGGGCTGTGAATGTGTTCCCAAGCGCTCAGATATGTTTGAGGTTGGTGCGTGCTCCAAGAGTTGTGCGCGCGATTCTGCTTCCGTAGTCTGACTATGGTACTTGAGGACATCTATGTATGTTGGGGTTTGTGTGTGTGTGGTTGGCTTGGGGCCTCTTTGGAGCGTTTTTGGGGTGTGTCCCTTTGGTTCCCCTGTGACTCCAGTAGGACTGCCGATGGCCAATACACAGGCTGCCCATCTGTCACTCTGTGTATCACTGCCTTTCCTACAGCATTTCTGCGGGAAGTAAACTCAGACAGGTCCCCGGTAGCCGCGGGGAGCACCCCCGTGCCCTTTTCAGGAGTGTAAACAGCCAAGCCTCCTCCCCGCGGCCCCCGCCAGCAGAGCCCCCCTTCCGGTACCTAAATCGGGAGTCTACGTGACTCACGCTCCCGCCTCCCCCAGCGCTGCGCCGAGCAAGCGAGCAGAGAGCTAGCGGGATTTGAGCGTGTCCCCATCCCCCCCCCCGGGGCCCCGACCGAGCTCACGCGCCCCCAAGTGCCTCACCCCTCAAGCCAATAAGGGCTCAGACACAAAACTGTTCTGGTACATACCCCGGAGGACCAGGCCCCTACCCCTGTGTGCCCCCTCTCACAAGCTTCTCAGGGCAGGCGGTGCAGTCTGCCACCGCCCTCCCCGACGCGCTGTTCTTGTAAAAAAAAAAAAAAAGCCTGTCTCCAACCCCCACAGTCACACTTCTCCCTGCCGGAGGGGGCTCCAGGCGTGGGCCAAAGCAGAGCAGGAACTGGCACACCCCCCATCAGCAGCTGCAGGGTATCCCAGAAGCCAGAATTGTGTCCCCCACTTTTTTCAGGGACACCTCCCCTCAAGTACACAATCAAAACAGTTTCTTCGGGATTTGCTCCGGCTGTGGGTTCTTTCCAGGTCATTTGGGGTCCCAAACTATCCAAATTCTTGCACAGCAGGGGTGTCTGTAACATTAGTTAGACATCTGGGTGGGTGATGGGTGACAACAGGTTGGGGCAGGGTCAGTCAGTGTGTCAGGCCACAACTGAGGTTGCAGAAGGAGAGCACCAGCCAGTGGCCAATGGCTTGTAATTGCATCTGGGGATGGATCAAGCTGGATCTGAACCAAGTAGAGGCTGGTGGAGTGTAATTTAGGCATCTCCAGGGGGCAGTGACAGTCACTTCCTACCCACTTCTGGAAACGAGCCATTGTACCATTACCAAGCAGAGAACCTGGAGCCCTCCAATAAAATAGATGGGGAGGGGGGTTGGGGCCACAGAGAGCAGTGACCAGGCTAGGGCAGTGGCTGGACAGCAGCCAGGACCAGCTCAGTGGTCTGGCTTTCTGGCTTATCTTTGGGCCAAGGAGGTGGACTTGGTGCCCTCGGAGGACCGTAGATGAGAAACTGCAAGAAAGAGCAGTGTGACACTGGTGCTCCCGGATATTTCTCACATCTCCCCAAGAGAGAGAAAAATACCGTTCCAAACCTCCTACAGGATTCCACCGTGCCCTCTAAAGCACTCAAGAAACTGAATCCTCCCAGCAGGGGACACCAAGGCAGGTGCACAGGAGACTGGCTAGCTCGTTCCAGGTCTGGGAATATAGGGCTATCTTGGGGACTGTAAAGATAGGGCTGATTCAGGCAGCTAGAAATAGAAGAAGGGGTTTCCAGAGGCTGAAAAGGTGATTGACTTAAGGGAGGGGTATCACAGCCTGACCATCCAGGGTACAGAAGTTTCAGCTAGTGTTGCAAATCTCAGAGAGCCTGTAGGGCTGGTGGCTAGTCCTAGCCCATCTGGCCTTGTGCCGCCACCCCACCTCCCACTCTGGGCCCCCTCCTGCCTACCTGTTGGCTTTCACTGTGGTGATGGAAATCCTGGGCGGAATTAGCAGTGGCAATGTGGTAGGTCGTGGTGGTAGAGGTACCCCAGCGTCCAAGGGCTCAGGCTGGGCCCAGCCCAGGCCAGGACCCGAGGAGAGGCAGCGATGAGGGTGACGGATGTCGGCCCCCAGCATGTTGGCACCTCCAGGCTCAGAGGCCACCTGGAGCCTCTGAGAAGGGACAAGGTGTGATGGGGGCATGGCCAGGCTTGGAAGCTTCCCCCCCAGCACCTTGACATGTCCCCACGGGACCCAAGTCGTGTTTCCTTCACATCTGAATCACCTGCTGACCCCTTGCCCCTTAGGTCTGAGAGTACCCCTTCTCAGTCATAATTTTTGTGGGGTCTCTGCTATACGTCCCAGTTTTGGGCTCTGGGCCGTCGTGTGTCTACATTTTTGTCTCATGTGTGAGACCTCTCTAATACATCACCTTTTGTGGAATCTCTTCTCACCCTCCCCGTCTAAGAGCCCCCTCTTGGCCTTAATGTCAATGCCCCCCTCCCACCTCTCAAAATCTGAGACCCGCAAGAGCTCACCTACAGCGTCCACCTCCACCTCCTCGCCACAATCCTCTCCTCATTTGGGAATCACCTGCCCTCTGTCCCTGGGCTGAGAGTCTCTTAATCTGGGCAGCAGGAGAAAAATGGAATCAAGGGAGTAAACTTAGGCACGAAGGAAGGAGACTCCTTGCAGCCTCGAGATAGTAGAGCCACGCTCAGTAAACAGCTGTGGTCACCAGAGGGCGTCCGTCTCCTCTGAGACCTAAGCCCCGCCCCAGCCCAGGCCCAGTCCCTCGCACCTTGTCCCTGCTCCCGGCCACGGACAGGGCACTGCGACTCCTCTTCATCCCGCCAATTTAGAGCGCCACGGGGGCTGCGAGGGCCATGTAGGCCAGGCCAGGGCGTCCTGCAGGATCAAGTCGAAGGCGTCTGCCATTAGCGCCCTAGGGCTCCCCCTGCCGGCGGGGCTTGGTAATCGCTCCCGCCCCTTTCCTATTGCCTCCCCTGGGGCGTGACGTCAGCAGGAGGCTGACATACTACTGACTGGTGACATCGCTCGGCCGTTGCCAAGGCGACAGCTGACGCACGGTTGACAGCGTCAATGCTCTGGTTGACCACAGGAGGGGCCCGGGAGCCTCCCCGCCAGGGTCGCCCCAGTCCCCACCCTTCTTCCAGCAGGGGTTTCCCCGGCTTGGGGAATCCCGCAGAGAAAACTGGGAGCTCCCGGAGCCAAGTGTGGCGCGTGGTCAGAGCCGGGGGCCGGAGGAAGCGTCTTCTGTGAGCTGGGCTTTTATGTCTAAACTCGAAATAGCTCCGATGTGCGGGGGCCGGGCGCAGAGAGACGGCAGCTTGGGCACAGATGGGGGACGCACAGGGAGAGGCGCACGCAGACAGGGACGTGTGAAAATAGAAACAGACAGACAGGGACACAGACTCAGCTCCCGATGATGGGTGCATATTGCTGCCGTGGATCCTTGTCTAAAAGCTTGGGGGAGGGAGAGGCTGGCTTACTTTACCTTTGCACCCAGGCGCTAAAGATTATTGCTGTGTGGCCATGGATCCATCACTTAAACTCTCTAAGCCTCTGTTGCCCCTCCGTGAAATGGGATGATAATCCCTATGAGATCTACCTGAGAATGATACGAGATCAAGCTATGTTGAACAAAACAGTGGTTGGCACCCACTTAAGTGCTTAATAAATGCTACTAACATCTGAGCCTGTGGGAGACCATGTCCCTCCTTTGATTAAAACCCTCAATGGCTCTTACTTCAATCAGAAGGAAAGTCAAAATCTTCAACACCTGACCCACACAGTCCTGCAAGATGTACTCGATCACCTCCCTGCCCTTAGCTCCAGCCACACTGGTCTACTTGCGATTTCTGGACAAATCAAGCATGCTGCAATCTCCAAGACTTTTTGAGCACTTGCTGTTCTCCACATGGAGCTCTCTTCTGGCAAATATCTGCAAGTCCCTCATCTCCTGCAAATCTTTACTTACAACTCACCCTTTCCGTATTTCTCCCCCTCTCGCCCCACCCCTATTTTTTTTTTTTTTTTTGAGACAGCATCTCAGTCGCCTTGGGGGTGAGTGCCATGACGTCATAGCTCACATCAACCTCCAACTCTTGGGTTCAAGCCGATTCTCTTGCCTCAGCCTCCCAAGTAGCTGGGACTACAGGCGCTTGGCACAACACCCGGCTATTTTTAGAACCGGTATCTAGCTCTTGCTTTGATTGGTAGGGAACCTGTAAGCCCGCCTCAGCCTCCCAGAGTGCTGAGATTACAGGCATGAGCCACCGCGCCCGGCCCACCCCACCCCCATTTAAAGTTACAAGCCCCCGGACTCCTGACCTCCCCCTTAACCCGCAGTTTTTCCACAGCACTTACCACCTCATACCATACTATATGATTTATTTATTTTATTTATTATCTGTCTCTCCTCACTCTAGTATATCATATCCTGCAAGAGGGTAAGAATACTTTTCCATTTTATTCATTACCATATTCCCAGTACCCAGAATAGAGTCTGGAAGATAGTAGGCTTTTTAATAATAAAAAGGCTAATAAAGGATAACCAGGCTAATAAAGTCTGGTTATTATGTTGAGGACCCAAGAACATATTTATAATGTTCTTAGCAGGTCTGCTGTGGACTAGCTGCTTTGCCCCTGTATCATTCTTATTTCATTTTCTTGCTTTATTGCACTAGCTAGCACTTCAGTTCAACGTTCATTAGTACAAGTGAATGTAAATATTATCTCATCAACCTAGCACTTAGCTCCCAGAAGACCCCTGATAGACATTTGTTGAATTAATTAATTAATATATAAAGATAGCTTCAACGTGACCTCCATTTTTCAGCCAGATTGTAGGCTGTGCTGCCCCTACTAAAGCACTCACCACTCTGGATTGTGATTACCTGCATTCTGCAGTAAGAAATGGTATCCATGCATCATGGCTCCTCACACATAGTCTCAGTGAATGCCCAATGAAGGAAGGAAGGAGCAAGGCAGATATAGGGAGAGAGAGGGACCCTCTCTGTGTATATGCAGACAGACACAGATATAGACAGCAGAGAATAGGTCATGTAGTTAAGATGCTTGGGCTCTAGAATTATATTGAGAGCCCTGTACTCAAATCCTGGTTTTGCCACTTATTAGCTGTACAGTCACACCCATTTTATTGTACTTCCTTTTATTGCAAGCTTTACAAATTGAAAGTTTGTGGCAATCCTGAGTTAAGCAAGTCTGTCAGTTTTTCCAACAGCATGTGGTCACTTGTTGTTACATGGTCTCTGTGTCACATTTTGGCATTTCTACGATATTTCAAACTTTTGTGTTTTTTTTGCTTTCTTCCTTTAGCGATTCTCTTGCCCTTTGCCTCCCAAGTAGCTGGGATTACAGGCACCTGCCACAATGCCCGGCTTTTTTTTTTTTTTTTATAGAGACGGGGGTCTCACTCTGGCTCACGCTGGTCTCATGCTGGTCTCAAACCTCTGAGCTCAGGCCATCCATGCACCTCGGCCTCCCACAGCACTGGGACAACAGGTGGTCTGTGATCAGTGACCTTTGATGTTACTATTGTAATTATTTTGGGGTGCTATGAACTGAGCCCTATAATCCATAAATGTGTGTGTTCTCATTGTTCCATTGACTGGACATTTCCTGATCTCTCTCCCTCTCTTTTTCTTTTTTCTTTTTCTTTTTTTTGTCTCTCTCTCCCTCTCTTCAGGCCTCCCTATTCCCTGAGACACAAATAATGAAATTAGGCCAATGAATAACCCTACTATGACCTCTAAATATTCAAGAGAAAGAAACATTTACCTAGGTCTCACTTTTTTTTTTTTTTTTTTGCAGTTTTTGGCCAGGGCTAGGTTTGAACCCTCCACCTCTGGCATATTGGGCTGGCACCTTACTCCTTTGAGCCACAGGCACCGCCCAGTTTTTTTTTTTTTTTTAAGAGACAGAGTCTTACTTTGTCGCCCTTGGTAGAATGCCATGGCATCACAGCTCACAGCAACCTCCAGCTCTTGGGCTTAGGCGATTCTCTTGCCTCAACCTCCTGAGTAAAGCTGGGACCACAGGCTATTTTCTTGTTGCAGTTTGGCTGGGGTTGGCTTTGAACTCGCCACCTCTGTATATGTGGCTGGCGCCCTACTCACTGAGCCATAGGTGCTGCCCCATATGTCTCACTTTAAATCAAAAGCTAGAAATAATAAAGCTTAATGAGAAAGGCATATCAAAAGAAAGTTGAGATAGGCTGAAAGCTAGGCTTCTTGTGCCAAAGAATTAGCCAAGTTTTGAATACAAAGGAAAAGTTTTTTTTTTGGTGGGGAGGAGGAATAGAGTCTCATGATTCCCCTCTGGGTAGGGAGCCTTCTGGTCATAGCTCACAGCAACCTCAAACTCTTGGGTTCAGGCTCGGCGCCTATAGCTCAACCGGCTAAGGCGCCAGCCATGTACACCTAAGGTGGCG
>NW_003852522.1:3661849-3665640 GCF_000181295.1 Otolemur garnettii
AGTCTCCTGCCTCAGCCTCCCAAGTAGCTGGGACTACAGGTGCCCGCCACAACGCCTGGCCATTTTTTGGTTGCAGCCATCATTGTTGTTTGGCAGGTCTGGGCTGGGAATTCGAACCCGCCACCTTAGGTGTATGTGGCTGGCGCCTTAGCCGCTTGAGCCACAGGCGCTGAGCCATTTAAAGAGATATTTAAAGAGCTATTGCACACTCAATAGGCTACAATATAACGTAAACATATCTTTTACATGTACGGGGGAATCAAAAAAATTGTGTGACTCTCTTTATTGAAAGGTGGTTTGGAATTGAATTTGCAGTGTCTCTGAGTTATGCCTGTATGATCTTGGGCAGGACTGGGCACAGTAGCTCACACGTGGGATCCCAGGGAGGCTGAGGCAGGAAGGTGGTTTGAACCCAGGAGTTCAAGGCCAGTCTGGGCAACATAATGAGACCATGTCTCTAAAAAAAATTTTTTTTAATTAGCCAGGTGTGGTGGTGCATACTTGTAGTCTTAGCTACTCTGGAGGCTCAGGAAGGAGGATCACTTGAACCCAGGAATTCAAGGCTACAGTGAGCTATGGATGTACCATTCCACTCTTGCCTGGGTGACAGAATGAGACTGCCTCAGGAAAAAAAACAGAACAAAACAAAAAACAACTTTGAGCAGACTCTCTGGGCCTGTTTCCTCATCTCTAAAATTAGGGATGATATTCATACCTACCTGGTGGGGTTGTTGTAAGGAAGACATGGGGCAATGCACCGGCACAGCACCTGTTCCTAGGAGGTACTCAAAATGTAGCCAATATTCTAGTAACGATAACAATTTTTTTTTTTTGCAGTTTTTGGCTGGGGCTGGGTTTGAACCCACCACCTCCAGCATATGGGACCAGTGCCCTACTCCTTTGAGCCATAGGCGCTGCCCAACAATAGCAATTTTTATTATCCCTATTGTGGCTGTTGAGCAACAGGGACAATTCATATTGAGCAACAGACAGACATGAGAGACAGCAAGGTATTCTCAGAGATCTCGTTGTCTCCCATCCTCTTTCTTGCCATATCTCCAGGCTGTTCCTCAAACACTTAGAACCTCAGGGCCTCTTCACTTGCTTTTCTCACCATCTGGAAAAAAATTCTCAGATGTCCTGTGTTTCTGCCATCCCTTTATCCCCCTGACTCTGCTTGCATTTTGCTTGTTTGCTTTAGACTTATATCATTCTAACAAGACAGATAATTTACACATTATTGTATTAGTTGTTGCCTGTCCTTTGGTTAGGACAAGAGTAGGGATGTTGGTCTGGTTGGTTCCTTGCTGGGACTCCATGGTGTAGGACAATGGTGGGATGCAAAATATACTCAACAAATCAGTTGATTTTTTAGAGACTGGGTCTTGCTATATCAACAAGGCTGGTCTCCAGCTCCTCAAGGGAGCCTCTTGCTTCAGCCTGCCAAGTATCTGGGACTACATGTGCCCAGTTAATTATTTTTTCTTTTTTAGAGATGAACCTTGCTAACAAATAACTCCTGAATGAATGAATGAACGTTTAACTCCCTTACTTCTTCCAGCTCTCAGCTCAAAGTCACCTCCTTCCAGAAGTTTTCCCTGAGATGTTTCCCTTCTACCCCTTCATCTTTGTCCCTCACTTTGCTTTCTCCTCTCCATTGTCATTGCCCCAATATACCACATGTGTATCTGTTCCTCTTTCCCCAACCCCCTCAGTACCACAGCAGGGGATTTTTGTCTTGTCTTAGGCTGTGTCCAGGGGCAGTTTCATGCCCATATAACCTGTGAAGTTGCATAGGTCCCAACACCTAGAAAGTTTAATGCACTGATGTTGTCTTGGAAATCTTTGTAATTTTTTTTTTTTTTTAAGATACAGAGTCTTGTTCTTTCACCCAGGCTGGAGTGCTGTGGTGTCGTCATAGCTCACTGCAGCCTTGAACTCCAAGGAATCCTCCAACCTTGGCCTCTCAAAGTGCTGGGATTATAGTCATGAACGACTGAACCTACCTGAAATTCTTCGTAATTTTGAATAGAGAGCCTGCATATGCATTTTTCTTGGGCCTGGGAACTTTTGTAGCTGGCCCTGGTATTTACTCAGTGCTTGGAACAGCCTTGAGTGCTCAAGGATTTGCTAAATGCAAGAAGCAATGGAAGAGGAGCTACCTGAGGAGCATGATAGGCCAGGTGAGGAAGAGACAGGCACCCTGCCACCATCTTAACATGAGTGCATAGAAATCATCCCTAGCAGAAAACCAGGTGAGGAAACTAGGGGAAGTATGCCTGCAAGCTTGCCTCCTCCCCTGGACAGTAGGACACTGGGGAAGGGGGGGGTCCAGATGGCAGAGCAGGCTGCTCTGGGCAGCTAGCACCAGGCTCACGCTGAGAAAGCTCTTTTTCCCCTCGCAGCTTGTCAGCTTTGTCAGCCACCAGCTCTGCCTGGGAGCCACAGGCCAGGGCTGGCAGAGGAAAGCTGACTTCACCCAGCCCAACATCCTGCCCACCCCCACTTCCTCCAACAGAAGGATGTGGGGAAGGGTAGCAGACAAGAGAGAATGAAATGAAGGTAAACACCCACACTGTGGCCCTGGGCCCTAAGCCCTCACAGCTAGCTACCCAAGCTCCATGCCCAGAGCTGAAGCAGGTCTGGGAAGGATTATCAAGGGCTTCAGGCATATATGTGTGTGGCCAAACACACAGGTGTCTGTGTATATATATGATGTCGTACACATCTGTGTATGTGCAACTGGTCAGGTGGAACTTCCTATGAGTCTAAGTTATACACATATTATACACAGTTGAGACCAGAATGAACCTGCAGGAGTGTGTGTATATAGTCGGGCAACACAGCATCAGTCTCCATGGGTGTAAGGTTGGGTGTGCCTCTGAATGACCGTAATGTGTGTATATGTGTATGGAGGGACTTGTGTGTGGATATAGCAGAAAACACTATTTCACGGTGCTTAGAAATTCAGGCTGTGGTTTCAAATCTGTTTAGCCATTCACTACCTATGTGGCCTCAGGGACTTTTTTTTTTTGAGACAGAGCCTCAAGCTATCCCCCTGGGTGTGTGTCACAGCTCATAGCAACCTCAAACTCCTGGGCTTAATCGATTCTCTTCCTCAGCCTCCCAAGTAGCTGGGACTCCAAGGCACCTGCCACAAGGCCCGGCTATTTTTTTTGACTGTAGTTGTCATTGTTTGGCAGGCCCAGGCTGGATTCAGACCGGTCAGCTCTGGTGTATGTGGCTGGTGCCTTAGCTGCTTTTAAGCACATAGTTTAGGGTCTGTTTATGGTGTTAATTAGTGTGATTTGTCTGGCTTTGGTGTGCATGTGTGTTGAAAAACAATTCACCACCTCCAGGAAGTCTTTCTAGGATACCCAAGCAAGCCCTTTATTTCTCAAGCCCTCCTATTCACAATGTGTTGGTATAATTTAGTTTATATTGTTTCTTTTCAGTTTTATGCTCCGTGGAGGCAGGAAGTCTTGTTTTGTTCTGTGCCCAGCACCTGGCATACAGTAGGCACTGAAAAAATACTCAAATAGTCGTTGAATGGATGAATGCAGACTGCGTCTGGGCAGTATGTGGGGAAGGGTGGACACCAGCTGGAATTCATGAGTTCCTAAAGGCCCTGTGCTCAATTTGATCTCTGTCCCTTCCTTTCCCAGACATTCACCACCCCTCCTTCAGCCATCTTCTTTTTTTCTTTTTAAATTATTTTTTATTTTTTGAGACAGAGCCTCAAGCTGTCCCCGTGGGTAGAGTGCCGTGGTATCACAGCTCACAGTAACCTC
>NW_003852522.1:3666259-3672100 GCF_000181295.1 Otolemur garnettii
TTTTTTTTTTTGTAGTTATCATTGTTGCTTAGCAGGCCTGGTCCAGGTTTGAACCTGACAGCCCTGGTGTATGTGGCTGGTGCCCTAATCACTGAGCTACAGGCACCAAGAACCTTCAGCCATCTTGACTTCTGCAGGAACGATGAGACACTGGGCTAACTACGTCCTGTGAAAAATGGGAGGGGGATTGGATTGGTTCATGATAAAGCCTTCTTCCTGATCTACAGGGGTATGAATCTATTATTTATTTATTTATTGCAGTTTTTGGCCAGGGCCGTGTTTGAACCTGCCACCTCCTGTATATGGGGGCCAGTGCCCTACTCCTTTTGAGCCACAGGCACTACCCTTTAAAAAATTTTTTTTAGAGATGGGGTGTTGTTATGTTGCCCAGGCTATCCTCAAATCCTTGGGCTCAAGCGATTCTCCCACCTTAGCCTTCCTAGGAATGAGCCACTGTGCTCAGCTATACTGTGGATCTAGTGTTTCTCTAATCCTCTATTTCATTCAACACGAATTGGACACCTACTGCATGCCAGGCACCGTTGGAGACCTAACCCTGCCCTAATGTAACTCAGACTGAAGGAGGAAGGAAGATGGGAACTAGAAATTTCATTTAATCTTCAGGGCCTTGCACCCCCACTAAGTCTCTCTCTGCTCCAGGACAGAATCTTAGTTTTCACGTGCTGAAATCACCTAAGGGATTTCTGTTTATGTACTCATCTTGCTCCCTCACCAGCCAAGAGCTGGGACCCTGCTGGGCTGGCTGGTTGTTGCAGCCCCAGGTGGTAGCCACAGGACCTGGGAAATACTCTCTGGATAAATGAGTGGAGAAGTAAATGATGACGCAAAGACAAGCCCGGCAAGAATGACCTCGCCGAATCTTCCAATGTGTAATTACCCACTTCTCAGATGAGGAAATTGAGGCTTACGCGTTAGGCAAAGCCCGGCAGCTAAGTGGCTTGTGGCTGTGGGACGCAACGGAAGCTGCCAGGGTAGCCCCCCCAAAGTATTCCCAGGCCCCGCCCGCCCTCACCCCACAGGAACAAGAGACACAGTAAGGGATCACCGACGGAGGCAGAGATTGGGGAAAGAGGCACAGTGAAAAGCAGCTAGGAATTCTTCTCTATCTCAGTCCCCAGGGCTGTAGAGGATGTGCTGGCAGATTAGGAAATATTTGGCGCTGAAGGGGGAGCTTCCGGTGCCCTGTCCCCTGTTCTGGTAGCTGGGATTCTGGCGACCGGGTTTCGCTGGGGCCGGGCAGCTCCAGTACCTGAACTGGGAGACAGACCACCACCACCACCACAACCACCACCCCGGGCGCGCCTACCCAGAAACCCTCGGCATCCAGGGTCCTCTCCACAACTCCCCAACCTGGCAGCCGGGCCAAAGCCCTCAAAAGGAGGCCTACAAGGTAGGGAGCCCGGCTTTCTTGGGGATCCAGGGAAGCCTCTGTTGTCCTAGTCCCCTCCCTCTGGGGCGCCGGAATCCCCACCCCCCCGTAACTAGCAGCCAGAACCCCGAAGCTTACCTTGGCAGTGGGACTGTGAAGGGGATGCCCCGCCCTCTCCCGCCTGGGGGGCGGGAGGGGGCCTGGGGGTCCAGACCCTTTCTTTGTTGGTATGTGAGTGTGTGTGTCTGTATGTGTGCGATTGTGAGAGCTGGGGTGTATGTCCGCCCGCGTATGTGCCCGGGCCGTAACAGTCTCTGGTGTGTTGGACTGCCAGGGCTGGAGGGGGAGGGGAAAGAGAGGGAGACACCCCACTCCTGCCCCTGCCTGCCCACTCACAAGTTTGAATGGAGCGTGAGGGGGAAGGGCGGCCGCGAGATGGCCCCGCCCCCTCCCTCGCTTCGGGGAATTCCCCCTATTTGGAGCCCTTCACTCCACTCTTGCCAGGGCCCGCCTCCAACCTCGACTCCAGAAGAGACTAAGAAGAAGCGCAGCTCACACTGCAGGCTGGAGTTCTTCCCACCCGACCTGTCCCCCGCGGGGCACTCTTTAATCTGAGATAATCCCGGCTCTCGGCTGCAACGTGGCCTTTTATCCCCGTTTCAAAACGTGGATTGGGAAGTATACAAGTGTGCCATCAGGGCCCCCTAAACTCAGAGTAATGGAGTCGTTAGGGGCCCAGCCGAAGAAGGGACCCCTAGGCGTAGGGGTGGGGCTATGAGTGACCTCAGACTGGGACTACAAGGAAATCCCCCCCTCCCCCCGCCCCTTAGCTGTCTTTCACTCGGCGCCAGGCCAGGAGCAGTGACTGCTGGCTAGACTTCAGCGACACCCAGCGGCCGTGCAGGGAGACGCTACGGAGGGGAGCCGGAGACCCGTTAGGGAGGTCCGGGTGATTCCAGAAAATCTTCGCTAGCGGGGGCGGGTGGAGGCGAGGTGGTCCGAGGCGGGGAAACACCAGCTCCCAGGCAGGGCTACGATCCCCCCCGTAACTTCAACCCCCCACCACAGGCAAGGCCATTACTGGTCCCCACTTAGACCCTTCCAGGGCAGGGCCATACCACCTCTCATAGACCTTTACGGGGCAGGGCCAAGGACCCCTCGGACTGAGAAGGTCCCTCAGATCAGCCACCCCTTCACAGAGTAGGTGTGAGTCCCGCAGCACAAGGGGCACAAGGCAGGCTTCTCGCCTACGCCCTGCCCCCAGCAGACGTCACTGCGACGTGGCTAAGGGGACAATGCTCTCTCTCAGCCTCGTCAACTGTACTTCCATTGCCGCCGCAAAAGCCCGCTTTGGGACGGAGGGAGATGAAGGGGGCTCATAGTCGGAGCGTCACCCATATCGCCCCCAGCATGCCTAGTGGAGCCCCTGCGCTGGATAATGCCGAGCCTTGGAGGGAACTCCTGGAGGGTGAGAACACGTGTGCGGGGCTCTTTAAGGCAGGCTCAGTCTCTAGTGCCGCTACCGCGGTTACTAGGGATGTGACGTCGGTTCCAAGAGGTGTAACACCTGGGCGGAAGCGGAAGGGGCGGAGCTCCTCGACAGTGTCTTTGGTACTCCCTCCACCGCCGCCACCCGAGCCTTAGCGGGCTGGGCCGCTGAGGCAAGATGGTGGACTACAGCGTGTGGGACCACATCGAGGTGTCTGACGATGAGGACGAGACGCACCCCAACATCGACACGGCCAGCCTCTTCCGCTGGCGGCACCAGGTAGAGTGCGCACGCCCATCCTCTTACCCCCACCCCCCACCCCGACCCTGCTTAAAGAGTTCTGAGCACTAGTACTGCCCGGGGACTACGCTACTCACACATGGGATTCTTACCCCACATCTGGACCCTCAGGTTTCTCGATTCACACAACGGGACCCCAGTATCGATGAAACCCTGCGTGTCTCCCCGTGATCTCCGAGTGCCCACTGCTATTTCTGCGTGGGACTCTGAGCTTCCTCTTAATCTAGTCTCCCGCGACAAGCCTTGAAGGGTCTTCCTAATCTCGTATGGGATCGTTTGTTTACACCCATAACTTTACCTCAGAGTCTGGACCCTGAATATTGCTAAATGATCCCTGGTCCTGTTCGGGTACCCACTTCTGATTTGGGATCTCACATAGTCTCTTCCCCAAAGATTTAGTTCAGACTACCAATGCTTTAGTTTTATCTTGGGATCTCCTTCCCAGGGTTTTGATCCGGAATTCTCTTTAGGATTCAGAGACCCCACTCCTTTTGGAAACAGCAAGAAACTCTGCCCAACGCTGAGATTTCTGTCCCTTGCCTGGGACCGCCTTTCTGGAATGTAGACTCATGCCCAGCCAAGGCCCTCACTCCCAACTCTGGTTTGGGATCCCCTCCAGATTCAACCACCATTCCACCCCACTAGAGTCTCCACTCTCTCTGGCCTCTCACCTTTGACTGGACCTCCTGTAGTCCCTGTTAGACAAGGAAACACTGCCTACGTGGCTTCCAGGACAGCCAGAGCCTGTGCTCCTACTTGGTATTGCAGTCACTGTCCACCCCAAGGCTGGCTTCCTGTATGAACCTCTGCCAGTATTGGAAACCCACCCCACCTTGCTTCTATCCTTGGCCTAACCTGCTACTTTCTTGACATCCAAATTGTACCTTCCTCTACCCCAAGGTCTTCTGGTATGATTCCAAGTTTACTACTAATCCATCTTTTGTCTGTCTGCCCACAGAGAGCCCCCATATCCAGACCTCCAAACTCCAAGTCTGAATGATCCATCTTCTACCACCCCTCAGTGTTCACTGGCTAATAGGGTGGCTCTAAGACCTAATAGTCTAACCTCTTCCCCAAATCAGAGTGCCTGCACCCACATACCTGTGTTTGTTATACTCAAACTGAGGGCATATACCTCTCAGTACCTTCCAGTTAGGAGTTCCTCATCTCACTTTCCAGTAGGGTAACTCCTAGTCATGTATCCAAAAGCCCCTGTCTAGCTCCCAGTCTGCACCTCCAAACCTATTCTTTACAGCTGCAGTCTCCTGGGTAGTTACTTACTAGGCAAGCCACTGGAGTGTGGGAAGAATGTTCTAGCACTTCTATTTCTTACTGTGTGTAACATTTTATTATGGAATATTTAAGACCTCCACAAAGCTCCAAAGACTATTCTTGGGAATACCTATTTCTGTCATGTAAAGAGGTTAATCTCTACTACTGTGCGAGGAGTGGTTCAGTCCTGCCTGCCGGGAGGAGGCTTTTCCTCAGCTGCTGGCTGCTGTGTAGTCAGCCCACCACACCCTCCTCACTGCTGGCACCTCTCCCTTCCTGTCCTGCCTCTGAGAGCCCCATGGCTGTAGTGCACCGAATACGAGGCAGGGGTCCTCAGCATGTCCAGTGCAGGTTCAAGGACAGGCAAACTTGGATTCTACTCTCAGCTAAGTTTGAAAAAACTTGGGGCAGGTCAAGGAAGGTAGTAAGCCTTCTTTTTTTTTTTTTTTTTTGAGACAGAGCCTCAAGCTGTCCCCCTGGGTAGAGTGCTGTGGCATCAGCTCACAGCAACCTCCAACTCCTGGGCTCAAGCGAGTCTCCTGCCTCTGCCTCCCAAGTAGCTGGGACCACAGGCGCCTGCCACAACGCCTGTCCATTCTTTGGTTGCAGCCATCATTGTTGTTTGGCAGGCCTGGGCTGGATTTGAACCCACCACCTTGGGTGTATGTGGCTGGCACCCTAGCCACTTGAGCCACAGGCACCAAGCCGGGAGTAAGCCTTCTAGAGGAGATAAGGAGAGCTAGCCTGAGGTCTTTGTTCTGAACACAGGCCTGACCGAGTGGGTTCAAGTCCCAGTTCCATGGCATGGTGGCTCATGCCTATAAACTCAGCACTTTGGGAGGCCAGTGCAGGAGGATCACTTGAGCCGAGGAATTCAAGACCAGCCTGGGCAACCTAGTGTGACTCCATCTCTAAAAGAAAAGAGCTGAGCATGGTGGCATGTGCCTGTAGTCCCAGCTACTCATGAGGCTGATATAGGAGGATCACTTGAGCCCAGGAGTTCAAAGCTGCACTGAGCTATGATTTTGCCTGCACTCTCACCTGCGTAACCTAGTAAGACTCTGTCTCTTAAAAAAAAAAAATCCAGGCATTCACATGCTGCAATGACTTATGCAGAGGTTTTCAACCTGTGGGTTGTGACCCCTTTTAACTGTATTAAAGGATTGTGACATTAGGAAGGTTGAGAACCACTGACTTATAGGTAGTTATGTGATTGCTCCATGCCTCAGTCTCCCCACCTGAGACTCTGAATAATATTCACCCCATAAAATCATTGTGAGGGTTACCTTATTGGATGTCTGTATTGCTCTTGGGGTGGTAGCTACTACTGTCATCATTATTTAGGTAATTCTGGCTCAGTGCCTGTGGCTCCAGTGGCTAAGGCACCAGC
>NW_003852522.1:3672487-3677568 GCF_000181295.1 Otolemur garnettii
AAAAAAAAAAAAATTCCAGGCCAGATGCAGTGGCTCATGCCTGCAATCCTGGACCTCTGGGAGATCAAGGCAGTTGGATTGTTTGAGCTAAGTAGTTTGAGACCAGCCTGAGCAAGAGTGAGATCCCATGTCTGCTAAAAAAATTGAAAAACTAGGCACTGTGGTAGGTGCTTGTAGTCCCAGCTACTTGGGAGGCTGAGGCAAGAGGATTGCTCAAGCTCAAGAGTTTGAGGGTGCTGTGAGCCAAGATGCCCTGGCACTCTACCCTGGGTGACAAAGTGAGAGACCCTGTCTCACAAAATAAATTTAAAATAAAATTAATTATTTTTTAAAAATTCCAAAAGTTCTAGATGGCAACAAGTGTTTCTCTATTCTCAGCCCTAATTGCCTGATTCTTGCCCATAGATAGCTGCTATTAGTGGTTTCTTGTGGTTCCTTCCAATGAGCTAAACAAAATTGAGATTCTGTGGGCCTTGGTTTCCCTGTCTATAAGGTAGGGAAGGGCCTAGTGACATCTGCAGCCTCTGCTTCCTTTGATGGCTTCTGCCCTATCCAGCCTGCCACATCTCCTCCTAGGTGGGAGGTAC
Source organism: Otolemur garnettii (assembly GCF_000181295.1). NCBI lineage: Eukaryota > Metazoa > Chordata > Mammalia > Primates > Galagidae > Otolemur > Otolemur garnettii. The sequence continues at coordinate 3,673,075 of NW_003852522.1, forward strand.
AAGGGCTAGGTTGGGGAGGCTGCCATCCCTAACCCCTCTAGGAGGCCTTTTTTTTTTTTTTAAGACAGGGTTTTACTTATTAACCCTTGGTAGAGTGCTGTGAAGTCACAGTTCACAGCAACCTCCAACTCCTTGGGCTTAGGCGATTCTCTTGCCTCAGCCTCCCGAGTAGCTGGGACTACAGGCACCCACTACAACACCCAGCTATTTTTTTGTTGCAGTTTGGCCCAGGCTGGGTTTGAACCCACCACCCTCAGTATATGGGGCTGGTGCCCTACTCCCTGAGCCATAGGCACCTCCCTAGGAGGCCTTTTTTAGCTTCAGCTTCCCTGGCAGCTGCTCAGAGGATTCTGGGGAGAATGGTGGCCACCCACCAGAGGTGAGCAAGGTGATGGGGAGACTCCAGCGTGGCACAGACCCTTTAGGAGAAAGGGAGATAGCAGAGTCCACAGCTGCTTTTTTGTATCTTTCCATGAGGCATGGGACACATCAACCCCTTTTCCTTATTGGGGAAAAGGCTTGGGATTGCTTGTGTCAGTTCTATCAGGTATTAGAATAGGGTCCAGGAAGCTGGGTGGTGTGGCTCACACCTGTAATCCCAGCATTCTGGGAGGCTGAGACAGGTGGATTGCCAAGAGCTCATGAGTTCGAGACCCCATCTCTAAAAACAGACAAAAAATGGCAGGCTCCTGTAGTCCCCACTACTTGGGAGGCTGAGGCAAGAGAATCACTTGAGCCCAAGAGTTTGAGCTTATTGTGAGCTGTGATGCTGGCACTCTACTGAAAGCGACAAAGCAAAAGAGTCTTATCTCAGAAAAAAAAAAAAAAAAAGGATAGGGGCCAGGGCTCTTCTAATTTTCATCCACTGTATGCTGGACCCTCTGATAAAACTTGGAGACATAACCTCAACTAAGGCACAGCAATGAGTCAGCAGACCTGGTGACAGCGATGAGGATGATGACAACAATGGGACTTGCTTACTGAGTGCTGTTTTGGAAGCATTTTCCACAGACTAACTCACCAGTCCTCACAGCAATCCTGTGAGGTCCCATTTCACAGAGGGGAAAACCAAAACCAGGAGAGGTTTAAGTGACATGAGGGAAGTCACGTTAGCAAAGCTGAATGCTTAGATCATATAGTAATAACCACTACTGATTATCAAGCATTAATTCCAGGTCAAGAGCTAATCACTTGAAGGACATTTCCTTGTTTAAGCCCCAGAATAGTTCTCACAGAAACAGAGAAGTGGACAGCACAGGAATGGTGTTTGCTAAGTGCACAGCATGCCCCTCCACTTTTTACCTTAATGTTCTCCTTTTTTTTCTCCCCAGTATAAGCTTGTGAGGTTGGCACTGTTGCCTGTGTTTGACAGATGAGGAAACTGAGGTTCCAAAAGGTTAGAAGATGGCCTGACCCAAGATCTGGTGCCCTGAGGCTATCCTCTAGCACCTCATCACATCCTCTGATGGTCCTTGGTGGTCAGTGGCACCTTGGGCAGGGTCACTTAGGAGCAAAAGTAGGTGAACCCTGTGTGCACAGGCTGAGAGGCAAGAGAGCTGGTGCCTTCAGGGAACCTGGAGAGCCAACATCTACCTAGGACCTGGAGTTGGTGTCCAAATTCCCATCTGAACCCACCACTCTAAGGTGGGGTGATGGGAGAAAGGGGTAGGGTCAAACAGTCAGATGTACAGGTGTCAAAGACTCCTTTGGCACCCTCCAACCCTAGATCAAAGGGATAGTGATTAAAGGCAGCAGCTGTAAACAGAGCAGGCCTCATAGGGAGCCAGGTGATATGACATGATGGCAGAACCATGTGAGGATGACAGGGGACAGAGAGGGCCCAGCGACTCTATAGGGGCCCAAATGGGGGTCTGAGTAAGAGTGGCAGTGAAGGCAGGGCCAAGAGTCTGAAGAGATAGGCCACCATCATGGACCTTGGGATGCAGCTCAAGAGGACTTGCTAGGCAAGTAACATCTGGGATAGTTGTGGGCAGGAGGCAGGTAAACACCAAGCTGGAGCTCAGGAGGGTCCACTGGCCTGGAGACAGAGCTGCGGGGACCTTGACAGTGATCCTAGAGCAAGGCCAGAGGTAGAAGGAAATGAAGAAGCATCTAGAAGTGGCCATGCAAGGTGGCTTATGCCTGTAATCCTAGCTCTCTGGGAGGCTGAGGCAGGTGGATTGCTTGAGCTCAAGAGTTTAAGAGCAGCCTGAGCAAAAGCGAGAGCTCTCTAAAAATAGCCGGACATTGTGGTGGGTGCCTGTAGTCTCAGCTAATTGGGAGGCTGAGGCAAGAGTATTACTTGAGCCCAAGACTTTTTTTTTTTTTTTGAGGCGTAGCCTCAAGCTATCCCCCTGGGTAGAGTGCCATGGCATCACGCTCACAGCAACCTCCAACTCCTGGGCTCAAGCGAGTCTCCTGCCTCAGCCTCCCAAGTAGCTGGGACTACAGGCACCTGCTACAGCGCCTGGCCATTTTTTGGTTGCAGCCATGATTGTTGTTTGGCGGGCCGGGCTGGGGATTCGAACCTGCCACCTTAGGTGTATGTGGCTGGCGCCTTAGCCGCTTGAGCCACAGGCGCCGATCCAAGACTTTTTTTAAGACACAGAGTCTCGGCTCAGCACCTGTTGTTCAAGTGGCTAAGGCACCAGCCACATACACCTAAGGTGGTGGGTTTGAATCCAGCCTGGTCCTGCCAAACAACAATGACGGCTGCAACCAAAAAATAGCCAGGGGTTTTGGCGGGCACCTGTGGTCCCAGCTACTTGGGAGGCTGAGGCAAGAGACTCACTTAGGCCCAGGAGTTGGAGGTTGCTGTGAGCTGTGATGCCATAGCACTCTATCTAGGGGGACAGCTTGAGGCTGTCTCAAAAAAAAAGATAAGAGACAGTCTCACTTTGTCGCTCTCGGTAAAGTACTGTGGCATCACAGCTCACAGCAACCTCCAACTCCTGGGCTTAGGTGATTCTCTTGCCTCAGCTTCCCGAGTAGCTGGGACTACAGGTGCCCACTACAACGCCTAGGTATTTTTTGTTGCAGTTTGGCCAGGGCCGGGCTCGAACCCACCACCCTCAGTATATGGGGCTGGCGCCCTACTCACTGAGACACAGGTACCACCCATGAGCCCAAGACTGTGAGGTTACTGTGAGCTGTGATACCAGGGCACTCTACTAAGGGTGAGGGCTTCCTCAAAAAAAAGGAAGCATTTAGAAGTGAAAACTACCAGGACTTAGTCCTCCTTAGGGGAGGACAGGGCCTTTGTTGGCAGAGGGTACAGCAGAAGACCTGATTTTGTGGGGGTAAGATGGGCTGTGCTGAGGACTTGGGCTCTGCTCTGAGTGAGATGGTTGCCACAGAGGGTTCTGAGCAGAAGGACCTCACCCAGTATGATACTAAGTTGTGCACAGGTGCCCATGGGTGTGATAGTGGGAGACCAGGACATAGAGGTGGGCGCAGACATTTCCTGTGACCATCTCCAGTGTGGGATTGGCTGTAGGCCAGGGGCTAGGACTTTCCCCTGAGTGACAGGCCACTGGCCACTCCTGCCTACAGGCCCGGGTGGAGCGCATGGAGCAGTTCCAGAAGGAGAAGGAAGAACTGGACAGGGGCTGCCGTGAGTGCAAGCGCAAGGTGGCCGAGTGCCAGAGGAAGCTGAAGGAGCTGGAGGTGGCTGAAGGTGCCAAGGTGGAGCTAGAGCGGCTGCAGGCGGAGGCGCAGCAGCTGCGCAAGGAGGAGCGGAGCTGGGAGCAGAAGCTGGAGGAGATGCGCAAGAAGGAGAAGAGCATGCCCTGGAATGTGGACACGCTCAGCAAGGATGGCTTCAGCAAGGTGGGCAGGACAGCTGGCACCATGCGCCAGCTGGGTGACCATGGGAGGTGGGCAGGGGCCATGGGGAAAGGGGTGGTAGTGGGGACAGGTTTGGGGGTCAGGCAGGTGAAACACCCCACCGGTACCCCCTTGGGATCTGCTCCAAGGCCCATGCCCATGTGCCCACTACCTTGATATTCATGGCTTCATCACCATCTCCACTGTGGATGGGATGGGCACTGCTGGCACCGTGACCCACCTGGCCACACTCAGGGCACCCTACAGCTGTGCCCCAGCCCACTCCCTTTCTCACTCTACCACAGAGCATGGTCAATACCAAGCCCGAGAAGCCAGAGGAGGACTCAGAGGAGGTGAGGGAACAGAAACACAAGACTTTTGTGGAAAAATATGAGAAACAGATTAAGCACTTTGGTAAGTTGAGCATGGGAACCCCAAGTGCTAAGGGAGGATGAGGTAGAGGCTGGCCTGTTGCCTCAAGGGCCTTTCCAGCATCTTGCCAGCACCTTCCTGTAGGCATGCTCCGCCGATGGGATGACAGCCAGAAGTACCTGTCAGACAACGTCCATCTGGTGTGTGAGGAAACAGCCAATTACCTGGTCATCTGGTGCATTGATCTGGAGGTGGAAGAGGTGAGTGGCTCTTGCCCCAACACTGGAGAAAAGCACT
>NW_003852522.1:3677825-3683043 GCF_000181295.1 Otolemur garnettii
CCTTAGCGGGCTGAGCTATAGGCGCCGAGCCGAAAAGCACTATCTTGAGATCACCACTTGGTGACATCATACCTATTATCCCTGGCAGAAATGTGCACTCATGGAGCAGGTGGCCCACCAGACCATTGTCATGCAGTTCATCCTGGAGCTGGCCAAGAGCCTGAAGGTGGACCCCCGTGCCTGCTTCCGGCAGTTCTTCACTAAGATTAAGGTAGGGCATTGCACAGGCAGGTGGTCCTTGAGGAGGCAAAAACACGTCCACTTTGTCTCAGTTCACCTGAGGGGCCTGGGAGGGGATGAGAGGCAGGCAAATCTTGTCCAGATTTTTCTTTTTCTTGAGACAGAGTCTCACTCTGTTGCCCTGGGTAGAGGGCCATGGTGTCATAGCTCACAGCAATTTCTAAAGAATTGGGTGCCAAGCAATCCTCTTGGCTCGGCCTCCCAAGTATCAGGGACTACAGGCGCCTACCACAATGCCTGGCTATTTTTAGAGACAGGGTCTCACTCTTGCTCGAACTCCTGAGCTCAGGCAATCCTCCTGCCTTGGCCTCCCAAAGTGCTAGGATTATAGACATGAGCCGCCATGCCTGGCCCTCTTGTCCAGATTTCATAAGTGGAGGTAGGGCCAGGCGTGGTGGCTCATGCCTATAATCCTAGCACTCTGGGAGGCCAAGGCCGGTGGATTGCTTGAGCTCATGAGTTCAAGATCCAGCTGAGCAAGAGTGAGACCCTATCTCTAAAAAATAGTTGGGCAGGCTTGGCACCCATAGCACAGAGGCTATGACGCTGGCCACATATATCAAGGCTGGCAGGTTTGAACCCAGCCTGGGCCAGCTAAACAATGACAACTGCAACAAAAAAATAGCTAGGCTTTGTGGTGGGCACCTACAGTCCCAGCTACTTGAGAGGCTGAAGCAAGTGAATTGCTTGAGCCCAGGAGTTTGAGGTTGCTGTGAGTTATGACACCATGTCACTCTACCCATGGTAACAAAGTGAAACTGTCCCCCCCCAAAAAGTGGATGTGACAGGATCTGCTGAAGGTCTCAGTGTGGATTTGGGGGTAAGGGATAGAGTTACAAATGCTCCACGTTGGCTTATTTGTCTGTTTACTTGAGCACTTGCAGGAACAGGGCTGCCCTTCTTGAGATGAGAGAGACCCAGGGGCAGGGTGGGCTGGAGACTAATTAGGAACTGGGAGATAGTTATGTTGAGTTACAGGTGCCCATATGAGGACAAAGAAGATGTGAGTGTCACAAGTCTGTAGTGGAGGGGATCTCACCAGCTGGTGGGTGTCATCATATAGGCAGATGAGGTCCTGGTTGGGGGAAACCTAGACAGAGGAGAGGAGTGTCCCAAGCCTTGGGGCACCCACCACCGAGTTTAGGACCAGAATGAGGAGCTCTGGGGTACCTCTTAGGAGCTGAAGCTGAAGGGTCTTAGGCCTGTTGCTGCCCAATACTGCCCAGCATTGGGCCAGGACCAGTGAGTATTACCTGCCCCTGCAGACAGCTGACCGCCAGTACATGGAAGGGTTCAATGATGAGCTGGAAGCCTTCAAAGAGCGAGTGCGGGGCCGTGCCAAGCTGCGTATTGAAAAGGCCATGAAGGAGTATGAGGAGGAGGAACGCAAGAAGCGGCTGGGCCCTGGTGGCCTGGACCCTGTTGAAGTCTACGAGTCCCTCCCTGAGGTGTGGCTCCCCAGCCCAGGCGGGTGGCAGGTGGGCAGTGAGTCGGAATCCCTCACCCATTCCTGGGTCACAAGGACCCTGGCTCTGACTCTGGCTCCTTTGTACCCCCAGGAACTCCAGAAGTGCTTCGATGTGAAGGATGTACAGATGCTACAAGATGCCATCAGCAAGATGGACCCTAATGTGAGTAACCAGCCAAGTCCCAGGCCTTAGGGGGCAGGCCATGTGTCCCCATGGCCCTGTAGTTGGAAGTGGGCTAGTGAAAGTATCTCTCTTGGGCTTCCCCAAGGAGTAATGGGGGGTTGTGTCACTGTGCCACATGTTCATATACATTTATTGAGCACCTAATATCTGCCCAGGGTCCAACGATGGTTGTAGAGCTTCTAGCGCATGGCCTTAAGGACTTAGCAATGACTGTTATTGGGGGCTGTTTATGAGCCCAACCTCAGTTTCTTTATCCAAACCGCATTTTCTCTATTGATAGGAACTCACAAAATGTCTGGAGAAGGAGCTGACACGGGGAAGGTTCTGATAGAAACTACTATATCCTGGGCACATCACTAGTGGTAGTAGACAAGGACTTTGAGTCTTAACAGGCCTTGATTTGACCCCATTTACTGCCACGGGGCTTACTGGTTGGCTACACTGGTTTCCTCATCTATAAAATGAATGTAGTTATAGGACCTGGGTTTCTTTTTTTGTAAGAGACAAGAGTCTCACTTTATTGCCCTTGGTAGAGTACTGTGGTGTCACAGCTCACAGCAACCTCCATCTCCTGGGCTTAGGTGATTCTCTTGCCTCAGCCTCCCTGAGGCTGGGACTTGGCTGGTAGCTGGGACTACAGGTACCCACCACAATGCCTGGCTATTTTTTTGTTGCAGTTTGGCCAGGACCGGGTTTGAACTCACCACCCTCAGAATATGGGGCCGGTGCTATACTTACTGAGCCACAGGTGCCGCCCAGGACCTCGGTTTCTAGAAACTTCCATGGGAATAAACATCTAGAGCAGGGTCTGTAAAGTATAATAAATTAAGTTTTATTGGGCCAGGCATGGTAATTCACATCTGTAATTCAAGCATTTTGTGAGGCTGAAGTAGAGACTCACTTAAGGCCAGGAGTTAAAAACTACCCTGAGCAACATAGTGAGGCCCCTTTTCTTTTCTTTTTTTGAGACAGAGTCTCACTATGTCACCCTCAGTAGTGTGATGTGGTGTCACAGCTCACAGCAACCTCCAACTCTTGGGCTCAAGTGATTCTCTTGCCTCAGCCTCCTGAATAGCTGGGACTATAGGTGTCCACCACAACACCTAGCTATTTTTTGTTACAGTTGACACTGTTTAGCTGGCCTGGGCTAGGTTTGAACCCACCACCCTCGGTGTATGTGGCTCAAAGGAGTAGGGCGCCAGCCCCACAGTAACCACTGTGCTACAGGCACCAAGCCGTGAGACCCCTTTTCTGTAAAAAAAATTTAAAAATTATACAGGATTAGTAGAGTAGGCATATAGTCCAACTACTTGGGAGGCTGAGGTGGGAGGATCACTTGAACCCTGGAGTTGGAGGCTACAGTGAGCTATACTCCAGCCTGGGGAACAGAGAGAGATCTTTGTCTCTAAAAATATAATAAAATTTTATTGGAGCATGGCAGCCACGCTCACTTGTTTTCATATATTGTCTACAACTGATTTTTTTTCTACAGTGGCAGAATTGAGTCGTGACAAAGACCATATGGCCTGCAGAGCCAAAAATATTTACCGTCTGACCCATTACTAAAAAAGTTGGTTGGCCTTTTTTTCTAGATTACACTATTTAAATTTAAATTTAAGGGGTGGCGCCTGTGGCTCAAAGGAGTAGGCGCCAGCCCCTTATGCCAGAGGTGGCGGGTTCAAACCCAGCCCTGGCCAAAAACTGCAAAAAAAAAAAAATAAACAAAATAAAAAATAAATAAATTTAAGTAAAATTTAATGTTCCATTGCTCAGCCACATTCAAAAGGCTCAGTAGAGCACAGTAGCCACACATAGCTGGTGGCTACTGACATAGACTAAACAGGAAACAGGCTTGAGGGCGTGTAGGAGGCAAGTAGGCCACTTGGAGGACTGCTCAGCCTCCCCATTTTCCCTACAGGATGCGAAGTACCACATGCAGCGCTGCATCGACTCCGGCCTCTGGGTCCCCAACTCAAAGTCCAGTGAGGCCAAGGAGGGGGAGGAGGCAGGTCCCGGGGACCCACTGCTGGAAGCCGTCCCCAAGTCAGGTGATGAGAAGGATGTCAGCGCATGAACTGCCCTAGCTGCCACCTGCTTGCCTGCAGGCCTCTGCGTACCCTTTTTCAGAAAACAAAAATAGACACCATCTCCCCAGCTCCTGGCTTCCTCCATTTTCGCTGTTCCCTCCAGCCCAGGGGGCTCAGCCTCTCCCCCTCGCCACTGCCCTGTTCCCCAGCACTCATCCAAGTCTCTGGTTTGAGTCAAGGGGCTTCACTGCCTGCAGCCCCTCTCACCCCCCCCAAATCAGCATTATGCCAAAGGCCATAAGGTCCAGAGATGGGCAAAGGTTGCCAGACTGGTCTACCAGGTTGGGGGGGCCCCAAGCCAGGGGCCTACTCCTCACTGTAGGCTCTGTTTTCACTGTCCATCTGCTGTCTGAGGCTTCTGTTTGGTAGGCAGCAGTGATCTTCCAATAAAGGATGTCAGATGCTTGCCAGGGCCTCTGCGATGGCTGTTAGCATTGCCCTTCTCTTGGGAGTGGGAGGTAAACCCTGTGGATAAACCCAGCAGTCCTGGGTCCTCACTTCACACGTGCTATCCCACTGCTGGAACAGCCTTTATTCAGAGGCCTTTGTGTCAAATATCCTCAACCTTCACTTCTTCCCCACCCACACCCCTGCCCTCTGTACCTTGCTGGCCCTACTTCTCCAAGCCCACCCCCACCATTCACTCAGGAGCAACAGCATCAACTATGTGTCAACTCCTTGGCTATCACTGCCTTCAAAACAGGTCTTGAGGCTTGGTGCCTGTACCTCAGTAGTTAGGGCACTGGCTACATACACAGGCAGGCAGGTTCGAATCTGGCCCGGGCCTGCTAAACAAGAATGACAACTGCAACAAGAAAATAGCTGGGCATTGTGACAGGCGCCTGTAGTCCAAGCTACTTGGGAGGCTAAGGCAAGAGAATCACTTAAGCCCAAGAGTTTGAGGTGGCTGTGAGCTGTGATATCACAGCACTCTACCGAGGGTGACAATAAGACTGTCTCAAAAAAAAAGTGCTGCCCTGTTCCCCAGCACCCATCCAAGTCTCTGGTTTGAGTCAAGGGGCTTCACTGCCTGCAGCCCCTCCTACCCCCCAAATCAGCATTATGCCAAGACTCTTTTTTATTTTCTTTGGCTGGGGCTGGGTTTCAACCCACCACCTCTGGCATATGGGGCCAGCACCCTACTCTTTTGAGCCACAGGCGCCACCCTTTTTTTTTGAGACAGAGCCTCAAGCTGTCATCCTGGGTAGAGTGCTATGGTATCACAGCTCACAGCACCCT
>NW_003852522.1:3685516-3687747 GCF_000181295.1 Otolemur garnettii
TGAGACAGAGTCTCAAGCTGTGGCCCTGGGTAGAGTGCTGTGGCATCACAGCTTACAGCAACCTCAAACTCTTGGGCTAAAGTGATTCTCTTGCCTTAGTTTCCCAAGTAGCTGGGACCACAGGCACCTGCCAAAACGCCTGGCTATTTTTTTTTTGTTGCAGTTGTCATTGTTGTTTTAGCTGGCCCAGGACAGGTTCAAACCCGCCAGCCTTGGTGTATGTGGTCAGCGCCCTACCTACTGAGCTATAGGTGCTGCCAGGAATCCTCAACTTCTTAAGAGATAGAGGTTTGGCCTGGTGGGGTGGCTCTCTGGGAGATCGAGGCAGGTGGATTGCCTGAGCTCAGGAGTTTGAGACTAGCCTGAACAAGAGTGGAACCCCATCTGTACTAAAAATAGAAAAAAACTAGCCAGACAAGGTGGCACATGCCTATAGTTCAAGCAATCCAGAGGCAAGAGGATCACTTGAGCCCAAGACTTTGAGGTTGCTGTGAGTTGTGACGCCACAGGACTCTACCCAGAGCAACAGAGTGACAGTTTGTCTCAAAAAAAAAAAAAAGAAAGAAAGAAAGAAAAGATGGGATCTAGCTATGTGGCTCAGGATGGCCTCAGCCTCTTGACTTTAAGTGATCCTCTTCCCTCGGCCTCCCAAAGTGCTGGGATTACAGGCTTGAGACACCCTGCCTGGCTGGGACCACTGTTAATAGTATCTCACAATTCCTTCCATCATTTCTTTTTGGAAAGTAAAATATATTCTTATCCCTCCCTCCCTTTTTTTCCCCACACAAAACACAGCACACTCTACAATCTGTGTGATCTGTATGCATTTTGCTTTATTTACTGAACAGCTTAGCATTCAGATCTTTCCTTATCAGGCCCACATCAACTTCCTTATTCTTTCCAACTGACCTAGAGCCCCAGAATGTGCATGGATCAGTGTTTATCACGTTGGTCCCTTCTGACTGCCAGTTGGATAGACCACAGTTTTTCTATCCATTCATTTGATCATGGACACATAGCTTATTCCTACCTTTTGACAATTGTGAATAGTGCTGCTATGAACATGGCTATATAAATATCCGACTACCTCCTTTCAGTTCTTCTGGGGATATACCTAGGAGTGGAATTGTTGAATCATATGACAATTCTACTGTATGTTTAACTTTTTTAGGAACTGCACACCATAGCCTTTTTTGAATTCAGTAATGAGCTGGATGTGGGCAGTGCCTGTGGCTCAGTGGGTAGGGCACCGGCCCCATATACCAAGGGTGGCAGGTTCGAACCTGGCCCCAGCCAAACTGCAACAAAAAATAGCCAGGTGTTGTGGTGGACACCTGTCGTCCCAACTACTCGGGAGGCTGAAGCAAGAGAATCGCCTAAGCCCAGGAGTTGGAGGTGGTTGTGAGCTGTGATGCTGCAGCACTCTACTGAGGATGATGAAGTAAGACTCTGTCTCAAAAAAAAAAAAAATGAGCTGGATATCAGGGACCCTGGAGCATACTGGGGACTCATTTCCAATGCCCTCTTGTGCCTTTTGGATTTGAAACCTGGTGAATGAGTTACTTATTCAAAAAGACACAATAAAAATGTAAAAAAAGAAAAGAATAGAAGGATAAGAATGCTTGCTGGAGCCATTGAATCCACAAAATTGATATATATATATTTTTTGAGACAGTCTCATTCTTTCACCCAGGAAAGAGTACAGTAGTGTCATCATTACTTACTGCAACCTTAAACTTCTGGGCTCAAGTGATCCTCTTGCCTCAGGCTCCCAAGTAGTAAGACTACATGTGTACCACTATGTCTAGCTAATTTTTCTATTTTTAGTAGAGTTAGGGTCTCACTAAGCTCAGGCTGGTCTCAAACTCCTGAGCTCAAGGGATCCTCTTGCCTTAGCCTCCAGAGTGCTAGAATTGCAGATGTGACCCACCACACTTAACTGAATCCACAAAATTGAAAACCCCATAAATGCCCAGGTGCAGTAGCTCATGCCTATAATCCTAGCACTTGGGAAGCCGAGGCAAGAGAATTGCTTGAGCCAAAGAGTTTGAGGTTGCTGTGAACTATGATGCCAGGGTACTCTCCTGAGGCAACAAAGTGAGACTCTGTCTCAAAAAAAAAAAAAGAAAAGAAAAGAAAAGAAAAGAAAATCATCATGACAGAAGGGCAAAGAAACTGTAGTCTATAGGGCGGCACCCACCTACTCAGTGAGTAGGGCACCAGCCACATAC
>NW_003852522.1:3687829-3693237 GCF_000181295.1 Otolemur garnettii
GGCGTTGTGGTGGGTGCCTGTAGTCCCAGTTACTTGGGAGGCTGAGGGAAGAGAATTGCTTAAGCCCAAGAGTTTGAGGTTGCTGTGAGCTGTGACACAACGGCACTCTACTGAGGGTAACATAGTGAGACTCTTGTCTTCAAAAAAAAAAAAAACTGTAGTCTGTTAATTTTTGCAGTGTTTCATGACAGAACAATGCAATTGAGTGAACTAGGGCTACTTGCATCAATAAGGGTGAGACTCAGGAACGCGATATGGACGGGGCAAGTTACAGGTCTCAGCAGATAGATGCATTATAGAATATAATGAACAACCCAATAAAAAAAGGGAAAAAAAGAATATAATGAAAGGTCTCTTTTGTGCTTTTGCTTTGTCTGTTCCCCTGCCTCATATGTTCTTTTTGCAGCATCCATGTGTCTCCCTTTTTACTACTCTCAGGTGAAAGAGGAGGTCTCCAACCACCTAGTCTTCACCATTCATCTCCGGAACTTTCTCTTCTTCCCAAACTGAAAGTCTGCCCCTTTAAACATTAATTCCCAATACACCTTCTTCAGCCCTTGGCACCCACTATCTATTTTCTGTCTTTATGAATAGAGATCTATGAGGTCTCTTAGAGACTTCATATAAATGGAATCATACGGTATTTGTCCTTTTATGTCTGGCTTATTTTAGTTAGCATAATGTTTTCAAGGTTCATCTGTGTTACAACATAGGAGGATGAGGCGGTGCCTGTGGCTCACAGGACTAAGGTGCTGGCTCCGAATACTGGAGGTGGTGGGTTCAAATCCAGCCCTGGCCAAAAATAATAATAATAATAAATAAATGAAGCAAACACATCACCAAAAAAACCCCAAAAAACAAAAAACAAAACCATAGGAGGATGGACAATGAAGTTCACTATATACCTCATTGCTGAATATCACTGTGGTTACCTTCAAAGTTCACTCCTTGGCCATCTGGTAACTGTAGTGATATTCAGTAATGTGGTATGTAGCACTTTTTCTAGGATGAGTCTGCAAACTTAATTGCCCAACCCTGTACATCAGAATTTCCGTCTGTTTTGCAGCTGTATAATATTCCATTGTATAGGTCTACCACATTCTGTTTATTCATTTTTCTTTTTTTTTTTTTTTTTTGAGACGGAGCCTCACGCTATCCCCCTGGGTAGAATGCCATGGCATCATGCTCTCAGCAACCTCCAACTCCTGGGCTCAAGCGAGTCTCCTGCCTCAGCCTCCCAAGTAGCTGGGACCACAGGCACTCGCCACAACGCCTGGCCATTTTTTGGTTGCAGCCATCATTGTTGTTTGGTGGGCCCGGGCTGGGGATTCGAACCCGCCACCTTAGGTGTATGTGGCTGGCACCTTAGCCGCTTGAGCCACAGGCGCCGAGCCTATTCATTCTTCTGTTAATGGACATTTGGGTTGTTTCCACCTTTTGCCTAGTGATGTTTTGATTTATCTCAATGTCTTTTGGGGTGTTAAATAGTTTATAATAAATTTCACAATGTAGGGTGGTGCCTGTGGCTCAGTGAGTAAGGCACTGGCCCCATATACCAAGGGTGGCTAGTTCAAACCCGGCCCCAGCCAAACTGCAACAAAAAATAGCTGGGCGTTGGCTCGGTGCCTGTGGCTCAAGCAGCTAAGGCGCCAGCCACATAAAGCTGAGCTGGCAGATTCAAATCCAGCCTGGGCCTGCCAAACAACAATGACGGCTGTAACCAAAAAATAGCTGGTCGTTGTGGTGGGCGCCTGTAGCCTATTTGGGAGGCAGAAACAGGAGAATCGCTTGAGCCCAGGAATTGGAGGTTGCTATGATCTGTGATGTCATAGCACTCTACCCAGGGCGACAGCTTGAAGCTCTGTCTCAAAAAAAAAAATAGCTGGGCCTTGTGGCAGATGCCTGTAGTTCCAGCTACTGGGGAGGCTGAGGCAAGAGAATCGCCTGTGCCCAAGAGCTGGAGGTTGCTGTGAGCTGTGATGACACCACGGCATTCTACCAAGGGTGACAAAGTGAGACTCTGTCTCTAAAAAAAAAAATTTCACAATATAGATCTATATGTAGTGGAAAGGAACAATCAACAAGAAATACTGGCTCAGCAGCCATAGCTCTATGAGTAAGGCGCTGGCCACATGCACCAAGGCTGGAGTGGATTCGAGTACAGCCCAGGCCAACTAAAGAACAATGACAACTGCAAACAAAAAATAGCCAGGCAGGGTGTTGCCTGTGGCTCAAAAGGGTAGGGTGCCAGTCTCATGTGCCAGAGGTGGTGGGTTCAAACCTAGCCCCGGCCAAAAAAAAAAAAAGAGCCAGGCAGAATCGATTAAGCCCAAGAGTCTGAGGTTGCTGTGAGCTGTGATGGCACAGCACTCTACTGAGGGTGACATAGTAGATTCTGTCTCAAAAAAAAAAAAAATCAAAAGATCAGAGTTGGCTTGGTGCCTGTAGCTCAGCAGCTAGGGCGCCAGCCACATACATCAGAGCTGGCAGATTTGAATCCAGCCCAGGCCTGTCAAACAACAATGACATATAGTGAGACTCTGTCTCAAAAAAAAAAGGAAAAGAAAAATAAATACTGTGAAAAGAAAAACAAGCTCTTTGTGAGTATTAATTCATTTTATGCCCTCCACACACCTCTGAGTTGGGACTCTAAGAAGCTTTGTTATGCAGAGAAAGAAACTGGGGCACAGATAGGGACTGCCCAAGATCACCCAGTGGCTCAGCTGGGGTCTGAACTCAGGCTTCTGGCACTAGCCTTTGTAAATGTAAATCTTTTGTTTCCACTCAGGTCAGCACTGAGTGTCCCATCCATGGCTGCTCTTGGGAATTTTCTAGAGAACAAAGGTTCACACATGTGCCCAATGGGGTATGGAACCTTCTTGGAAAAATTATCCTTGGGAAACATACTTCATAGCTGTTTTGAGGAGAGCTGTTTGCCGAACTCTCATTCAAAAGAACACAAAGGGATTTTGTTTATAATTCATCAACTCTTGGTGTTTCCCAGGCCTGGTGAGAGCTCTAGGGAGGTTGTTCCCTGATCCTACCAGGCCTACAGGGAAGGCACCCTTTCTGGTGCCTTCCTGAAAACCCACTGGGGCAGGGTGGCGGCCAACTGTCCTAATTTACCCATGACTGCATAGAAAGGCCTTCACTGGGGGAATCCCCTCAGTCTTGGGAAAGCCTGGCCTGTCACTCTTAGGGCCTGGGGCCACCCTTCTAGGCTGGGGCTGGTATTTGGAGAGCAGGCAAGAGGCTTTGGGCCTTGGCACATTAACCTTTGCACAGCCTCCCTTGCTTCTTTTCTTTTGCTGGCAAGTGGGGGTGCTGGATTCACTGAAAATCACCTGAGAAAACCCAGGGAATTTTGTGCACCCAGCCCTTGGCCAAGCATCTAGGCAGGGAAAATTCGAGCTATTGTGATAATTTATTATGATGACTAAGATCATTATCAAGATTGTTATTATTAGTCACCCCATCTAGGATTTCCTGCTGGTTCCTAAGGCCCACCTAATCCTCTGTTGTCTGCAGCCAATCCTAGGGCCTCATCTACAATGACTATTGAAGAATCTGGCACCTTCAGCTTCCTGCTGCTGCACTTTCAGCAGTGACAAAAGAGAAACTGGCAGGAAGATCACAGCCAGCCCCTAGACCCAGTGCTGGCTTTTTTTCTTTTTTTTTGAGAGCGAGCCTTAAGCTATCCCCCTCGGTAGAGTGCTATGACATCACAGCTCACAGCAACCTCCAACTCCTGGGCTCAAGCAGGTCTCCTGCCTTAGCCTCCCAAGTAGCTGGAACCACAGGCGCCTGCCACAATGCCTGGCTATTTTTGTTTTTGGTTGCAGCCATCATTGTTGTTTGGCAGGCCCAGACTGGATTTGAACCCACCACCTTAAGTGTATGTGGCTGGTGCCTTAGCCACTTGAGCCACAGGTGCTGAGCCTGCTGGCTTTTTTTTTTGAGAGAGAGAGTCTCAAACTGTTGCCCTGGGTTGAGTGCTGTGACATCACAGCTCACAGCAACCTCAAACTCTTGGGTGTAAGGGATTCTCTTACCTTAGCTTCCTGATATCATGTGTCTGTTCTCACTCAGACATAGTAAGACTCTGTCTCCAGGGGAAAAAAAAAAGTATGGCTCAGTGCCCGTAGTTCAGTGGTTAGGGCATCTACCACACACACTTAAGCCAGCGGGTGAGGGTTCCAATCGGCCCAGGCTTGCTAAATAAGGAAAACTGCAACAAAAAGATAGCACTGGGCATTGAGGCCGGCTACTTGGGAGGCTGAGGCAAGAGAATCCCATAAGTCCAAGAGTTTGAAGTTATTGTGAGCTGTGATGCTATAGCACTCTACCAAGGATGACAGAGACACTGTCTCACATAAATAAAAAAATAATCATTATTATTATTTTTAGAGACAGAGTCTCACTTTGTCACCCTTGGTAGAGTGCCATGGCATCACAGCTCACAGCAACCTCCAACTCCTGGGCTTAGGCGATTCTCTTGCCTCAGCCTCCCAAGCAGCTGGGACTACAGGTGCCCGCCACAATGCCCGGCTATTTTTTTGTTGCAGTTTGGCTGGGGCCAGGTTCAAAGCCTCCATCCTTGGTATATGGGGCTGGGTTCATACCTACCACCCTCAGTATATGGGGCCAGCGCCCTACCCACTGAGCCACAGGCATCGCCCTATAATTATTATTATTTTTTGTATGAAAGGTCTTTATTGGTGGGGGAGGGAGACTGCAGAGCAGCACCAAGGAGGAGAGAATAAGAGAAGAGAAAAGAGGAGAGAAAAGAGGGGAGAGAGATGAGGAGAGAGTGGAGAAGAGAAGAGAGAAAGGGAGAGCAGAGAAGAGAGGGGGAAGAAAGGAAGAAAAAGAGAGAAGGAGGAGAAACATACCCTTATATAGGGAAGTCTCAGAATGGTGCCGGGATGGTGGGATAACCAGTAAGGAGTTACTGCTTCGGTGGAAAGAGCCATTAGGGGCGGGCAGTGGGTAATTGGAACAGAGTGATGAGGTAAGCCACTCCCTGTGCTTGGGGAGGAGTTGTAACTTTAAGGGCAGGAAGGGACTTTGGGGGGAAGGGGCTTTCTAAGGCAATTATCTAACATTCCTCCCTTCTTGATACATAAAAAATAGGGGGTTGGCCTTGGGATATTGGACATTGACTTCTCACTTCCGTAATTTCTTAAGACTGGGAGGGGCACGTAGTTTTAGTTGGCCAACTAGAGGATGATTATGATTTTTTGTTTGGAGGATGTAAGTTTTTTCTTTTTCTTTCGTCCTTTTAGTGGTGATTGTTTAGAAATGGTGTTCAGGAAGGTCTTGTGGCCTGGAGTAGATGCAGCCATCATTGTTGTTTGGCAGGCCCAGACTGGAGTTGAACCCACCACCTTAAGTGTATGTGGCTGGTG
>NW_003852522.1:3693257-3694217 GCF_000181295.1 Otolemur garnettii
CTGGGTAGAGTGCCGTGGCATCTCAGCTCACAGCAACCTCCCACTCCTGGGCTCAAGCGAGTCTCCTGCCTCAGCCTCCCAAGTAGCTGGGACCATAGGCGCCCACCACAACGCCCGGCTGTTTTTTGGTTGCAGCCGTCATTGTTGTTTGGCGGGCCCAGACTGGATTCGAACCCACCACCTTGGGTGTACGTGGCTGGCGCCTTAGCCACTTGAGCCACAGGTGCTGAGCCAAGAAGGACTCTTTTTTCTTTTAGACTATCATTTTAGTGGTGGTTATTTAGAAATGGTGTTCAGGAAGGTCTTGTGGCCTGGAGTAGAGTGTAGTCTATTTATGAAGAACATTTTTTTTTTCTTGTAGGTTGGGAGCTGTATCTGGGGTGTAGTTATCTGTTAAGACAACAAATTTGAATGAGGCTGATGTTGTGTGCTGGTTAGAGCACCTTGATGGATGGATACAAGTTGATATGGTGGTGAGCTGCTTGGGAGTGTGTGAAGTAGATAGGGAGCCCCCAGGAGCTAAAACCCCGGATGGGGTGGAAGCTACCCTTGGGAGCATTCCCTAATTAAATCCCACTTCTGACACCAGATGAAAGGGAGGCACTTGACCAGCATAGATCTCACAGACCACCAAGGCTTGTATGAAAGGTCTTTATTGGTGGGGAAGGTAGACTGCAGAGCAGCACCAAGGAGAAGAGAAAAAGAGAAGAGAAAAGAGGGGAGAGAGATGAAGAGAGAGTAGAGAAGAGAGAGAGGGAGAGCAGAGAAGAGAGGGGGGAGAAGGGGAGAAAGAGAGCTAATTATTTTTAAAAAGTAAAAATATGGGCTCAACACCTGTGGCTCAAGTGGCTAAGGCACCACTTAGGTGGTGGTGTTCGAATCCAACCCGGGCCTGCCAAACAATAATGATGACTGCAACCCAAAAAATAGCCAGGCGTTGTGGCGGGCGCCTGTGGTCCC
>NW_003852522.1:3694831-3699683 GCF_000181295.1 Otolemur garnettii
GGGGGGGGGCGATGACTTAGTAGGATTCTTTGGTAAGACTAGGCTGGGCAGGCAAAGACAGGCTCAGCATCATAGTTCAGGAGAGCTCAGAGGATTCTTTTGACTAAAGTTTAGTCAGAGTGACAGTCTTTGTCACTTCTGGATGCCTCAGTTTCTTCCTCTCTGAAATGGGCATAAGAAAAGCCTCACACTGAGAGCTGCTGCCAGGATTAAATGAGAAAAGGCACGTAAGCGCTCAGTAAATGGCAACCATTTGCCCAGTGGGGATTTTGAACTCATTAGTCCAAGCTATTACCTTGACTGATAAGAGACCTCAGATGACTGGGCTGCAGGTGATCAGAAATCCCTCCCGGAAGTTAAGGGGGAAATCCCAGCCAGTAAAATGAGAGTGGCCAAGTAGAGGGCCGGGTGGAGCCAAGAGAAGGGTGGTGGGACGGGATGGAATAGGGATCCACATGGCAGGGGGTGGAGGGTTGACTAGCCCCCGAGGCAGCTTCGAACGCTGAGATGAGAACTCGAGCCTATGACCAGGATCAGAGACAAACAAATCTGACTAAAGTGCACAGCCGGGAAATTCAAGGTCTGAAGGCAACGCCCACAAACCTTGCTCTGGCTACTACTTCCGCGTCTCCTCCCCTACCCCGGTAGCAGCCAAACGCAGACGTTGTAGTGCATTCAGAAGCCGATCCAGCCATTGGCGGCTGAGTCACGAGTAAAACCAAGGACCACTCAGAGTGCCGTTGTCGCGTCGAAAAGCCCAGGAGTTGAAAACGAAGGGCCACGGCAGTAGCCAATGGGCGTGTGCGTTTCAGGCGGCCAATGGGAGGCGGCATCTCACAGGCGAACAACCCTCCGGCTACCAGCTACAGAGGCGGGGCGGGGTCCGAGTTGGAGCCGGAGTTCCCGAAGAAGGGTGAGTTTAGAGATGGGCATATAAGGGACGCTCCTGGGAGGTCATCAGGAAAGAGGCTCGGGGACTTGCTGCGTCTCACAGGCAGCACTTGGATGGGAGCACCCTCTGCCTTGGGTCTGGTGCGATGCCGGGTGGGTGCACAGCCCCATTTTCTGCCCCTGCCAACCGGCTTTGGAGGTTTTGGGGGGCGGTGGGTGCAGCCTTCCCAGGTGCAGACCTTACCCCGACCTCATCTTCAAGGATATGTCTGTTTACAGTGAGGACGAAGAAGGAGGAAGTGGGCACGCGGAAAGCCGCATCTCCAGAATCCCATCTCAAACATTAGTAGATATTAATAGCGAGCATTTGTTAAGTGCTTACTCTGTGCCAGGCCCTTTCCTCGCCCTACCTCATTGAATCCTCCCAACAATCTTTTGACTAAAGACTGTTACACACCCATTTTCCAGATAACAAAACAAGCTCAGAGAGGACGGATCTGACTTTTTGCCGTTATAACTTTTTCCTCTTCCCATCACTGTCTTAAATTAGCAATGTCAGTGGAATCCCCGACAGCCCTTTCATGACAATACTGGAGACCTGAGGAGGCCTAGGCCCTGAATTTGGGGGACAGAGTTGACCCTAATCTTCTTAGCTTTGGGCAGTCAGCAGGGACTGGGAGTTACTCATGGGAGCAGGTGTGGGAGACAGAATCATAACCTGAAAGAAAAAAAGATCATAATAATGAAATTAATCATAATTATTTTAATTTTGATCATATTTGTTATTTTTTCATGTCTCCATCAAGGTCTGAGCTGAATGTGTAACATGCAGAATTGCATTGAAACACCACAACCATCTTTTGATGGCAGTGTTCTCACCACCTCTCTTTTCTGGATGGGGAAAGTGAGGCCCAGAGTGGCTAAGTGACTTGCTAGAGTTGACACAGGGAGCTCTAGGACTCACTCCATCTATCTCCCTGGTTATTTCAGGAAGGTGAGTTCAGAGTGTGTTGTTACATTGGTGCCTATTTGTCAAAAGAGGTTGGGTCCAGGTGCAATGCCTCACACCTGTAATCCCAGCACTTTGAGAGGCTGAGGCAAGAGGATCACTTGAGGCCAGGAGTCTGAGAGCAGCCTCAGGCAACACAGCCAGACCCCATTTCTACAGAAAAAATATTTAAAAATTAGCTGGGAGGCTGGATGCAGTGGCCCACACCTGTAATCCTAGCACTCTGGGAGGCTGAGGTGGGTGGATTGCCTGAGCTCACAAGTTTGAGAACATCCTGAACCAGAGCAAGACCCCGTCTCAAAAAAACAGCTGGGCATTGTGGTGGGCACATGTAATCCTAACTACTTGGGAGGCTGAGGCAAGAGAATGCTTAAGCCCAAGAGTTTGATGCCATAGTACTCTACTTAGGGCAACAAAGTGAGACTGTCTCAAAAATAAAATAAAAATTAGCTGGGCATATTGGCATGTGCCAATAGTTTCCCCTACTCAGGAGGCTGAAGTGGTAGGACCACTTGAACCCAGGAGTTAGAGGCTGCAGTGATCTATGATTATACCACTGCACGCCAGCCTGGGTGACAGAGTAAGACCCTTTCTCTAAGTGGGGGGAAAAAGAGGGGTGGAGTTGGTATTATCATTGGTGACAGATCTTTTGGGATGCATATACCCTAACCCTGTCAAACAAATGTAGAAACTGGAGCCCAGAGAGAAGAGAATTTGATGTCTAAGGTCACATAGTGAGAGATACCCAGAAATCTCTGAGGTGTTAAAGGGGGCCTCTAGGCTGAAGCCTAGGACATGATGGACTATTCTTTCCCACCCAGGCCAGTTTCGGGAGCATGCCTCTGTGCCAACTGGGGGCCTCCAGGGGCAGCAAGCCTGATGGGACCCGAACTCAGCCCATGGCTGCCGTAGGAGGCCTGAAGGTGCTTTTGCACTGGGCTGGCCCTGGTGGTGGGGACCCCTGGGTCACCTTCACTGAGGGCTCGCTGACTGCTGAGGAAATCTGCATCCACATAGCACACAAAGTTGGTGAGTCTGGGGCCTCAACACCATCGAGGCTGGGAGTTGGTGGGAGTACAGGCAGCTTCTGGGCCTCATCTGTCCATCTATCCATCTGCCCATTCATTCAACAAGTGCTGAGTGAGCACCTACTATGTGCCAGCCCCAAACTGTAGCCTTTGTAGAGCAGATATTCTAGTAGGGAAGACAGCAGAAACATAACAAATAAATAGCCAGGAGGCGAGGGGCAGTGGCTTATGCCTGTAATCCAGCACTTTGGGAGGCTGAGGGAGGAGGATTACTGGAGTTCAGGAGTTGGAGACTATAGTGAGCTGTGATCATGTCACTGTACTCCAGCCTGGGCAACAGAGTGAGACCCTGTCTCTAAAAAAATAATAATTACAGAAATAAATAGCCAGGTGTCGTGGCTCACACTTACAATCCTAGCATTCTGGGAGGTCAAGGTAGGTGGATCATCTGAGCTCAGGAGTTCAAGACCAGCCTGAGTAAAATCGAAGCCCCTGGCTCTACTAAAAATAGAAAAACTAGTTGAGCATCATGGCAGGTAACTGTAGTCCCAGCTACTTGGGAAGCTGGGGCAAGAGGATCTCTTGATCCCAGGAATTTGAGGTTGCTGTGGGCTATGATGCCATGATACTTTACCCAGGATAACAGAGTGAGCTCCATCTCAAAAAAAAAAAAGTTAGGACTGGGCAAGGTGGCTCACACCTGTAATCCTAGCACTTGGGAGGCTGAGGCGGGTGGATTGCCTGAGCTCACAGGTTCAAGACCAGCCTAAGCCTAAGTGAGGCCTTGTCTCTAAAAATAGCTGGGTATTATGGCAAGCGCCTGTAGTCCCAGCTACTTGGGAGGCTGAGGCAAGAGAATTGCTTAAGCCCAGTAGTTGGAGGATACTGTAAGCTATGACAACGTGGCACTCTATGTAGGGTGACAAAGCCTGACTCTGTCTCAAAAAAAAAAAAAAAAAGAATTAAATTTTTAAATGAAATTTTGACATAAAAAAGTAAGAAAACTGTGGGAGGGCCCAGAGATGATGGAGGAAAACTGAACTGCAAAGGGAGATGTAGAGTGCTGGGAGTGGAGAGAGGTTTCTCTGAGAAGGTACTGCTTGAATATAAGGTTAAGTAGGTGAATGCAGAAGTCGTGGAGATATCTGGGCAGAGGGAACAGCAGGTGCAAATGCCCTGAGGTGGGAACTTGTTAGGAACACCAAGGAGGCCAGTGTGGCTGGAGCAGAGTAAGGGCAGGGGAGATAGGGGGAGGTGACAAGTGAGATTATGTATGGGCTTGCAGGCCTTGGAGAAAACTCTAGATTTTATTCTGAGTGACATAGGAGCCCTGGAAGGCTATGAGCAGAGGAATAATGTGACTGGACTCCAGAGTACACAGGCACCCTCTGGCTGCTGTGGGTTTAGGGGTGGTGAAGGCAGGAGCCAAGAGAGTAGGGCAGAGGTGACCTTTAGGTAGGAAATGAAATGGGGAGGAGAACTAGGGCCAGAGCTTGTGTGCCAGAGGGAGGACTTTAGAGCTTAAGCCTCCTTTTGAGAACAAAGGGGAGCAAAACCCTGGAATGGCTTAGAGTAAGGTGACCAGATTTTAACATTGGTAAAGCGGGACACCATTGGCCTGGGGGTGGGGTGGGGTTCTTAATTAAAAATTTGGTCTGTATGGAGCAACAAAAATTTTCATAGAACACAAAAATAGTATTGTAATATTTTTTTAATTTCTATATAAGTACAATTTACAAATATAATACATTAAAAAATTATGTATAGTATCTTATTCTTTGGCATATTTCTCATTTGCGTGAATTTTTTTTAGTAGATTGCTGTCATTTTTAAAAGGCCATGAAATTTTTCACAAGAATTTGTTAAATTATATTTCACACATAAAATGGCTTTCAAAGTCTCAACACTTAATTGTGATTTTTCT
>NW_003852522.1:3700464-3702211 GCF_000181295.1 Otolemur garnettii
GGTTGAGCTATAGGCGCCGAGCCCAGTGTGGTGTTTTCACAAACAATTCGAAACACTTCCATCAAGATGATGAAATATTTCTAACCATTTGTTCTCTATTGTGATTTTTGCTGATGCCCAAGATTTAACCTTTTCCTTATCAATATATTTTTTTAACAATGATACCTTGTAAGTCGTGTCACTTTCAAGGCCGGCACTAGACTTTTTGCCGCCACTATGAAATATAAATAATATGAATGGTATCTGCTAAATTCATGAAATAAATAAATAAATTACTTACCTAAATTATCTGAATAGCTGATTTGTTGACATCACTTGTTTAAGTAGCACTAGCACCCAGTGGTAAGCAGGCCACTCCCTATGTTAGGAAAGGGGCTTTTTTGAGGGAGGGGCTTTCTGAGGCAATTATCTAACATGTAGTGCATTCATTCCAAAAATCAGGACTTTTGGGGGGAGGGGCTTTCTGAGGCAATTATCTAACATGTAGTGCATTCTTTTCCAAAAATCAGGACTTTTTTGTCCCGCTGCGGGTCATGGGACAAATTGTTAAAAATCAGGACTGTCCCGCCAAAAGCGGTAACCTTAGTAGAGAGCCTGCGGTAGATATGCTCAGAAGTATGATTTTAGCCAGGCACAGTGACTCGTGCTTATAATCCCAGCTCTCTGGGAGGCTGAGGCCAGATGATTACTTGAGCTCAGGAGTTTGAGACCAGCCTGAGCAAGAGCAGGACCCCATTTCTGCTAAAAATAGAAAAATTAGCCAGGTGTCCTGGTGGGCACCAGTAGTCCCCGCTATTTAGGAGGCTGAGGCAGAAGGATGGCTGAGCCCAGGAGTTTGAGATTTCTGTGAACTAGGCTAATGCTATGGCACTCTAGCCTGGGCAACAGAGTGAGATTCTGCCTCACATACACACACAAAAGTGATTTTATCCAAGCCACAACGCTTGGATATTTTTAGAGATGAGTTCTCGCTCTGACTCAGGCTGGTCTTAAACCTGTGAGCTCAGGCAGTCTACCCTTCTTGGCCTCCCAAGTGTTGGGATTACAGGCATGAGCCACTGTGGCCGGCCACCATGGTTGATAATTAAAGGATTTGGGTAGGTTAGCTGTGTGGTATTGAATGAGGCCTTGCAGAGGGAATAGCATGCATAGAGTGCCTAGGAGGCTTCATCTGTTTGCAGAAACAAAACATCTTCAGGGTCACTGGCGTGTCCATTTGCAGTCTGGAAAGGGAAGTAAGAGTTGAAAGTAGAACATAAAAAGCAGAAGCAAGGTCATGGTTACTCAGTGCTTGAGGAGGTTAGACTTTCTCAAGGGGCAGTGGGGAGCCATGGAGGTTTTAAACCTCCATGAGTAAAGCTGTCTAATTGGGTCTCTATTAGAAAGTCTCATAAGGAAGGTGTCTTCCCTTTGCAAAAGGCAGTGCACTTAAATGCAGTAATTTTGGCCAGATGAGGTACCTCACACCTGTAACCCTAATACTCTGGGAGGCTGAGGCAGGAGGATTGCTTGAGTTCAGGGGTTCCAGACCAGCTTGAGCAAAAGTGAGACTCTGTACTAAAAAATAAAAACTAAAAATTAAAACAGAAATATTAGCCTCGTGGTAGGTGCCTATATTCCCAGCTACTCAGGAAGCTGAGGCAGGAGAACCACTTGAGCCCAGGAGTTTGACGTTGCTGTGAGGTAGCCTGATGCTACAGCACTCTAGCCAACAGAGTGAGATTATCTCAAAAAAAAAAAAAAAAAA
>NW_003852522.1:3703647-3705376 GCF_000181295.1 Otolemur garnettii
GGATCTGGGGGTCCTCATGGCTGATGGTATCAGATGACCTGACTCCTGACTTCTTTTCTCTGATGCAGGCATCACTCCTCCCTGTGTCAATCTCTTTGCCCTCTTCGATTCCCAGGCCCAAGTCTGGCTACCCCCAAACCATATCATAGAGATCTCCAGAGACACAAGCCTAATGCTATATTTCCGCATGAGGTGGGTAAAGGCCCCTGAGAAGTTTTGTTCCCTTTTGTTCTAAAGCTGATCTGAGTCTGTATTAAGTTCATATCTATGTCTTTCCCTTCTTTCAGGTTTTACTTCCGGAACTGGCATGGAATGAATCCTCAGGAGCCAGCTGTGTACCGCTGTGGGCCCCCAAGCACTGAGGCTTCCTCAGAACAGACAGAGAATGGGGTGCAACTCCTAGACCCAGCCTCATTTGAGTACCTCTTTGAGCAGGTGTGAGCAGGGCTAGTGGGGAGGCAGGACTATTTATAGGGGACTAGGAACAGTTGAGCAGCCCCCACTTTTCTCCCCTATTCAATATAGCTAGTAGTTTTCTTTTTATTATTATCATTATTTTTTTTTTTTTTTTTTGCAGTTTTTTTGGCTGGGGCCAGGTTTGAACCTGCCACCTCCAGTATATGGGGCTGGCTCCCTACTCCTTGAGCCACAGGCACCGCCTAGCTAGTAGTTTTCAACTCATGTCATCTGGAGTCTCTTGGCTACCTGAACCAAATGTTTGGGTTGAAGGGGAAAGAGTGCTATGATTGATTAGTGATGTCTGCCACAGGTACAAGATTGCACAGGGGAGGTATATGTGCTGTAATTTTGGGGTTTCTAGAAAACAGTGATATTTCCCTTCTCCAAGGTCGCTAGAAATAGTAAATCACAGTCCTCTGGCTAGAATGAATGCATTCTCATACCTCCTTTTCTGCCCTACTCCCCCATCCTCAGGGCAAATATGAGTTTGTGAATGACGTGGTATCACTGTGGGAGCTGTCAAGTGAAGAGGAGATCCACCACTTTAAGAATGAGAGCCTGGGCATGGCCTTTCTACACCTCTGCCAACTTGCTCTTCACCATGGTGTCTCCCTGGAGGAAGTGGCCAAGAAAATCAGGTGACTGGGAATGGGGTGGCAACAATGCCTAGGTGGCAGGGGGTGGGAATTCCCCAAACATCTAGGAAATAGCATGGACTTTGCATATTGCCATGCCTTTATTCATTCAACAATTATTGAGTACCTATTGTGTCCTGGCAGTTGTTTGTTTGTTTGTTAAGCAGGCCCAGGCCAGGTTTAAACCTACTCCCCCACCATGGACAGGGCCAGTGTACTAACCACTGGACTATAGGCACCCAGCCTTTCATTTGTTTTTTTAGGGTAGGTGTAGGCCAGGTGCAGGAACTCATACCTATAATACTAGCATTTTGGGAGGCTGAGGCAGGAGGATTACTTGAGCCCAGGAGTTTGAGATCAGCATGGGCAACATAGTTAGACCCTATCTCTACAAAAAATAGAAAAATTGGCAGGCGGCACCTGTGGCTCAAAGGAGTAGGATGCCAGCCCCGTATACCAGAGGTGGTGGGTTCAAACCTGGCTCCAGCCAAAAAATTGCAAAAATGGCTCGGCACCTGTGGCTCAAGCGGCTAAGGCGCCAGCCATATACACCTAAGGTGGCGGGTTCGAATCCCCAGCCCAGGCCCACCAAACAACAATGATGGCTGCAACCAAAAAAATGGCCAGGCGTTGTG
>NW_003852522.1:3706751-3707940 GCF_000181295.1 Otolemur garnettii
TGGTCTTGACTTGGCCTCAAATGATCCTCCTGCCTCAGCTTCCTGGCCTCAAATGATAGCTGGGACTATAAGCACATGCCACCACATCTAGCTAACTAGAGAATCGCCTAAGCCCAGGAGTTGGAGGTTGCTGTGAGCAGTGAAGCCATAGCACTCTACCCAGGGGGATAGCTTGAGGCTCCGTCTCAAAAAAAAAAAAAAGAGTTGGATCTTTCAAAACCAGACACCTGTAATCTCAGCACTTTGGGAGGCGGAGGCAGGAGGATTGCTTCAGGCCAGGAATTAGAAGCTACAGTAAGCTATGATTGGGCCACTACACTCCAGCCTGGATGATAGGGTGAGATCCTGTCACTAAATAAATAAATAAATAAGACATCCATTCCTCTAGAAGGAATGTTATCACTATCCTATTATCACTCTGAAGGACTAGAACTGTGATAACAAAGTCCAGGGTGCTGGGAAGCACAGAGGAGGGACCCTGTCCAGCCTGGAGATCAGAGAGTGCTTCTCTGGGGAGATGACTTATCTGCTGAGAGTGGAAGTAGGGTGGCTTTACCCAGCTGCAGAATACATTGGCAATATATTCTAGGCAGAGGGAATAGCCTATGTGAAGGCCCAGAGGCAGAAGGCAGCAAAAGCCTGTTTCCAGAAGGCTGAGTGACTTGAGCCCAGGAGTTGGAGGTTGCTGTGAGCTGTGATGCCACAGCACTCTACCCAGGGAGATAGCTTGAGGCTCTGTCTCAAAAAAAAGAAAAAGAAAGAAAAGTCAGCTGGGCATTGTGGCATGTGCCTGTACTCCCAAGTATTTGGGAGGCTGAGGCAGGAAGATCACTTGAGCCCAGGAGTTGGAGGCTGCAGTAGGGAATGCCAGCGGGCATGTGGGGGGGGATTTGGAGCAGAGAGGTAGAGAGTTAGTAGACCCTCAAAGCCCATTGGCTTTGAGAACTCATTAGAATTCAAGGAAAGGAAGAAAGCAGTAGTCCAGGGAGCTAGGAACCAGCTTTTCTCACTCCCTCTAATAGAGCTATGATAGATCCCTGCATTGCAGTGAGGGCTGGGCAATCAGGGCACAGAGGCTGGAGAAGGAGACACAAGAGTTGGATCTTTCGGCTTGGCACCTGTGGCTCAAGCGGCTAAGGCGCCAGCCACATACACCTAAGGTGGCAGGTTCGAATCCCCAGCCCGGGCC
>NW_003852522.1:3708867-3714958 GCF_000181295.1 Otolemur garnettii
ACAGCTCACAGCAACCTCCAACTCCTGGGCTTAAACGATTCTCTTGCCTCAGCCTCCCAAGTAGCTGGGACTACAGGCGCCCGCCACAATGCCTGGCTATTTCTTTGGTTGTAGTTGTCATTATTTGGCAGGCCCAGGCTGGATTTGAACCCACCAGCCCTGGTGTATGTGGCTGGCGCCTTAGCTGCTTGAGCTACAGGCACCGAGCCTGTTCTGTTTTCTGTAAACATGGGGTCTCAGTATGTTGCCTAAACTGGTCTCTGACTCCTGGCCTCAAGTAATCCTCCCACCTCAGCTTCGAAAAATGCTGGGATTATAGGCATTCTCCACTACTCTAGGGTAGTGTGCCTATTTTCTAGATGAGTTAGCTGAGGCTCAGAGAGGTTAAGGCACTTGGCACTTGTTACCCTGAGTGGCCCCTCCACTTGGCCCCCACAGCTTCAAGGACTGCATCCCATGCTCCTTCCGGAGGCAGATCAGGCAGCACAACATGCTGACGCGCTTGCGCCTGCGGAATGTCTTCCGAAAGTTCATTAAGGCCTTCCAGCCGGGTGTCCTCTCCCAGCAGGTGGTCATGGTCAAATACCTGGCCACACTCGAGCGTCTGGCACCCCGCTTTGGCACGGAGTGTGTGCCCGTGTGCCATCTGAGGTTGCTGACCCAGGCTGAAGTCAAGCCCTACTACAACCTGGATAGCAAGCAGTCCCCTGGGGACCCTAGCCCTGAGTCTGCTGCTGGGCCCTCCACCCACGAGGTGCTGGTTACAGGCACCAGTGGTATCCAATGGCGACCTATACAGACAGAGGTGAGAAGAGCTCCTCTTTCACTGTGGGAATCCAGGTAGAGCTGGGAGGCGGGGTCTCTGCTTATCCTTGAGGGTGGCTGGGTGAGCCCTCTCTCCGCCTGGGTCTTGGCCATTTGTCCCTTGGGGTTTGTTCCTTGGAGAGTGTGCTGGATCTGTCTGCCTCCTGGGACCTGATTTCTGGGGTCTATACCTATGTCTGGGGACCTGGTACTTGGGGTGAGTAGGCCAGGATTCTGCATTCTGCCCTCTTCAGGATTCTGGCTTCCCACATGTGTTATCTCTTGAAGGTGGGTCCTTATCCTGCCTGTGACCCTGGAACTTGTGGGAGGGTGAACTGAGGTGGTGCCTGGCTCCTGTGGCTCCCATCTGAACCCAGAGGAAAAGTGCAAGGGGAATTAATAAGCATCGCTTGCTCTATCCCCCAACCCTACACGCTGATGTTTAGGACTCTAGTGGTAGCAGTGGCAGCCGAGGTAGGAATCCCCGTGCTAGCCGATCTGGGAAGAAAGCCAAGGTACACGAGGCAGGCGAGCTGCCAGCAGATGGACAGCAGGAGCCACAGTGGGCCTACTTCTGCGACTTCCGGGACATCACCCATGTGGTACTGAAAGAGTGCCATGTCAGCATCCATCGGCAGGACAACAAGTGTCTGGTGAGACCCAGGTTAGGGGACTGGGCTAGGGGTCACTCTCACCTGGTACATCTGCCTGACCTGATGTGCCCCTGACCTGCAGGACCTGATCCTGCCTTCCCAGGCAGTGGCCCTGTCCTTCGTGTCGCTGGTGGATGGGTATTTCCGCCTAACAGCTGACTCCAGCCATTACCTGTGTCACGAGGTGGCCCCTCCACGGCTGGTGATGAGCATTCAGGACGGTATCCATGGCCCTCTGCTGTGAGTGGCGGGGGCCCCCTAGGGTACCTGTGAGTGGGGGGCATTGTGGCACCAAGGTTGCCAACTAGACTGGGAGCATCATGGGCTGTGTGTGTGCATATATGTGATGTGTGCACGTGTGAGTAGATGCATGCATGTGTGCATTTGTATGTATGTGTGAGTGCATTGTGTGTATGCATGCCTTTCTGTGTGTGGATGTGCAAATCAGTGTACATGGGTCAGTGTGTGTTTGTGTGAGTGCACATGCATTTATGAGAATGTGTGCACATGTGTGTATGCACCCATGTATTTATAAGTGTGAGTACTGTTTGCCCATGTGTGTGCATGTGTGTATGACCACACATATCTATGCACTATGTTGCTCTGATGCTGGTGACCATTCAGGGTGTGCAGGACACTCCCACCTCTGCAGCGGGAACTGTGCTTGAAATTTTTTTTTTTTTTTTTGGTACAGAGTCTCACTCTGTTGCCTTAAGTAGAGTGCTATGGTATCATAGCTCACAGCAACCTCAAATTCCTGGGCTCAAGTGATCCTCTTGCCTAGGCTTTTGGAGTACCTGGGACTACAGGCATGAACTGCAACATCTGGCTAATTTTTCCTTTTTTTTTCAGTAGAGACAGAGTCTCACTCTTGCTCAGGCTGGTCTTGAACTGAACTCACGCAATCCACCTGCCTTAGCCTCCCAGAGTGCTAGGACTACAGGCATGAGCCACTACTTGGCTACTGGCAATTTTTGTATCTGTCTCAGCAGTTTTGTTTGTGACTTATGAGGCCAGGTGAGGAGTCTATCCATGCCTGTGAAGTCGTCTTGTGTGGAGGTGTGTGCAGCCATCCAGGGTGCTGCCAGGTCATGGTTTGTGATTATGTGCTTGTCTGATCATCAGCCTTGTGTCTGGCTGTCTCTAGTTCTACCTGTGACTATAGAGTGAGGTATAGGAGGAAGTGGCTGCTTCACTTTGTGAGACCTGTGGCTGTGCCTGAATTCATGGCTGAGTGTATGCCACCCCTGGCAAATGTGTCTGAGCTGCACAGTGTCTGGTATGTCAGCCACACTAAGTGTGTTGCTGTCTGAGCCTATGACTGTGTCACCTTACAGTACCTTTGACATTTGTCACCTCTGGGTCTGGGTCTGGGATATTAGGGCCCTGTGTTGCTATGGTACACTAGATAATCAGGTATATCTATGATTGTTGTCCTTTGGGTATGTGACAGACCATCCAACATCTGTCACCCTGTGAGTGGCTATGACCATGGGTGGGTGTGTACCTATCCAGCTCTGGATGGCTGTGTCAGCCCTTGTGTCAGATGTTGAGCATGAATGTATGCCTGTCCTTGTGCTTGTGTCTCCACATGAGTTGCTGGGTGTGTCCAGACTTAGTGTCACACATTACTTGGCTGTGTTTGACACTTGTCTCATTTGGGTTGTGTGGTTGTGTCCCTCTGGACAGGTATTCTTTTTTTTTGAGACAGAATCTCACTTTGTCATCCTTGGTAGAGTGCTATGGCATCATAGCTCACAGCAACCTCAAAGTCCTGGGCTTAACCAATTCTCTTACCTCACCCTCCCAAGTAGCTGGGACTGCAGGTGCCCACCACAACACCCAGCTATTTTTATTTTATTTTTATTATATTTATTTATTTATTTATTTGAGACAGAGTTTTACTGTGTCCCCCTCGGTTTAGTACTATGACATCACAGCTCACAGCAACCTCAAACTCTTGGGCTCAAGTGATTCTCTTGCCTTAACCTCCCAAATAGCTATGACTATAAGTACCTGCCGCAATGCCTGGCTATTTTTTTATTGCAGTTGTTTAGGTGTATGTGGCTGGTGCCTAACCACTGTGCTACAGGCGCTGAGCCTATTTTTTTTTTTTTTTTTTTTTTTATTGAGACAGAGTCTTACTTTGTCACCCTTGGTAGACTGCCATGGTGTCATAGCTCACAGCAACCTCAAACTCTTGGGCTCAAGTGGTTCTCTTGCCTCAGCCTCCCAAATAGCTGGGACTACAGGCACCTGCCACAACACCCAGCTTTTTTTTGTTGTTCAGCAGGCCCAGGCCTTGTTCGAACCCACCAGCCCTAGAGTATGTGGCCAGTCAGTGCCTTAACCACTGAGCTATGGGCGCCCAGCCCCAGCTATTTTGAGAGGCGAGGTCTCGCTCTGGCTCAGGGTGGTCTTGAACTCCTGAACTCAGACAATCTATCTGCCTTAGCCTCCCAAGTGCTACGATTACAGGTGTGAGCTACCATGCCCAGCCTAGGACAAATGTTCTGTGTCATTATTACCAGGTGTGTCCAGGAGTGGCCATGGGTGGCCTAATGGTGTCCCTTTGTCCCTCCCCCTCAGGGAGCCATTTGTGCAAGCCAAGCTGCGGCCTGAGGATGGCCTCTACCTCATTCACTGGAGCATCAGCCATCTCTACCGCCTCATCCTCACAGTGGCCCAGCGTAGCCAGGTGGGCCTAGGGCAAGGTTTCTGGGCTGGGGCTAGGTACACTCCTTGCCTGAATTCCTGCTTACCACCTGCACCACCTGCACACAGGCCCCCGGCAATACACAGAGCCTGCGCCTCCGGAAGTTTCCCATTGAGCAGCAGGCTGGGGCATTTGTGCTGGAGGGCTGGGGCTGCCCCTTCACCAGTGTACAGGAGCTGCGGGCTGCCTTGCAGGGCTGTGTGCTGCGGGCAGGGGATGACTGCTTCTCCCTGCGCCGCTGCTGTCTGCCACAGCCAGGAGGTATGATGACAGGGATTATTGGGAGGGGTAGCATCTCTTCTCCATACCTGCCCTCGGTGACATCACTCCTGCCCCCAGAAATCTCCAATCTCATCGTCATGCGGGGGCCTCAAGCCATCAGCAGGTCACTCAACCTCAGCCAGCTCAGCTTCCACCGGGTTGGCCAGGACGAGATCACCCAGGTAGGTGGGGGACATGGGGGCTGGGGCCCTGGAGAGGTCAGCTGCCAACTGTCCTCATGGCAATTTCTGTGTTATGTTCCCACAGCTGTCTCACTTGGGCCAGGGCACAAGGACCAATGTGTATGAGGGCCTACTGCGAGTAGAGGGTGGGGACCCAGAGGAGGGCAAAGTGGATGGCAGAGACCCCCCAATGCCCTGCAGGAACTGTGGGCAGGAACTACGAGTGGTGCTCAAAGTATTAGACCCAAGTCACCACGACATCGCCCTGGTGAGTGGGCACAGCCTGGCCCTTGTGTCTACTGACTAGGGCATGGGGGCTGGATGGGAGGGGTCAGGTTTGCAGCCATCTGACCTGCCTTTGTACCCATAGGCCTTCTACGAGACAGCCAGCCTCATGAGCCAGGTGTCCCACGTGCACCTGGCCTTTGTGCACGGCGTCTGTGTGCGTGGCTCTGAGAGTAAGTGGGCCCCATCACACCCAGGCCCCTTTTCTAGGCCAGCCTCCCCACTTGTACCCATTCCTCAGGTGGTACCCCCACCCTCAACTTACAGCCACCCCACCTATGACTATTTCTCTACTCTCTCCTACACTGTTGCCTGGGCTACACCTTGACTTTCAGCCTATACGTGAAGCCCTCCCTATATTCCAGGCCTTAACTTATATCCCTTGACCTTACCATACCCAACTTTTGCCTACACCCTGATTACTGGCT
Source organism: Otolemur garnettii (assembly GCF_000181295.1). Taxonomy (NCBI): domain Eukaryota; kingdom Metazoa; phylum Chordata; class Mammalia; order Primates; family Galagidae; genus Otolemur; species Otolemur garnettii. Next base: position 3,714,197 of record NW_003852522.1, read on the forward strand.
ATGCCCTGATTAACATCTGCCACCTGCATACCTGCACAACCCAACCCCTGTCCACCCTCTGACCCCATCAGCAGTAGTGCTCTGGGATGACCCCAGCCCTGTCAGACCTGCATATACCATATCTAATCCTACTGAAAGCCCAGCTAGGGGTACCTCAACTCTGTGTGGACCCCAAAATTTGTCACCTTGTACAGGCAACTCCAGACCTACTGTCCCTCAACCCCACATGTGGACATTTCTCTTACTTTAACCTTGGCACTGACCATGCCCCGACCCTGCCTATTCTAGAATCCTTTTTCATTTTTTTTTAGACAGAGTCTCACTGTGTCACCCTTGGTAGAGTACTGTGGCATCACAGCTCACAGCAAACTCAAACTCTTGGGCTTAAGCGATTCTCTTGCCTCAGCCTCCCAAGTAGCTGAGACTACAGGCACCCACCACAACTCCCAGCTATTTTTTGTTGCAGTTGTCATTGTTGTTTAGCTGGCCCGGGTCGGGTTTGAACCCACCACCCTTGGTGTATGTGGCTGGCGAGTTCAAACCTGCCAAGCTTCTAGAATCCTTTTTGGGTTGTTTTTTCTTTGTGTGTGTGAAGGGTCTTACTCTGTCACCCAGGCTGGAGTGCAGTGGTGCAATCACAGCTCACTCTAGCCTTGAATGCCTAGGCTCAGCGATCCTCCTGCCTCAGCCTTCTGAGTAAGTAGTTGGGTCTATAGGTGCATGCCACCATGCCTGACTTATTCTTTTTTTTTTTTTTTTTTT
>NW_003852522.1:3715557-3729011 GCF_000181295.1 Otolemur garnettii
AAAAAAAAAAAAAAAAGAGTATGTCTATTATAGAATGCTTTGACTCTGAGATTTAGTATAGAGCTTTTTTTTTGGCCGGGGCTGGGTTTGAACCTGTCACCTCTGGCACATGGGGCTAGAGCCCTACTCCTTGAGCCACAGGCGCTGCTTATTTTTTTTAATAGAGATGGGGGTCTCACTATCTGCCCAGGCTGGTCTGGAATTCCTGGCCTCAAGTGATCCTCCTACCTCACCCTCCCAGAGTGCTGAGATCATAGGCAATCACCACGCCCAGCCTGAAATCCTAACATTACTTTTCCCATCTTCAAGCCCCCCTACCTCAGTTTGTACATGCCTATCTCCAGTTCACTTCCAGCGTTCACTTTTACCACTTAAACTTCTCCTTCCCCAATGCCCTACCCCACCTGAACTCACATGCTACTATCTACCTCTGACTTACCCTGCATCCACCTCTACCTCTGCCCCATTTCTTCTCTCCCCAAACTCACTGCCAACCCAGACCAAACTCTGTCTGTGCTTCTGCCCTGACACTGCCCCAGCCTCTGGCTCCCCCAGAGAGTGGAAGCAGTCAGGCAGCCTCTGGAGCAGCTGTGTCTTTGCAGATATCATGGTGACTGAGTACGTGGAACATGGGCCCATAGATGTGTGGCTGCGGCGAGAGAGGGGTCGTGTGCCTGTGGCCTGGAAGGTGGTGGTGGCCCAGCAGCTGGCCAGCGCCCTCAGCTACTTGGTGTGTGGCCTGTGCATGGGGCCCTTCTCAGTCAGGGAGGGCCAGGGCGGCCTTGGTATTGGGGTAGGAGGCCTGCACTCTTCACTTCGTCTACACGCTGTCCCTGGAAGATCTCTCCATGAACCTTCTCTGCCAAGTAGATGAGGTCTTTGGGGTCTGGCTTTGGCCTCCTCTGTTTCTGCTTCTTGCCCTTCATTTCCAGCACTTCCTGGTCTGTCACCCCAGTTTCCAGAGGTCCCTCTTTATCTACTCATTGTCTACTGGGCACCCTCTGTGTTCCAGGTCTTGTCCCAAACCCTGGGGACACAACAGAGCACAAAATAGACAAAGCTGTCCTCAGGGAACTGCCATTTTAGTAGCAAGGAATAAACAAGGAACAATAAGTATGTGACATAATATGTGAGAAAGTAATAGGAACTGTAGGAGGCTGTGCTCATGCCTGTAATCCCAATAGTTTGGGAGGGTGAAGTAAAGTGGAAGGATCACTTGAGGCCAGAAGTTTGAAACTAGCCTGGGCAGTATAGCAAGACTTTGTCCCTTAAAAGAAATAAAAGTAAATTAAAATATAAAAGGATGTAGGGGCAGAGATGAATAGTTGCTATAATTTGGGGAAAAGGTGAAATGTGAAGTAAGTGGCCACCTGAAAGAAAGGAGGGTGGGAGCTGTGAGGATCTGGGGGAACAGTCTTCCAGGCAGAAGAAAGAGCCTCTGGAGAAGGAGTGTACCTATGTGGGTTTGAGTACAGCAGTGGGGTCCCATGACCTTTTGCCCCTGACCTTTGGCCACCAGCTCTGGGAGAACAGAAAGGATCCAAACGGTTTCCAGTGCTGTTGGTTGTGATGACAGTATTGTTAGTGTCCCAACAGTGACCATCATTGTCATTTTCTTTTTGTTTTTTCTTTTGAGGCAGAATCTCAGTCACCCTGGGTAGAGTGTGGTGGTGTCATAGCTCATAGAAACTTCAAACCCTGGAGCTTAAGCAATCCTCTTGCCTCAGCCTCCCAAGTAGCTGGGACTATAGGTGCCCGCCACAATGCCCAGCTAATTTTTCTATTTTTAGGGCGGTGCCTGTGGCTCAAAAGGATAGGGTGCCGGTCCCATATGCTGGAGGTGTCAGGTTCAAACCCAGCCCCAGCCAAAAAAAAAACATTTTCTATTTTTAGTAGACACAGCCTTGCTTTTACTCAGGCAGGTCTCAAATTCCTGAGCTCAAGCAACCCACCTGCCTTGGCCTCCAAGTGTCCTAGGTTTACAGGCATGAGCCACCACACCTGGCTATTGATTATCTTTTCATATCAGCTGTCCCTAGAGGGGCCCCATGGTTTAGGGGATGGGAGTTGGGTCTATACCCCCTTCCCAGTGTTCACATCCCTATCCTTCCCACCCCAGGAGGACAAGAACTTGATTCATGGTAATGTGTGTGGCCGGAACATCCTGTTGGCACGGCTGGGGCTGGTGGAAGGCACCAGCCCCTTCATTAAGCTGAGTGACCCAGGGGTGGGCCTGAGTGCCCTCTCCAGGGAGGGTGAGTACCTGAGCAGGGCTGGTACAGAGAGGGGCTTCCTATACTGCTACCCTTGGTGACCTCTGACTCTGGTCCCCAGAGCGGGTGGAGCGGATCCCCTGGATGGCTCCTGAGTGTCTCCCTGGCAGGACCAGCAGCCTGAGCACTGCCACTGACAAGTGGGGCTTTGGTGCCACCCTCCTGGAGATATGCTTTGATGGGGAAGCCCCCCTCCAGGGCCGCGGCCCCTCTGAGGTATGTCCTGGGGGATGGATGGAAGCCAGGTCAGGGAGGGATAAATGTGACAACTGTGGCCATAAGCAAGTTGTCTCCCCTTTGCCAAGCCTCAGTTGCCTCATCTGCAAAATTTAACTGACTGAGACCAGACATCCATCTGGTCCAGCCTTGCTGCTCTAGGCCTCTGCCTCTGCCTCTTGGGGCATACTGACTCCTGTGGATATCCTCCCCTACAGAAAGAGCGTTTCTACCAGAAGCAGCACCGGCTGCCTGAGCCCTCATGCCCAGAGCTGGCCACACTTACCAGCCAGTGCCTAACCTATGATCCAGCCCAGAGGCCATCATTTCGCACCATTCTACGTGACCTAACTCGGCTGCAGCCACAAAGTGAGCCACATCCCAGTTCTGGGACCCTGGGGAAGTATAACAGGGCTGGGGTCCCTGCTGACTCACCCATAGTACACCTAAGATCTCTGGGTGAGACCAGAGATTCTGGAAGAACAGTGGCCCACTTTGAGACCTCCAAATGTGGGTTTGCTGGGGAAAAGGTCAGGGTTGGACTCACTTACTGGAGCACTTGCAGATCTCACAGACATCTTGACTGTGAATCCAGACTTTCCAGCGTCAGACCCCACAGTTTTCCACAAGCGCTACTTGAAAAAGATCCGGGATCTGGGTGAGGTGAGGGAGGAGCCTGGGCTGCTGGAAGGCCCACATAGTGGAGGAGAATTTGGGGATTGAGTAAAGTCCCACCTAAGGGTAGTTTTGGGGAGAGGTGGATGGGGCCTGGCCTGAAGGGCACTCAGCTTTGAGGGAGACCCTGGAGAACCCCAGAGAGGGGCTTCCTGTACTACTACTCCCAGGAGACCATGCCCTCTTCCTGGGAGTATATGGGCCCTGGAGCTTTTCAAATGGGTCTGCCTCCGGGTAGAACCTGGGAACTGGGGGTGGGAGGATAGGGCTGATCCTTCCACCCATGGTTTGGCCAGGGTCATTTTGGCAAGGTCAGCTTGTACTGCTACGACCCTACCAACGATGGCACTGGCGAGATGGTGGCTGTGAAAGCCCTCAAGGCAGACTGCAGCCCCCAGCTGCGCTCGGGGTGGAGGCGGGAGATAGACATCCTCCGCACACTCTACCATGAGCACATCGTCAAGTACAAGGGCTGCTGCGAAGACCAAGGTGGGTTAGGCTGGGCGCGGCCTGGGTGTGAGCGGCGTGGCTAGGATTTGGGTGTGGTGGTGTGGGTGGGGCTTTGTTTGCTTGACCAATTAGAGTCTAGTAGCTTGAAGGACGCGGCCGCAGGCTTCCGACTGCCTCCTTCCCACCTAGGGGGCGCTGCCTGCTGGAACCTACCTGTACCAGCAGAGCCATTAGCAGTTGCCTCCTGGGAGACCGGGTACAGGATGGGCCCCTCCCACCTGATGACTGGGCCTAGCCTTCCTGGTATTTTTGGTTGTTGTTGGCTGGGCATATGGGGCCGGCGCCCTACTCCTTTGAGCCACAGGCACCGCCCGCCTTTCTGGTCTTGTCCTTCCTTCCGCACTTTGGAGGAAGCTCCGCACTGCTCTAGGTGGGCTGTCCACGGCCCCTCCCTCTACCTTCTTCCGGCCGCCCCTCTCCGCCAGGTGAGAAGTCGGTGCAGCTTGTCATGGAATATGTCCCCCTGGGCAGCCTCCGAGACTACCTGCCCCGGCACAGCGTTGGGCTGGCCCAGCTGCTGCTTTTCGCCCAGCAGATCTGTGAGGTGGGTCAGCCCTTCAGATGCTTCCAGAACTTGCTCCCTCTTCGCCTCTCCTCTCTGAGCAGTCTCTTTGGTCTGCTCACCCTCCTCGTCTCTGCCCACTGAGTCACACCCAGCTGACCCAGCCCTTCCCCATTCCTCCTCTTCCTGCCTGGGACTGCTCATCTGGCACTGCGTCTGCTTTCAGCCTGTTCCCTTTGGTTGGTCCTGTCTGCACGAGGCCCTGCCTATGGCTCTGGGCCCACCCTTGCCCCACTGACCCTGAGTTGCCCCGCCCCGCCCCCAGGGCATGGCCTACCTGCACGCTCAGCACTACATCCACCGAGACTTAGCTGCGCGCAACGTGCTGCTGGACAATGACAGGCTGGTCAAGATTGGGGACTTTGGCCTAGCCAAGGCTATACCCGAAGGCCACGAATACTACTGCGTGCGCGAGGATGGGGACAGCCCCGTGTTCTGGTGACCAGACTGGGCGCACTCAGAGGGGAGTTGCTAGGGTCATTTGAAAGTGCCAGGGTGAAGGAAACGCTGGGTCTGATGACAAAGCCAGTAAAAGTGGGCGGGCCCAAAGAGGTGAGGGGGCGGGACCCGAGCGCAACGTGGTCATTGGGTGAGGCCAGGCTAGCTTGGCCAGTTAAAGCCTCATCCTACTCCAGCTGTGCCATTAAGGGTGGATCCTAACTAAGCCCAGAGAGTCTGCCCCCAAACCCCAAGTCTAGCCCCCAGTCCTGAATGTTCTATCCCCCTAGGTATGCCCCAGAGTGCCTGAAAGAGTGTAAATTCTACTATGCTTCCGACGTCTGGTCCTTCGGGGTCACCCTGTATGAGCTGCTAACTCACTGCGACTCCAGCCAAAGTCCACCCTCGGTGAGAGCCAGTCCCACATCCCCCAACCCCAGAATTTACTAGAGGGCATGGACATGTGTTTATCTGCCACCTCCTTACTCTGACAGCACTTAATGGGAACCTCACAGTCCTAATCTATAAAATGGGATGCATACAAAGCAAAGGGCTTTGATTGTGACAGAAACCCTATTCATACAGATGTCGGCAAAATAAAAACAGCATACTCCACAATTTTTGCAAACTAGATGGGAAGAGGTGTGGCCAAGAATATGGCTTACACCGGACCCTCAGATATCATCAGGAATCCAATTTTCTCCCTCTCTCTGGTCTCTGAGGTAGCATCTCCCTCTCTTGTGCAACAGTACACCCCAGTACTTCAGCCACCCAGCACTCTGGGGACCAGTGGTCCTCTTTCTGGCGTAATTCTCAGAACTTTGTCTGATTGGTCCAACTTGCCTCGTGTCCTCCTCGGAGCCAATCATTGCATAGCCATGGAGCCACAGTGATTAGTCAGGCCTGGGCTGGAGGAAGTAAGGGTTTTATTCCCAAGGCAAGAGTACATTTATAGAAGAAAAAGAAGATTCTGGTCAGGCTCAGTGGCTCATAATACCCTGGGAGGAGGTGGGGGTAAGGATCCCTTGAGCTCAGGCATTCCAGACCCGCCTGAGCAAGAGTGAGACCCAGTCTCTACTAAAAATAGAGAAACTTACCAGGGTTTTGTGCCCAATGCTGGGGAGGCTGAGGCAAGGGTATTGCTTGAGCCTAGGAGTTTGAAGTTGTTTTGAACTAGGCTGACCCCACAACAAACTAGTCTGGGGCAATAGGTAAGACTCTGTCTCAGAAAAAGAAGATTCTTGGGCGGTGCCAGTGGCTCAGTGAGTAGGATCCCGGCCCCATATACCGAGGGTAGCAGGTTCGAACCCGGCCCTGGCCAAACTGTGCAACGACAACAAAAATAGCCAGGTGTTGTGGTCCCACCTGTAGTCCCAGCTACTCAGGAGGCTGAGGCAAGAGAATCGCCTAAGCCCAAGAACCAGAGGTTGCTGTGATGCCACAGCACTCTACTGAGGGCAACACAATAAAACCCTATCTCTAAAAAAAGAAAAAAAGAAGATTCTGTGAATATTAGTTTATCCAACTCTTCACAGTAACCCCAGGTAGTAGATGCTATCACTCCATTTTACTGATAAAATAACTGAGGTCTTGGGTGGTGCCTGTGGCTCAAAGGAGTTGGGCGCTGGCCCCATAAGCTGGAGGTGGCAAGTTCAAACCCAGCCCTGGCCAAAAACTGCAAAAACAAAACAAAACAAAACAAAAACCTGAGGTCCAGGGAAGCAAAGTCCTAAATTCAAAGTCATACAGCTAAGAAGTGTAGAGGTGGGATTAGAACCACACTGTCTGCCAGGCACAGTGACTATGCCTGTAGTCCTAGCAATTTGGGAGGCCAAGATGGGAGGATCACTTAAGGGCAGGAGTTTGAGATCAGCCTGAGCAAGAGCAAGGCTCTACAAAACAGAAAAATTAGCTGGGGCTTGGAGCCCCACAGCACAGTGGTTATAGCATCAGCCACATACACCAAGGCTGGCAGGTTTGAACCCAGCCTGGGCCAGCTAGAACAACAATGGCAACTGCAACAAAAAGTAACTGGGCATTGTGGTGGGTGCCTGTAGTCCCAGCTACTAGGGAGGCTGAGGCAAGAGAATTTCTTTTTTTTTTTGAGACGGAGCCTCAAGCTATCCCCCTGGGTAGAGTGCCATGGCATCATGCTCACAGCAACCTCCAACTCCTGGGCTCAAGCGAGTCTCCTGCCTCAGCCTCCCAAGTAGCTGGGACTACAGGCGCCCACCACAACGCCCGGCCATTTTTTGGTTGCAGCCGTCGTTGTTTGGCGGGCCCGGGCTGGGGATTCGAACCCGCTACCTTAGGTGTATGTGGCTGGCGCCTTAACCGCTTGAGCCACAGGCGCCAAGCCGAGAATTTCTTAAGCCCAAGAGTTGGAGGTTGCTGTGAACTGTGACGCCACAGTACTCTACCAAGGGCGACATAGTGAGACTCTGTCTCAAAAAAAGAAAAATTAGCTGGGAATGATGGGACGTGCCTATAGGAACCAGCCACTTGGGAGGATGAGCCAAGAGGATTGTTGAGCCCAGGAGTTGGAGGCTACAGTGAGCTATGATGTTGGCCACTACACTCTAGCCTGAGTGACAGAGAAGACTGTCTAAAAAACCAAACAAACGTAAATAACAAATAATAAAGGAAAAAACCCCACCCAGTAGAGCCTCACCTTCCCCCAGTCTTCGCTCCCTCTTGAAAAGAATTCATCTTGTTTCTACTTAGAAATTCATTGAGCTCATAGGCCACACCCAAGGCCAGATGATGGTGCTAAGACTCACAGAGCTGCTGGAACGAGGGGACAGGCTGCCACGGCCTGACAAATGCCCCCCTGAGGTGAGACCTACTCTGTTTTTCCCTGCCCCTCATGATCATGCCATAGAAAGAGCTGCCACCACAGCCCCAGATTTTTCTTCCTAGGTCTATCTTCTCATGAAGAACTGCTGGGAGACAGAGGCCTCTTTCCGCCCAACGTTCCAGAACCTCATACCCATCCTTAAGACCGTCCAGGATAAATACCGAGGTCAGGCCCCGTCAGTGTTCAACGTGTGCTGAGACTCAGTGGTGGTACCACTTGGGGTAAATGGACCAGGCAGTACTCACAGAGTGGGCCCAAGAGGGGAAATCAGCCTCACTTATCCTTTGTGCCTTACTCCTGTCTGGAAATCCCACCTCTGTGAACTGACTTTCCTTCCATGGCCAGGAACCTAACCATAATCCTGAGGGATTCAGGACAAGCAGGGAGAGAATCAGGCCCTGAATCCCCAGTTCCCACAGTTGAGACCCTCCATCTCCCCTATCTGGTAATAAACTCCTGTTTCCTCTACTGGAGACTGTAGTACTTGAGGTCTTGCTTCAGCCAAGGTGGGTTAGCTGGGGTCTGCCCTCTTGGGGACACTGCAGAGGTAGCTGGATTCTTTCTTTTTTTGAGACAGAATCTCACTTTGCTGCCCTTGGAGAAGTGCTGTGGCTCACAGCTCATCATAGCTCACAGCAACCTCAAACTCTTGGGCTCAAATGATTCAGCCTCCCAGGTAGCTGGAACTATAGGCACCTGCAACAACTCCCAGCTGTTTTTAGAGACAAGGTCTCACTCTAGCTCTGCTGATCTCGAACTCATGAAGTCAGGCAATCCACCTGCCTCGTCCTCCCAGAGTGCTAGGCTTACAGGCATGAGCCATGGTGCCCAGCCTGGATTCAAGTATTAAATTTTGGCTCAGCGCCTATAGCTCAACTGGCTAAGGCGCCAGCCACGTACACCTAAGGTGGTGGGTTCGAATCCCCAGCCCGGACCCGCCAAACAACAATGACGGCTGCAACCAAAAAATAGCCGGGCGTTGTGGCGGGCGCCTGTGGTCCCAGCTACTTGGGAGGCGGAGGCAGGAGACTCGCTTGAGCCCAGGAGTTGGAGGTTGCTGTGAGCTGTAATGCCACGGCACTCTACCCAGGGGGACAGCTTGAGGCTCTGTCTCAAAAAAAAAAAAAAAAAGAAGTAATAAATTTTTACTTACCTCTAAATCACCATCTAGACCACTACCTGGTATACAGAAGGCACTCAATAACTACTTAAATGTATAAAGTACTTGGCGGGGACCACAGTCACATAGATAAGACTGCCTGTTTTACCCTTTCATTCCTGTGTACCTCAGGCCAATGGCTTCACCTCCCTGGGCAGCTCTCAACATACAATGGTCATTCTTGCTATCTCATAGGACTAATGTAAAGAACTAATGAGGTGGTATATGGAAAATGCTGAGGGGTGGTGCCTGTGGCTCAAAGGAGTAGGGCACTAGCCCCATATGCTGGAGGTGGCAGGTTCAAACCCAGCTCCAGCCCAAAACTGCAAAAATAAATAAATAAATAAAAAGAAAGGAAGCTTTAAAAAAAAAAAAAAGGAAGAAAATGCTGAGCAGAGACACATGCAAATAAGTGCTTAATAAACATTCGATGTTATTGTTATTCTGGTGTTTGCCAAAGTGTTTCTCCTTAGTGGATGTGACTTAAGGTGGATTATGGAATCAGGCACATTTGTGAAAGGCAATTAAATAATTTTCTTCTCCATAAAGGGCTTCTAAAGACTATGCATTGCAACTCTCCTGACTGAACAATTCCACACTATTCTAATGACAGATACTTTTATTTTTTTTATTTATTTATTTTTTTAGAGACAGAGTCTCACTTTGTCCCCTCAGTAAAGTACCTGATGTCACAGCTCACAGAGACTTCCAGCTCTTGGGCTTAGGCGATTCTCTTGCCTCAGCCTCCCAAGTAACTGAGACTACAGGTGCCCGCCACAACGCCTGGCTATTTTTCTGTTGCAGTTTGGCTGGGGCCAGGTTTGAACCCACTACCTTTGGTATATGGGGCCGGCGCCATACTCACTGAGCCACAGGTACCTCCTGGATGCTTTAATAACACTTTTCAAAATTAAATATTCATTGTAATTTGAAATCTTTTGGAAGGAATTGGTAATATCAGCATTGTTATAAATTCAAAGAGCATGTAAATGTAGGCAGTAAAATGTATCCCTCCTCTGTCCCTCAGCCACTAATTTCCCTTTGAAGGCAACTAAGGTCATCAGGTTTTCTGTGTTTGATTCTAGTGATAATTTACCCACATACAAGGAAATCTGCATATGTATCTTTTCCCATGTGTGCAAAATAATAGCATGTTGTACCATACAGAGTTCTAAACTGTATCTTTTTTTTTTCCCCCCTCATAATAGGTCCAGGGGATTGTTCCTACATTAAGACACACAGAATTTCCTCTTTCTGTTTTATAATTGTATTGTAGCCCATCATTTAAATGTTATCAGCATTCATTTCCTATGGGTGTTTATGTAATTTCCAACCCTTTGTTATTCCCATGATGTTGGTCCTAGGAGTGTTTATGTAGTAATTTCCAGGCCTTGCCATTCCCATTCTATTGCTACAGTGAGCAACTATAGACTTACACATTTCACCCACTTGCTAGGATGTCTGTAGAACAAATTGCCAGTGGGAACAACTGGTTGAGGTATCTGGCCTGGTTATCTGGAAAGATCTGGCCACTGGAATATGCTTTGATGTTTGGTAGGGCAGGTCTCTCTGTGTTCTTTTCTTTTTCCTTTCCTTTCCTTTCCTTTCCTTTTTCCCTTTCCCTTTCTTTTCCTTCTTTTCTTTTCTTTTTTGGAGATAGCATCTCATTCTGCTGCCCAGGCTAGAGTGCAGTGGCATCAGCCTAGCTCATAACAACCTTCCTAAAACTTCTGAGCTCAAGCAATCCACCCACCTTGGCCTTGCAAGTGCTAGGATTACTTAGGCATGAGGCACGGCACCTGGCATCTCCTTATTCTTTTGTTCAAATTTATCTTGGGTTATTCTTATTTTTTAAAACTAACCTTAATTTGTTTAGAGCAGTTTTAAGTGTACAATAGAATGGAAGGTGTAGAGTTCCTAGGACTGTTTGTGAGGATTAGTAAACCTCCATAAGAACATTATCGCCCCAAACTTCATTTTCACGCAAAAGTCTCTGGTTTACATTAGGGTTGACTTGGTCTGGGTGTTGTATATTCTGTGGGTTTGGACACATGTATAATCACATGTACCTTCCATTACTATGTATAGTATCATGCATATTAATTTCATTGCCCTAAAAGTTCTCTGTGCTCTGCTACTCCTCCTAGCCTCTGAGAACGGTACTGACCTTTGTATTTATTGTCTTCATAGTTGTGCCTCTTCCAGAATGTCATGTATTTGGAATCATACGTTGTGTTGCCTTTTCTGATTAGCTGTTTCCACTCAGTGATAATGCATTTAAGGTTCCTGCACATCTTCCCATGACTTGATAAGTCATTCCATTGTCTGGATATACCATGGTTTATTTATCCACTTATCTTCTAAAAGACATCCTTCTAAGTTTTGGCAATTACTATGAATAAAGCTGTTATAAACACCCATGTGCAGGTTTTTGTGTGGACATATATAAATCTTTTATTATCAACATTATTCAAAACTATAGAGGGCTCGGCCCCTGTAGCTCAAGCGGCCAGGGCACCAGCCACATATACCGGACGGAGCTGGTGGGTTCAAATCCAGCCCAGGCCTGCCAAACAACAATGACAACTACAACAAAAAAATAGCCTGGTGTGGTAGCAAGAGCCTGTAGTCCCAGTTACTTGGGAAGCTGAGGCAAGAGAATTGCTTAAGCCCAGGAATTGGAGGTTGCTGTGAGCTGTGTTGCCATGGCACTCTACCAAGGGCGACATAGTGAGACTGCCTCAAAAAGAATAAAAATTGAGTCTCTCCAGCTACCGGTCCTTTCAGGGCTCCGCAGCTTTCCAGAGGTCCACTTCAGCACCCTGCAACCCTCCAGGCTCCAGCATGCCTGGCCCGACCCCCAGTGGCACTAACGTGGGCTCTTCAGGACGCTCTCCCAGCAAAGCAGTGGCTGCCCGGGCTGCAGGATCCCCTGTCCAGCAAAGGAAAAATGCCAACTGTGAAACAAGGAGTGCCGGCCGCACAACCTCAGCAGGCACTGGGGGCATGTGGCTGTTCTACACGGAAGATTCACCTGGGCTCAAAGCTGGCCCTGTTCCAGTATTGGTTATGAGTCTTCTGTTCATCACTTCTGTATTTATGTTGTACATTTAGGGCAAGTACACTCGTTCATAGATTCAGTTACATTTATCTGTCATCTGAAGAAGAAGGAAAAAGCCCAACATATCTTGGACCAAAAGTATAGCAATTTTCTGTTCATGGCTTGGTGCCTGTGGCTCAAGCGGCTAAGGCGCCAGCCACATACACCTAAGGTGGCAGGTTCGAATCCCCAGGCCGGGCCCGCCAAACAACAATGATGGCTGCAACCAAAAAATGGCCAGGTGTTGTGGCGGGCACCTGTAGTCCCAGCTACTTGGGAGGCTGAGGCAGGAGACTCGCTTGAGCCCAGGAGTTGGAGGTTGCTGTGAGCTGTGATGCCATGGCATTCTATCCAGGGGGATAGCTTGAGGCTCCATCTAAAAAAAAAAAAAAAATTTCTGTTCATGAGAAAGAAATTTTTAAGTCTGCTGTTTTATAGGGGACTTAACAAGAATTGATTTTGAGAAATCAGTTTTTTTCTACGGCTAATAAACTTAAATTTATTTACACCAAAAAAAAAAAAATTAAATGTCTCGGTGCCTGTGGCTCAAGCGGCTAAGGTGCCAGCCACATACACCTGAGCTGGCGGGTTCAAATCCAGCCCAGGCCGGCTAAACAACAATGATGGTTGCAACCAGAAACTTGGCAGGTGCCTGTGGTCCTAGCGACTTGGGAGGCTGAGGCAAGAAAACCACTTAAGCCCAAGAGTTTGAGGTTGCTGTGAGCTGTGAATCCAAAGCACTCTACCCAGGGCAATATAGTGAGATTCTGTCCCAGAAAAAAAATGTACATAGCTCATAGAAAAAAACCTATAGGGGCTTGGTGCCCATAGCACAGAGGTTATGGAGTCAGCCATATACACCGAGGCTGGTGGGTTGGAAACCAGCCTGGGTCAACTGAGGCAACAATGACAACTGTAACAAAAAAAAAAAAAACGCTGGGTGTTGCGGCGGGCACTTATAGTCAGCTACTTGGGAGGCTGAGAAAAGAGAATCACTTAAGCCCAGAGTTGGAGGTTGCTGTGAACTGTGATGCCATGGCACTCTCCCCAGGGCAACAGCTTGAGACTCTGTCTCAAAGAAAAAAGAAAAGAAGCCTCAGCGCCTGTGGCTCAAGTGGCTAAGGCGCCAGCCACATACACCTAAGGTGACAGGTTTGAATCCAGCCCGGGCCGCCAAACAACAATGACGGCTGCAACCAAGAAATAGCCAGGTGTTGTGGTGGGCGCCTGTGGTCCCAGCTACTTGGGAGGCTGAGGCGGTACACTCCCTTGAGCCCAGGAGTTGGAGGTTGCTGTGAGTTGGATAGTTTGAGGCTCTATCTCAAAAAAAAAAAAAAGAAAAGAAAAGAAAAGAAAAAACCTACAGGAAGAATATATACCATCATATTATTAGTGGTTATGTTTCAGTGGAGTGTTGATAGGTAATTTTATTTACTTTTTAAAATATTGATAAATGTTTATAAGGTTTGAATTTAAGATTTTCTTCTCTTGGCTTGGTGCCTGTGGCTCAAGTGGCTAAAGTGCCAGCCACATACACCTATGGTGGCGGGTTCAAATCCAGCCCGGGCCTGCCAAACAAAAATGACAGCTGCAACCAAAAAATGGCCAGGCGTTGTGGCGGGCACCTGTGGTCCCAGCTACTTGGGAGACTGAGGCAGGAGACT
>NW_003852522.1:3729508-3730545 GCF_000181295.1 Otolemur garnettii
CTGGGGATTCGAACCCGCCACCTTAGGTGTACGTGGCTGGCGCCTTAGCCGGTTGAGCTATAGGCGCCGAGCCAATTTTTATATTTTTAGTAAAAACAGAGTCTCACTATTTTTTTTTTTTTGAGACGGAGTCTTACTTTGTCATCCTCTATAGCATGCCATAGTGTCATAGCTCACAGTACCCTCAAACTCCTGGACTCAAACAATTCTCTTGCCTCAGCCTCATGAGTAGCTGGGACTACAGGCACCTGCCACAACACCTGGCTATTTTTAGAGATAGGGTCTCACTGTTGCTCAGGCTGGTCTCCAACTCATGAGCTCAAGCCATCCACCCGCCTTGGCCTCCCAGAGTGCTAAGATTACAGGCATGAGCCACCTCACCTGGCCTCAGGGTCTCACTCGTTCAGGCTGGTCTCCAACTCCTGAGCTTGAGCAATCCTCAGACCTTGGCCTTCCCAGAGTACTAGGATTATTAGCCACCACACCCGGCATCCTATGAATTTTTTTTATCGACATGTGATACTTGTACATATTTGTGGGGGGGGGGACATATTTTTGTACATATATTTGGTACCCTGATTGGTATCAAATCAGCATAAATTGAGATATGGGAGACTGAGGCAAGAGACTCACTTGAGCCCAGAAGTTGGAGGTTGCTGTGAGCTATGATGCCATAGAACTCTACCCAGGGGCACAGCTTGAGGCTCTGTCTCAAAAAAAAAAAAAAAAAGATATAATCACAGATGCCATAGAACTCTACCCAGGGGCACAGCTTGAGGCTCTGTCTCAAAAAAAAAAAAAAAAAAAAAGATTTTCTTCTCCTATTGTTTTTGGGGGAAGGGGGGTGAGGCAGAGTCTCACTCTGTTGCCTCAGGGCAGGCTACAGTGTCTTGGCTACAGTGCCTTGCCTTCAGTGCTCACGGCAATCTCAAACTCTTGGGTTCAAGTGATCCTCTTGCCTCAGCCTCCCCAGTAGCTGGGACTACAGGTGCCTGCCACCACATTTGACTAATTTTTATATTTTTATTTTTTTTTTT
>NW_003852522.1:3731523-3734492 GCF_000181295.1 Otolemur garnettii
TGCAGCCGTCATTGTTGTTTGGCGGGCTAGGGTTGGATTCGAACCCACCACCTTGGCTGTACGTGGCTGGCGCCTTAGCCACTTGAGCCACAGGCGCTGAGCCTCAATTCTTAAGTATTTATGTTTTGTTTGCTTATAGTGTGTTCAAATAACAATCCAAACAAGGTCCACAATTGCATTTAGTTGAAGCTAGTTTCCTTTTAAGTCTCTTTCAGCCTCTGGTTTCCTCTGCATCTCCTTTTCCCCCTCTTACAACGTATTTGTTGACAAAACCAGGCTATTTGTCCTGTAGACTTTACCATCTGATTTCGTCTTTGTGGTACACATTCCTTTAGTGCTGAACTTGATTGACAATAAACTGGTTCAGTTTTGATTTTCTTGGCAAGATTCCTTCATGCTCTTAGCAGGAAGCACACAAGTCTTGCTTGTCTTTCCTCTTGTGACATAAGCAGCCTCCAAGTTCCACTAGAGACACAGTTTTTCTTTTCCAATTTTTCTTTTTTTTGAGACAGTCTCATTTTGTCGACCTCAGTAGAGTACTGTGGCATCACAGCTCACAGCAACCTCAAACTCTTGGGCTTAAGTGATTCTCTTGCCTCAACCTCCCAAGTAGCTGAGACCACAGGTGCCCACCACAACACCCGGCTATTTTTTGGTTGCAGTTGTCACTGTTGTTTAGTAGACCCATGCCAGGCTCAAACCCACCAGCCTTAGTGTATGTGGCCAGCGCCCTACCATCTTTTCCAATTTTTTAAAATTTTCAAATATATAGAAAGTTTGGAAGAACTGTACAGTGAACACTCTGAGATACTTTTTTTGTTTTGTTTTGCTAGAGACAGAATCTCCCTCTGTTGCCCCAAGCCATGGTGTCATATCTCACAACAACCTCAAAGTCTAGGGTTTAAGCGATCCTCTTGCCTCACCCTCCTGAGTAGCTGGGACTACAGCCCCTGTCACCATGCCCAGTTAGTTTTTCTATTTTTAGTAGAGACAAGGTCTCTCACTCTTGCTCAGGATGTTCTCAAACTCCTGAGCTCAAGGCGTCCTCCGGCCTCAGCTTCCCCAAGTGCTAGGATTATAGGCATGAGCTACTGCACCCCATCCAACAAACTCCTCTTGAGGCTATGCCTAGAACTGCCCCTAACTTTGGCTTTCTTAAAACTTTTCCTTGAAATCCCACCTCATCGCCTCAAGAACAGTGCCTGCAGTTCCCCTATTAACTTCCTGTCTTCATTCACACTGAGTCCCCCCCAGCAGCTAAGTTCATCCGGAAGGAGGTGTCTTCTGCCCCTCACACACAAGGCTTCCCAGTGCTGACAGCAAAGGAAGTGGGTGTGTTAGCATTTCCTGTGAGTTCAACTGGTAGTCAGCAGTGCAAGAGAGGCCTTTCCTGGTCTTGGTGGAGACCCACAGGTGGCAGCCACCTTTCTGTGCCTCACCTGTGTCCTCCACCTTAAGCCTTCAGGGCTAGAGCATCTCTCTTCCCCACCAGATCTGGCAAAGTACAGTTCCCTCCTCCCCCCAGACTTTTGCAATCTCAACCGCTGTGCTTCCGTTCCCCTGGGTGGCTCTGCTTCACCCCTGCTCTTTGGGGGACCTCCTAAAGGCAACTTCCTCCCTCAGGTCAGCTACCATGGTGCCCTCCTGGCCACTGCCGGAGCCCTGCTGGACACTGCTTCTCTCCCTGTTGCTGGTCTGCTGTCCGCTGCCCCCAGGTGAGACTGGTCAACCTGGGGAGGCTAAGGTTGGGGTGGATAGGTAGAGGGTGGGAGACCAAAGAAAGTGAAGCTCACCACATCCTGCTGTCCTAGTGTCCTTGGGAGAAAGTTCTGGCTCCTTAACTCAGCCTTCAGGTGGTCAGCTTCCCCCATCCCCAACTGGACCCCGGATCTTTACCTATGCAGTTCCTTCTGCCTAGATCAGTGTTTCTTTCACTTGGCTGCTCTTCTTTAGCCTTCAAAACTGATTGATGTTGTTCCTTCCTCCAGGAAGCCTTCCCTGACTTAACTCCTTCTATATGTTGGATCAGAGCCACCTCTGGTCTCTCTCTGAGCCCTCCTCCATTCCTGATGGATTCTCTGTCTTCCCTTCTGTACTGGGAGCATCATGAGGGTAGGGACCATATGTCTAAACTCCAGGATGGTATTAAATTGTGGTAACTGCTAATGGGTGGGGTGAAGTGTCACCTGAAAAACCATCAGAAATTCTTCATGTTCCCAAAGGTGCCCACGGGCAGGCATTCCCACTGCGAGTGGAGCCCCAGGACCCAGTGCTTCCTGTTGGCAAGTCCCTAGTGGTGAACTGCAGTACCCAATGTCCCCATCCTGAGCTCATCACCCTGGAGACATCCCTATTAAAGGAGCTAGTGGGCAACAGTCTGGGCTGGGCAGCCTTTCGGCTCAGCAATGTGACTAGCAACAGCCGAGTTCTTTGCTCCGGGTTTTGCAATGGCTCCCAGGTGACAGGCACCTCTGAGATCACCGTGTACCGTGAGTAGATTACACCTGAAGATAGCATTGACCTTTGGCAGTGGTTGGGGAGGATAGCTAATGGCTTGGGAGAGTGAGAATCTGATTGCAGGGATGAACCAGGGTTCTGACACAGAACCTAGACCAGAACGTGTGTGAGACAGACATGCAGACAGTACATAGTATGCTTGTACAGAAGTTGAGAAATAAGTTTCCCAACAGGCATTTGTAAAATGTTATCTCATGACTTTTATTACTTTTATTTTTGTGGCAGGGAATAAATAAATGTGGCTCAAAAATCAATAACTATAAAAAAGTGTGTGGCTCAGCACCTATGGCTCAAGTGGCTAAGGCGCTAGCCACATACACCTAAGGTGGCGGGTTTGAATCCAGCCCGGGCCCGCCAAACAACAATGATGGCTGCAACCGAAAAAAAATAGCCGGGCGTTGTGGCGGGTGCCTGTGGTCCCAGCAACTTGGGAGGCGGAGGCAGGAGACTTG
>NW_003852522.1:3735588-3742547 GCF_000181295.1 Otolemur garnettii
TTTTTTTTTTTTTTTTAATGTGTTTTTTTTTTTTTTTATTGGGGGAGGATGCTTGAGGCCAGGAGTTCTAGGCCAGTTTGGGCAACATAGTGAGACCTGGTCTCTACAAAAAATTTAAGAAGTGTGGTGGTGCATGCCTGTAGTCCCAGCTATTTGGGAGGTTGAGGCAGGAGGATCACTTGAGCCCAGGAGTTCAAGGTTGCAGAAAGGTATGATCACGCCACTGCACTCCAGCCTGGGCCTCAGAGTGAGACACTATCTCTTAAAAAATAAATAAAACAACAAAATAGACTAGAAAGTAGCAGAGCACATCACTCATGGTGACTACTGATTTAAGAAGCCTTAGTAGATAAGTGTACATATATGATTGTATAGTCCATGTTTATGGATGTGTATGTGTGTTTGTCCCTGAGCATATGTATCTGCGTGTGATTATCTCTGTCTACCTGTATATGTGTTAATGTCTGTATGTCTAGGTGTCTTCATATTTGTGTATGAATGTCTGCGAACATTTGTATGCATCTGGATGTCAGTTCTGTGCCTTTGTGTGTGTGTGCATCTCTGTGTATGAGCATATATCCAAATTAATATCTGTGTGTCTCTGTGAGTGAGTGTATATAAGGCAGGTCTGCAGTTTGTTTTATTTTAATTTTTTTTGAGATAGAGTCTCACTTTGTTGCCCTGGGTAGAGTGCCGTGGCATCACAGTTCACAGCAACCTCAAAATCTTGGGCTTACACGATTGTCTTGCCTCAGCCTCCCAAGTAGTTGGTACTAAAGGTGCCTGCAACAACGCCCAGCTGCCCAGTTACTTTTTTTTTGTCGTTGTTGTTCAGCTGGCCCAGGCCAGGTTTGAATCCACCAGCCTGGGTGTATGTGGCCAGTGCCCTACCCACTGAGCTACCGGCACTGCCCTATTTTATTTTAATTATGTATTTATTTATTTATTTGAGATGAGATGTAGCCCTGGGTGGAGTGCTGTGGTGTCACAGCTAACAGCAACCTCAAACTCTTTTTTTTTTTTTTTGAGACAGAGCCTCCAGCTGTCCCCCTGGGTAGTGTCGTGGCATTACAGCTCACAGCAACCTCCAACTCCTGGGCTCAAGCAAGTCTCCTGCCTCAGCCTCCCAAGTAGCTGGGACCACAGGCGCCCACCACAACGCCCACCTATTTTTTGGTTGCAGCCGTCATTGTTGTTTGGCGGGTCCAGGCTGGGGATTCGAACCCACCACCTTAGGTGTACGTAGCTGGCGCCTTAGCCGGTTGAGCTATAGGCACCGAGCCAACCTCAAACTCTTAAGCTTAAGAGATTCTCTTGCCTCAGCCTCCCAAGTAGCTGGGACTACAGGTGCCTGCCACATCACCCAGCTATTTAGTTGTTGTAGTTGCCACTGTTTGGCAGGCCCGGGCTGGATTTGAATCCACCAGCTCCAGTATATTTGGCTGGTGCCCTAGCCACTGAGCTACAGGTGCCGAGCCTGATTTTTTAATTTTTTAATTTTTTTTTTGAGACAGAGTCCCATTCTGTGCCATGGGTAGAGTGCCATTGTGTCATAGCTCACAGCATCCTCAAACTCCTGGGCTCAAACAATCCTCCTGCCTCAGCCTCCTGAGTAGCTGGTGTATAGGTACCTGTCACAATCCTGGACATTAGTTTTTCTATTTTTAGCAGAAACAGGGTTTCAATCTTGCTCAGGGTGGTCTGGAATGCCTGAGGTCAGGCAACCCACCCACCTTGACCTCCCAGAGTGCTAGGATTACAGGTGTGAGCCACCACACCTGACCAGGTCGGCAGTTTAGAGACCAACATTCTAGCCTGGGTTTTGCTACTTCCTTGCTGTGTGTCCTTGAGCAAATCACCTCATCTTTCTGGTCTTCAGGTTTCTCCACCCATAAAAGAGAAGAACAAAAGAGGATTTCACTAGAATGTTGTGTGCATGAAGATGGATGATTTACCTGGAAAGTTCTATGTAAACAGGAACTTGTGTAATTAATATTAATATCATAAATGGTCATAAAAGTTTATCCCCTACTTTCCCCATATATTTTTTTGTTAACTGATAACATTTTTGGTAACAAAAAAATTTCCTTTTATTTTAGTGCCTGGTAAGGTGTCTGAGAACACAGGAAATAATAATCATGAATTATGGAACAGTTCTAAGCCCTAGATGTTTACTAACTCAAAGCTCACAGCTCTCCACAGGGCAGCCCTGTTTCCTCTCCAGTACCAGAGTGGGGGTTGCATGGCCAGTAGACAAGTTCTTTTCTTCCTCCTGCCTCCCAGGGTTCCCAGATCAGGTGGAGCTAGCGCCCCTGCCCCTTTGGCAACCAGTGGGTGAGAATCTCATCCTGCGCTGCCAGGTGGCTGGCGGGGTGCCCCGGGACCACCTCTCTGTGGTGCTGCTACGCGGGGAGGAAGAGCTGAGCCGGCAGCTAGTAGTGGCAGAGCCTGCCCAGGTCACTGCCACGGTGCTGGTGGGCAGAGGTGATCATGGTGCCAATTTCTCATGCCGCACAGAACTGGATCTGCAGTCCCACGGGCTGGGACTGTTTAAGAACACCTCAGCTCCCCATCAGCTGCAAACCTTTGGTAAGAGAAGGGACTTCGGACAGTGGCTGGTGAGGATAGGGGTTGCCCTAGGTTTCCTGAGAATGGGGTGCCCTTGCCTTCATGGGCTCCTGGGAAGGCATGCCCTGGCTATTGGTCAGGTGGCCCCCAAAGGGAGGTTCCTGCTGTGGGATCTTTTGTAAATGCAGTGTTCATCACCCTGCGGGTATGTCCTGGGAAGAGGGTGACCCGGGCCTCAAGCTACCCTAGGAAGACGACCCTGGTTGGCAGAATAAAGGTGTGCCGAGGAACACAGCGTCTGAAGCTGTTGAAGCCTCCTTTTGCTCACGTGTATCCTTCTCTCCAGTGCTGCCCATGATTCCCCCTCGTCTCATAACCCCTCGAGTTTTGGAGGTGGGAATGTCGAGGCAAGTGTACTGCACCCTGGAAGGGCTGTTTCCATCCTCTGAGGCCCAGGTCCAACTGGCACTGGGGGACCAGATGCTGAATCCTGCAGTCACATGCCACGGTGACACACTCACAGCCAAAGCCACAGTCACAGCACAGGCAGATCAGGAAGGTGCCCAAGAGATTGTCTGCAACGTGACTTTGGGGGGCCAGACTGGCGAATCCAGGAAGAATCTGACAGTCTTTAGTAAGAGGGACCAGGGCAAAAGGGTGTGGTTTCAGCTGTCTGGGGCCTGTACAGAGGGGTGGTGATTAAGCAGCCAAAGAGGTGGGGTCTGGGTCCTGCAAATATAAGTTGCTATGTAGGCTGGGCCTGAGATCCCCAAATAGGACAAGTCTCACCAAAAGGGCAAGGCTCGAGAAGCCTAAACGCTTGGCCCAGATATTCCAAAAGCAAAGGAGTGGGTAGAGAAGGAGGTCTAAAGGTCTGGTTTGTATCCTGTGCAATGCCTCGCCTTTAGGCTTCCTAGGGCCCATTCTGAACCTGAGCGAGCCCAGCGCCCCCGAGGGGTCAACAGTAACGGTGATTTGCATGGCCGGGGCCCGAGTTCAAGTTGTACTGGACGGGGTTCCAGCTGCAGCCCCGGGGCAGCCCGCGCAGCTTCAACTAAATGCTACCGAGAGCGACGACCAGCGCAGCTTTTTCTGCAGTGCCACTCTCGAGGTCGACGGGGAGATTTTTAACAGGAACACGAGTGTTCAGCTGCGTGTCCTGTGTGAGTTGGTCACTTTCACTCTAACCTTTAATCCTTTTACTCCTACCCTGGAAAGATGAGATTTTCATTTGGACTATTCGGGTGTGTTGGTGTGTCTGATCACATGGTGGTTTCATAGATGGTCCCAAGATTGACCGAGCCAATTGTCCAGAGCGCTGGAAGTGGAAAGATAAAACTATGCAGATTCTGCAGTGCCAGGCCCGGGGCAACCCAGCCCCCCAGCTACACTGTTTGCAAGAAGGCTCCAGACGGGAAGTGCCCATTGGGATCCCATTCTTCGTCAATTTAAAATATAATGGCACTTATTACTGCCAAGCAGCCAGCTCACGGGGCACATACACCCTGATCGTGGTGATGGATGTTCAGAGTAAGCCTTGGCGGGGACAAGGGTTGGGATTGACAAGCCTAGGAGGGGCCGGGGCGCGCAAATTTACTCGGCGATTCTCTGCACAGATCGGAACTCCCCCTTCGTCAACATCTTCACCGGGGTGTTAGTGATCGTGGGCGTGGTGACCGTCGCAGTGGCTTCAAAGTACCTCTTCGGGAAGAAGAAGCGGAGCGGGTTCTACAAAGTGAAGCAGGAAAGCACCTCACTGCCCCTCACATCTATGCAGCTCAACCAGGCCGTAGGGGAAGAACCTTCCTGAGCTGCAAGACACTGTGATCTTGACCCATAGTCGGCGGAGGCTTGGCTGCGTCCCCGGATTCCTCAACCAATAAAGTCCTCCAACTCCGTAGTGTGTGGCTCGCTTCCAACTACTCGGTGGGGTTCTCCCACTGCGCTGCGCGTCCACTGAGTGGCACCGCAGCTACGTAAGGGGGCCGAGTCTGTGGCGTCCCAAACACAACTGGAACTCTTGAGAGGAGGGCTGAGCCTTAGCCAATGGGCTGAGGGGGTCGGGAGGGAGGTGGGGCTTCTTTCAGCCAATCGGAGGGCGCACCCTCGTTGCCGCTCTATGCCGCTCCGCCCTGGCTCGCTGGTCCCAGAAGGCGCCGGGTTTCCCAAGATGGCGGCCGACGTGTCCGTTACACACCGGGCCCCGCTGAGCCCGGAGTCTGGGGCCGAGGTTGAAGCTGGCGATGCCGCGGAGCGTCGGGCGCCAGAAGAAGAGCTGCTACCACTAGATTCAGAGGAGATCCGGAAGCGCCTAGAACACACCGAGCGCCAGTTCCGTAACCGCCGCAAGATACTGATCCGGGGCCTCCCGGGGGACGTGACCAACCAGGTATGGGGGGGTGGTGTGGGAGCGTGGCGGGAAATACCACCGTGCGCGTGCGCGGGGGAAACCGGGCCACACCAATGCTGACGGGTTCGAGGGGTCATTGGTGGGGATCCACGCGGTGTCGGGAGAGACCAAGAGCAGGATTGGGGGGGGCGTTGATGAAGGGATAAACAAATTTTGGACGAGGGGGGACGTTGCTAGGGGCGACCGCAGGTTTGGGCAAGACCAAGAGATAGAAGGAGGTGGAGAATGGGAGGGGGCGGGCAGCTTTGGCCCTGTTGATGGATTGTGAATGGGCCTCTAGATTAGGACACCGATTACCCCTTTCTCGGATCATGCTTTTCCCCAGTCTCCCTCTACCATGGGATGAGGGAACCTCATGTCCAGAAGTTTCGGAGCTGGCTGCAGGATGTCCCTCCATATCACGTGTTTATTCACTCCTCTTAGAGGTAGATCCGGAAGTTACAGGATCCCCAGAGGTCTCATCCCCCAAAACCCCACCAATAATTTAGAAAAATGGGGTCTTCTGCCACCAGTCCATAGACCTGTAGAAAGGGGGCGCTTAGATTCTGTGGAGCACTGCTCGGTTAATCTTTCTCTGGAAGGAGGCCCTACTCTTGGGGCCTACTTCCAGCAAGGCTTCCCAATGCTCTTTGGACTCAGGGAAGTGGCATCCGCCATGTGGTGGCGGAATGGGTTCTGTCTCTCTGCTCCTGAGAATCCCAGCTCTCCTGCCCATGAGCACACCTGCCACTTGGTCATTCCTGTCCCTGGATGGGCACATGCCTGTGGGTGGGGCCCCAGGATTGTTGGGAGGGGCTTGATTTGAGACAGACCAGGGCAGGCACCACTAAGCATGGTCTGGTTTATTTCTGGAGTGGATCTTCCTCTTAGTGCCCTCAGTCTCTCAGCTGGGAACACACTGTCTCTCTTGTAAAGTGCCAGTGTCTGGCACAAGCAGGCTGCAGCGCCGTGCTCTTAAAGCTGGCTTGCAAAAGGGCAGCCTGTCAGCAGGGGGGAGTTGGGACATATGTGAAACCACATGATGTGGGCTTATTAAGTACCTCAGTCAGGTATCCCTAGGTGGCATTCCCACTACCAACCTGACCAATTTCATGACCTTTAACAGGTCCCTTCACTCCTCTGAGTCTCCATTTCCTCATGGGAAATGCAAAATGTGTTTGTTACTACTTCATTTGTAGAGTTGTTGGAAACAGTCTTGCCAAAGGAGGTTCAGACAGGTTAGTGACTTCCTTAAGGGCATACTCTCTAAGAGTGTGTCTTATTGGTTAATAGCATGGGGCCTATGGGCAGACTCTGAATATTAACTCTGCTGGGTATGGCCTGAATGGCCTTGGGCAAATAACTGGCTTGAGTCTCAGTTTCCTCATTTATAAAAAGGGGATGGTATGTGACCTGTCTTCATAGCTGATACACTTGAAGGTGGTACCCTGCAGTCTCTGCTGACTCCCAGTCCTTTGGCTTCTGTCTCCACAGGAAGTACATGACCTGCTCAGTGACTATGAGCTCAAGTACTGTTTTGTGGACAAATACAAAGGAACAGGTTTGTGGGGTTGTGGGGAGGACCAGGGTAAGTGGTGAAAATCCTTGAAGATGAGGGCTCAGTATAGCTACCAGGCCAGCCCAGCAGGTTACCCCAATCTGTCTCTCATCCTGGATGCCCAGCTTAGGGCAGCCTTCATGATCTCCTGTGGGCTTTAGCTACCCTACTCATCCCATCCTGTGTGGTCTTCCCCTTGGTTAGTGCCACTTGGCCCAGGCCTGGCTCTGTCTAAACTGGTGCCTTCTCCTGGCCTCTAGGCCAACATGATTTCACTCCACTGTTGCCCCCCCAGGTAGCCAGCTCTAGCCTCACTGCCAGCCTGATCAGACCTGACCTCAACACTCATCATCCTTTCTCCCCAAAAATCTCCTGTGTTCCTCCTGGCATGTGATCCAGCCTCACTGTCTCCTCTGCCACTTATAAGATTCCAGGCTGTTGGCT
>NW_003852522.1:3743140-3744566 GCF_000181295.1 Otolemur garnettii
TGGCTCATGCACACCGGGAGGCTCAGATGTGTGGATTGGTTGAGTTCAGGATTTGAGACCAGCCTGGGCAAAAGCAAGACCCCATCTCTAAAAATAGCTGGGCATTGTGACACCTGTAGTCTCAGCTACTCGGAGGCTGAGGCAAGAGGATCACTTTAGCCCAAGAGTTTGAGGTTACTGTGAGCTATACTACGATGTCTATGGATGTAGACAGTACTCACTGTCTCAAAAAAAAAAAAAAAAAAAGCAGATCTTGGGCTCTAGAGGCAAAGAGACCTCTCAAAGTTCAGATCCTGGTTAGTCCTCACTCTGGCCACAGTCAAGTGATTTACTCTTCCAGAGTCTCAGTTTTCTCATTAGTAAATTGAGTATACCATTAAACTTAAGGTACCTGCTTGGGTTGGCCATTGAAGCAAACACATTAAAATGCCTAAAAGGCTGTGGGTTCCTGGCACATAGTAGATGCTTAGTATACAGTCGCAGGAAGACCAGGTACAGTGGCTGGCTCACAGCTGTAATCCGAGTGCTTTAGGAGGCCAAGGAAGGAGATCACTTGAGGCCAGGAATTCAAGACCAGCATGGGCAACATTGAAACCCCAGACGTGGTGGTGTGTGCCTGTAGTGCCAGCTACTTGGGAGGCTGAGACCAGATGATCCCTGGAGCCAAGAAGTTTGATGTTATAGTGAGCTATAATCATGCCACAGTACTCTAGCCTGGGCAACAGAATGAGACCCTGTTTTGTTTGTTTGTTTTGCAGTTTTTGGCCAGGGCTGGGTTTGAACCTGCAACCTCCAGCATGTGGGGCCGGTGCCCTACTCCTTTGAGCCACAGGTGCTGCCTGAGACCCTATTTCTTTTTTTTTTTTTTTTTTTGAGACAGAGCCTCAAGCTGTCCTCCTGGGTAGAGTGCCGTGGCATCCTTCCAGACCCCAGCCAGGTAACATCAGACAGCTGCCCTTCATAGTACTAACCACTCCGGCTGTCATTGCTGGCTCTCTCATCTGCCTCCTGGACTGAGTGGTCTTGTCAGCCTTGCCTCTTCCCCATATGGGAGACCCTTGGTGGATGTCAGAGCCCACCAGGCATTGTGCCGGATGTTAAGACCTTCCATGGGCCTTTGCTTGCAAGCTGTAATAGGGTGAGAAGGAGCTAAGGACAGGGGCCCCTTGGAGAGCTACCTGGCAGGTTGGAGTAATGGTTAAGATCTTAGGGGCTGGCTTGGCGCCTGTGGCTCAAGCGGCTAAGGCGCCAGCCACATACACCTAAAGTGGCAGGTTCGAATCCCCAGCCCGGGCCCGCCAAACAACAATGACGGCTGCAACCAAAAAAAATTGCCGGGCATTGTGGTGGGTGCCTGTAGTCCCAGCTACTTGGGAGGCTGAGGCAGGAGACTCGCTTGAGCCCAGGAGTTGGAGGTTGCTATGAG
>NW_003852522.1:3745096-3748343 GCF_000181295.1 Otolemur garnettii
GGTCCGGGCTGGGGATTCGAACCCGCCACCTTAGGTGTACGTGGCTGGCGCCTTAGCCGGTTGAGCTATAGGCGCCGAGCCGGAAATGACATTTGAGATTGGATCTGAAGTGTGAGTTGGAGTTAACCAGGTGAAGAGATGGGCTCACTGTTCCACACTTAGGAACCAGCAATTGCAAAAGCCCCGATAGAATGTGCCTGGGATAGTCCAGGAAATACTAGTGAATGAGCTCACACAGGTTCCACTGGACCCTGCAATGAGAAGCCCCTGGGCAGAGGTGTGGTACTATCTGGTTACTTCAAACAAAGCTTCATTCGGTCACTGGGTAGATAGGGAATTGGGAGCATCACATGGCAGCAGGGCCAAGGGTCCTGGGTGACCTGGAAAGGCAGTGGAGGGTGTTTAGAGCAGGGCTCCGGAGCCCAGCTGCCAGAGTTCAAATCCAGGCTACTCTATTTGGGCAAGGAGTTACTGCTTTGGGCCAGTTTCCTTGCTGGCAAAATGATGGTTATGAGGATTAACTTGTGCTCATTGGACAGATCAGGAAATTGAGACCACTTAGCCACCCAAGGTTTGGGACTTAAACCTGGGTTTAATGACCATGTACTTAACCACTACATGGTGGTTTGAGTTGCTCGGTGTCACCTGCGTGTGTGTGTTTGAGTTGCTCAAGGCTACCGACTGTTCACATGGGCTGGTGATTGAATTGTTGCAATCTGAGATGTCCAGCATTGGGATATCACACCCGGTTTTGGGGCCTCCCTGACCTTGAGCTCCCCTCCTACTGCTGTAGCCTTTGTGACCCTGCTGAATGGGGAGCAGGCTGAGGCAGCCATCAGCGCTTTTCATCAGAGCCACCTGCGGGACCGCGAGCTGTCGGTGCAGCTGCAGCCTACAGATGCCCTGCTGTGTGTTGCCAACCTGCCCCCCAGCCTCACACAGCAGCAGTTCGAGGAGCTGGTGCGGCCCTTTGGCAGCCTAGAACGCTGTTTCCTGGTCTACAGCAAGCGTACCGGCCACTCGAAGGGCTATGGCTTTGCTGAGTACATGAAGAAGGACTCAGCTGCCCGTGCTAAGTCAGACCTGTTGGGCAAGCCACTGGGCCCACGCACCCTCTACGTGCACTGGACAGACGCTGGGCAGCTGACACCTGCCCTGCTGCACTCCCGCTGCCTTTGTGTTGACCGCCTGCCACCCGGCTTCAACGATGTGGATGCCCTGCGCCAGGCATTATCGGCTGTCCACATACCCACCTTTTGCCAGGTGAGCCCTGTGCCCAGAGTGGGGGGCACTGGGGAGCAGATGCCAGGCCCAGAGCACCTAAAGGGGTCCTTTGGAGTCACTTGCTTTTGCTACTCTCCTAGTTCCCTTTTCAGTAAAGCTTCAGCAATACAATGTGGAAGGGGGTGCTTGCTAGAGAGGCCACGTGGTGCTGGGTGAGAGCCCCAGAGGGCTGGATGTGAATCCCTATGCAACTTCCAGCCTCCCTCTCACTCTCCCCATCAAACACAGCAAAGCTGCCCTTACAATTGCTAATCTCAGGCGGTGCCTATGTCTCAGTGGGTAGGGTGCCAGCCCCATATACCAAGGGTGGTGGGTTCAAACCCAGTCCTGGCCAAACTGCAACAACAACAATAAAATAGCGGGCATTGTAGCGGGTGCCTATAGTCCCAGCTACTCAGGAGGCTGAGGCGAGAGAATTGCCTAAGCCTAGGAGTTGGAGGTTGCTGTGAGCTGTATGACGCCATGGCACTCGATAAAGTGAGACTATCTCTACAAAAAAAAAAAAAAAAGCTAATCTCAAGGCATGCTCAGCCCCTCACTTGCTGAGATCCTTCATCAGATGTTTGTTGCATTCCTACCAGACCCCAGCCCCAGGCCAGGGATTGAGGAGGCTGTTCCATGGGGGTCCATAATCTGTTTAAGCCATAAGGTCAGCAAAGTCAGGCTTTGATGACTTGGGAGGTTGAGGTAAGAGGATCACTTTGAGCTTAGGAGTTCAAGACCAGCCTGGGCAACATAGCAAGCCCCCATCTCTGGCCCCAAAGTCAGGCTTGGCCAGATCCTGGTCTTAAGCCTCATTTTCCTTTCTCTGTCAGTAGAGATTCAATACCTCCCCGCTGTGTTTGGCCAAACAATCCCTTGTTCATTCAACCCACATGTGCCAGGCAATTCTCTGTGTATTTTGCCCTGTGACTGGTGTAATGGGACAGGATAGGCCAGGTCCAGCTTTCAGATAGCTCTCAGAAGGCCTTGTCCACAGATCTTCAAGGAGGAACATTCCTTCAGCATTCACTGTGTGTCCTGAATACATTACCTGCAATCACTTAACTACCCAGAGAGGCAGGAATCATCCCCATTTTTAGGTTCAGACAGTGAGGCACAGACAAATCAAGTGATATACCTAGGGTCATACAGACAGGGCCTGGCAGAGCCAGAATGGAAATACTACCATCTAGGTCCAGCACCCTGGGCCTGGCAAGAGTTGGCCAGCTCAGGCCCTAGCTCTATGGCCCAGTCCCTAAGTGCCTTATGTAAGTAGAGTGTTGGTGCCCCATTTAAATCAGACATCTGTAGGAAACTCACCATTCATTCTTCTGCCTTCTTTGGCACACTTACTATGTACCAGCAGGGCACAGGGTGAATTGAATTATTATTATTACTTTTTTTTTTTTTTGGAGACAGTCATGCTTTGTCCCCCCTGTAGAGTGCTGTGGCATCATAGGTCACAGCAACCTCAGACTCTTGGGTTCAAGCAGTTCTCTTGCCTCAGCCTTCTGAGTAGTTGGGCTACAGATGCCCACCACAATGCCTGGCTATTTTTAGAGATGGTGTTTTGCTCTAGCTCAGGCTAGTCTCAAACTTGTGAGCTTAGGCGATCCGCCTGCCTCAGCCTCCCAGAGTGCTGAGATTACAGGCATGAGCCATTGCGCCTGGTAGGGTTAATTATTATTAAAAAGATTTGTTCTATAAAAATTGGATTCAGTCAAAAGGCCACACTTAAAGATCCAGGAGGCCACATGTGGCCTCAAGACCACAGGTTCCCCACTCCTGCACCAGACATTATTGAGCACTTGTTGAGTACCGAGCATTGAGGTGACTGGTTTCTGGATCATGTTAAGTATCCTGGTTGAATGTGATACCTATTTAGGAACTATGTGGCCTTAGTCACCCTTTGACCCCCTCTCTCTGTTCATCTGTAAGATGGGCATGAATGGCTCGGTGCCTGTGGCTCAAGCAGCTAAGG
>NW_003852522.1:3748526-3759434 GCF_000181295.1 Otolemur garnettii
GAGTTGGAGGTTGCTGTGACCTGTGATGCCACAGCACTCTACCCAGGGGGACAGCTTGAGGCTCTGTCTCAAAAAAAAGAAAAAGATGGGGATGATTATGAGAAGATGAACAGCTGGGCTACAGCCAGCACTTTCCCTGCCTAGGCACTCTCCAGATACAGGGCCGTGCCCTGGTCACTTCCCACAGCATCACTACTTGGCTTGGCCACTGCCTGGAATGGGAGCCTTTCTTTCCCCACTCCTTGTTCAGCATCTTGTTTAATCCCCACCCCTTCGAGGTGGGGCCAGTTGCTGGCCTGTTTTGCAGTTGAAAAAAAGAGAAGGATAGGGATATCCATGTTCAGTGGCCAGCCAGCAACCTCAGGGCCCAGGTGCTTAAAGAGGTGCTCCTGCCCCCTCAAGATCACCTGATGCCTAATAGGAAGTTTCCTGTCCTCGCTGGGGTGCGATTATTTCCTATGTAATCAAGAGGAGGATGCTACGGAGATCATAGCCACTGCAATGTGTTTTGCTATTTATTCACAGGCAAATTTACATATTTTAATGGCTTTATTTTATTAGAAAGTTGCTTATAAGTATTTGCTATGCAAATGTATAAAGCCCTGGGTGTTAGTAAAAAGCCTTTCCACTATTTTTGTTAATGAGGAGTCCATTCACATTTCAAAATTCAGCTTGTGCAGAATGGTGAGTTGTCAAGGCCTCTTCTTTCTGGCACCAGTTTGCTGTTTCCTTCCAGTGAGATTGTATTATGCATTTCAAAATATATATGCTATATATTTTCCTGATATCTCCCTTTTTTGACCCAAATATTGCTATGCCTGGCTTGGTTTCCTTTCTCCACTTGCTTTGTCTCCAGCATCTTTCCAGAGCTTTCAAGTTACCTTATTTCTTTTGTGGCTGGGCCATATTCCATTTTATGAACGCTATCAGTCCCCTACTGATGAACAGGACCTTGATCCTGAACCATAACCCAGCCATCCACTTGTCACTTGGGACCAGGAGAGCATTGTTTCTTGGGACAGCCATCACCACCCCCAAGGTGGCTGGTTTTATGGAGGGCAGTAGCCTGACCTGATTTGATCCTAGATCTAGCTCTTTGGCCTAGACACTGGACTCCCCCTTGCTGGGCTTCAGTTTTCTCGTGGGAGCACAGAAAATGCCTGCCTCCGCCATGCAATAACAGAGTACCAGTGGCACCAAGCCCTCAGGCATGCAGGGTAGTCCACAGTGCCAGGCAGGGCTGGGGCTGGGTGCCCTGACAGCATCTGCTTGCTCTGGGATAGCCCTCATCCACAGTTCTGGCACCTAAAATGCCCTGAAAACCAGGAGCTTCGTCCCCTGAGTTTG
Organism: Otolemur garnettii; assembly: GCF_000181295.1. Taxonomy (NCBI): domain Eukaryota; kingdom Metazoa; phylum Chordata; class Mammalia; order Primates; family Galagidae; genus Otolemur; species Otolemur garnettii. Next base: position 3,749,874 of record NW_003852522.1, read on the forward strand.
TGGCAGGCCCACTGGGCAGCATACCCTGACGTGAACCCATGTGAGCCTTTTGTGGCCTTTATCTTTATGTCTTGCTGCAGAGTGATTCATGTGTTCGCAGTACGGGGAGCTGCCCAGGCCCCACTGGGGGTGGCAGGTACACAGTGCTTTGTATGTGGCTCTGTACCTTTCTAATCTAGAATACTCAGACTAGATTAGAGCATGTCTGGCCCTTCTAATCTAGAATCCTCAGACTAGATTAGAGCATGTCTGGCCCTTCTGGGTCAGGCTGGGCTGTAGGCCTGAAGGACTAAATGGCTGCTATTCAGGGGGTGAAGAGGCACACACATCCTGCCTATGACCTGCTCTTACTGCTCTCTGGCTGTGTGACCATTGCCTGCCTGTTACCAGCAGTGTTGAACCCCAGCTTGGAAGCTACCTGTCTCACCCTTAAGCTGTGTACCATTCCTGGCCCCTGCTGCAGTGTCTTCAGCGTGGGGCTTTTGGTCAGGTGTGCGCTAGAACCACCTGCCTCTCCCACCTTGTGCCTTTGTATGCTTGGGAATCCCAGTGGAAGTCTCTCTTCTGTATGACATTGGCATTAGTGGTGAGGTGGCTCCCTCACCCCTGGCACTGCCCTCCTCCCACCTGCTATGTGGCCTTGGGTGAACTAACCTCTGCCTCAGTTGTCTTCTCTGGAAAAACGGGTATGATGCAGGCTCTCTGGACTATGGAGAAGATCAAATGAAGCTGAGGCAGGAACAGGGCTTGGACAGTACCTGGCTCTGAGTTCCCCCTCTTTGGGGATCCCTGTCCTCACTGCTACCCAGGCACTCACAAATGCCTGCCTCCTCTCTGCAGCTGGCGTGCGGCCAAGATGGGCAGTTGAAGGGCTTTGCAGTGCTGGAGTATGAGACAGCAGAGATGGCGGAGGAGGCACAGCAGCAGGCAGATGGCCTGGCCCTGGGGGGCAGCCACCTGCGTGTCTCCTTCTGTGCCCCTGGGCCTCCCGGCCGCAGCATGCTGGCTGCACTCATCGCTGCCCAGGCCACGGTGAGCGGGTGAGGGTGCCACAGGGTGAGGACTGGGAGACCGGAGGAAGTCCCTGCCCAGGTGCAGGCTGAGCTGGCCCTCTGTCCCTCCTGCAGGCCCTCAACCGGGGCAAGGGGCTCCTGCCTGAACCCAACATCCTGCAATTGCTAAACAACCTGGGGCCGTCTGCATCCCTCCAGCTGCTGCTCAACCCCCTGCTCCATGGCAGCGCGGGAGGCAAGCAGGGTAAGGCAGGGCCAGTCAGGGGCCCCCAGTGTACTCAGAATGGGGACCACAGCCCTATCTTTCATGTTCCCTGAAACTTTGGTCATTTCATTAGCAGCCACCAGGAAGCCCATGAGGCTGCTGAAAGGAAAACGGGTGGCCCAAGAGAGTTGCTGCTACCCATGGTGGGGGCAGGGATAGTGATAGCAAAGTAGCTTGTGGCCACAGGGTGGTAGTAAGAGGGGGCCATCCTCCCTGGAGTGGACTCTGCCCCTTCTAGGACTTTCCCTTGGGCATATCTGAGAGCTTAAGTTTCTTTCTCTGGCAAGAAACAGGCTTGGGGCTATGTTTCATGATGGAGGGACATGAGGGACCATCGCCCATTTCACTGAATTTCCCCCCCAGGCCTCTTGGGTGCCCCTCCAGCCATGCCACTGCTCAACGGGCCAGCCCTGTCCACAGCACTACTGCAGCTTGCCCTGCAGACCCAGACCCAGAGCCAGAAGGTAATGCCTACCCTTCCCTACAAGCTCCACATCCTTGCCCTGCCAGCCCTACCTGAGGCTGGGGAACCTTTGGCTGTGTCCCTGGGGCCCAGGAAGAAGCTGACACCAACTCATACCCCTCACCCAATTTCACATGACAAGGTTTGCCTTTCCCTCTTCTCTGGAGAGGGACACTGGCCTTGGTGGCTGGGGTGGGGTCAGGGGACCTGGACATGGCCATTTATAGCCTAAGACTGGGTGTGGGCTGGTAGTACCACTGCTGGGCACCAGTATGAATATTCTCTGCTCAGCATCCCCTAGGGAGGAGCCATCTGGGGAAGAAAGTCCAGGCTGGCTGTACCCTCCGATACAGATAACACCCATACTCCACCCTGTTTTGTTTGGTTCCTTGGGGCCTAGTCGGTGACATAGGTGTGTCCAGTGGTTATGGACAAAGTGGGAGCTTATAGAACAAAGTGACTGAAACGCCATGTGGCTATAGTCAACCCTGCTGTGTGATCATTGGCCAAGGGCTAGGTTTGGGACAATATGGGGTGACAGGCCCTGGCATGCACAAGATGCTCAGTGTCCTGCCTGACCAGATGGGCAATGGATTGAGTGTCACAGGTACTGGAGGACACTGTGTGTCCTGGCTATGGACTGGATTCTGGGTGTGCTGAGTGTTGTGACCTTCAAGACTGGGGGACACCTGTCTACACCCAGGCCACCCTACCCTGTCTCCAGCTATCTATTCTCTGTCCTAGAAGCCCGGGATCCTGGGAGATTCGCCCCTGGGCACCCTTCAGCCTGGGGCCCAGCCACCTAACCCCCTCCTTGGAGAGCTGTCTGCAGGTAACATGAACCCTGCCTCAAAGCCCTGCCCCATACCTTGACCTCCAGGCACCAGCATTTTTCTGCTTCCTGAGCCGCTGCTCCCTGCTGGGAGTTGTAAGTTCCCATGTGTGTGCCCTGGGGCAAGCAACATAACCTCTTTGGGTAATCAGGGTCCTCATCTGTCAGTTGGGTGCCCACATCCTGGGCTGGCCATGAGCTTTGTCAATAGCCAGCATGTAGTAGCCCCAGGAAGAGGGGTCCTGCAAGGCCAGGCCACTGAACTCCTCCTTCTCTCCCTAGGCGGGGGCCTGCCCCCAGAGCTGCCACCCCGTCGAGGGAAGCCACCACCCCTGTTGCCACCACTGCTTGGCCCTGCTGGGGGTGACCGGGAGGCCATGGGCCTGGGTCCCCCAGCTGCCCAGCATACTCCTCCCCCAGGCCCCATGGGGCTCCGAGGCACTGGCCTCAGGAGCCTGCAGAAGGACAGTGGGCCCCTGCCAACGCCCCCCGGGGTAAGGCCCTGCCCTATACCCAGCACCACTCTAGCCTCCCACCTGGCCAGATCCCCCGCTGGGGCCGTCTTGAATCTAGCCCTCCCACCACAGGTCTCGCTGCTAGGGGAACCCCCCAAGGACTACCGGATCCCCCTGAATCCCTACCTGAACCTGCACAGCCTGCTCCCAGCCAGCAACCTGGCGGGTAAGGAGCCCCGGGGCTGGGGAGGCACCGGGAGAAGCCACCACCTAGCTGAGGGCCCCCTGCCTAACCCCTCAGCCCCTGGTGGAGGTGGCAGTGGTGGCAGCAGCAGCAGCAACAGCAGCAGCAGCAAAGCCTTCCAGCTCAAGTCCCACCTGCTCAGCCCTCTCACCAGCACCCGCCTGCCTGCTGAACCAGGACTGCCTGACAGCTGCAACTTGGACTACCCCTCAGTGAGTGGTTGGCTGCATGGCCCTCTGTTCCCTCAGGCCAAATCATTCTCCAGTCTGGTACTTCTCTAGCTCTGACTATGCCAGGCTTTACTCTAGCTGAGAATATGCCATATTTCTCTTAATCTTCATATCTGTCCATCTCTGCACATTAGACCCTGTTTCCCTGTCTGCTTATCTGTCCACTTCCCAGATCTGCATGATCTCAGCCTACATCTGTTTATCTGTCTCTCTTCTGACAGGCCTTAGGCCATCCTTAACTTCTCTCTAGATACAGGGCTAGGCTTCCTGCCTGTCTCTATTCATCTCTCCTGCCTTTGATTTGTAACTCTGTCCCTGGAGATTTGGTCCTTCTATGACCCCAACATCCTTTGTGTCGGAAATTGTAAACTGGCCACCCCGCTGGCTGCCTGTGGTATGTTTATCCCACAAACAAATCAAAGCTAAAATAAACATCAACACAGGGAAATTGCAAGAAGTTATTCAGCCTGTATTCCCGGCTGGCCTGGAAAACTTCAAACACCTGGCTTGGTGGGGCCACTTTCCTTCCCAGCAGCCAACACTGGGGCTAAGGTGCAGCTACCCCCTGGGATGGGGCACACATTCTGCTTCATTCCAGCTCCCCATTCTCTCATGGCTCCCAAGGCCACATCTGCCCCCTTTTGGGCCCAGAATGGTAGGCACCAGCTTCCCTGGTGACCGCTGTGCTATTGAGTTCAGCCAGCCCAACCTATTGTGCTTCTTCCACTTTTATTCAGGAGGTAGGACCTCGGCGGCTCTTCTCTCACCCACGGGAGCCAGCCCTCGGGCCTCATGGACCCAGCCGACACAAGGTAATAGCCACCCTGTCTTTGCATCCCACCTCCCAGGTGTAGCAGCCAGCCTGTGTTGCATAACAAGCCATGCAAATGTTTTATTATTTCTCACCATTCTAGGGTGTGGGTGGTTCCCCAAAGTGACCTGGTACTCAACTTGGGCCTCATTGGGGCACATAGCTTTGGTGGTCCATGGGCTAGAATGGCTCATCCCTGTGCCATATGGCACTCACCTCCAGCAGGCTGCCCTACCCTCATTTATGGGGTCTCTTCAGCCCATTAGGGCAAAGCCCATACCTGTTTGCGGGGGATCCTACACAAGGGAGTGGATGTTATAGTCATCTGCTTTACTCAGCCAATCCCCTCTCTGCAGATGTCTCCCCCACCCAGTGGCTTTGGCGAGCGGAGTGGTGGGGGTGGAGGTGGGCCCCTCTCTCACTTCTACTCGGGCTCACCCACTTCCTACTTCACCAGTGGCCTGCAGGCTGGCCTCAAGCAGAGCCACCTCAACAAGGTAAGGAGCCTCCCCAGCCAAGGACCAGTCCTCTGGGATAGCCCAGATTTGGGGGTACCTGCCACCAGGCTCTGTGATTCTCATTGCCTAGACCAAGGGTCCTCAAACTTTTTAAAAAGGGGGCCAGTTCACTGTCCCTCAGACAATTAGAGGGCAGGACTACAGGCCTTGGGACAAGTTGGCTGCTAAGCAGGACAGGCAGCAGCGGTAAAAACACCTGGCGGGCCAGATAAATGTCTTAGGCAGGCCTCATGTGGCCCGTGGGCCGTAGTTTGAGGACGTCTGACCTGGACCAAGGCTGGGGCAGTGGCAAGTGTCAGTCCTGCTTGGGGCAGAGTGGACGTAACCTGTGGTTCTCTCACCCTGCAAGGCTTCTGGGCTCTCCCTCACTTCCTAGGGTGTGGGTTGGTATTAGCCCCATTTGGCAGCTGAGGAAACTGAGGCTGAGAGAAATGGAGTAATCTGCCCTAGTTTTCGTATCTAGTAAGTGGCAGAGGCAAGACTAGAACTTGAAATCCCTTGTCTTCCCACAGCGGGTATTCCCTGTGACCCCCTAGGAAGTGACCCATCCCATCTCTCTCATTTCCCCCAGGCAGTTGGCTCCTCCCTACTGGGGTCCAGAGAAGGGCTCCTAGGCCTTGGCCCTGGGCCCAATGGTCACAGCCACCTGCTGAAGGTACGGGCAGGGGGTGGGGATATGCAAGGCTGAGGAGCCCTGGCTCTCAGGCAACCCCTGACCCATACTCCCCACCCTTTGTCTCCAGACCCCACTGGGCGGCCAGAAACGCAGCTTTGCCCACCTGCTGCCCTCACCTGAGCCCAGCCCAGAAGGCAGCTATGTGGGCCAGCACTCCCAGGGCCTCGGTGGCCACTACGCAGACTCCTACCTGAAGCGGAAGAGAATTTTCTAAGGGGCTGGCACCAGAGATGCCTGAGAGCCTGCACCAAATCGCTGTTGGGTTTTCTGGTGTTTTTTTGTGTGTTTTTAAAAACATTTTCCTTCTTTTAGTAATAGAAGAATCTCTGAAAGACTTTACTGACCAGCAAGCCGGAGCCCCAAGAGCCCTAGGAGTGTGGGGGAATCTGGAGGTCTCACTGCACCTCTGGCCCACTCCCAGCACTGAAACCCCACAGCCTTAAGAGAGGGGCCCTGGCCTGCTCTCTCCTTCCCCGTCTCCTGTCCTCCATCTGTGCCCATATCTCCAGGAGTCCTTTCCTGCTTCATCACTCCTGTATTTTGGCCCTTCATGTGCCTTGGAGGTTTCCCTGGCCTCCTGTGAGGATCAGAGACTGTCCCCTTTTTTAACTTTGACAATTGACTTCTGTTTCTTTTTCTAATTTTTAATTTTTAGACCATCCAGGACAAACCCCAGCTCTGATTTCTTCAAGGTCTAGCCTGTCTGGGCCTCCATTCCACACTTTTTGGTTTGAAACAGCTCAGCCCTTTTCTCTTTTCCCATGTCTACTGCAGGCATGGTGGTCTCCTGGCTCTGCCTGCCTGCTCTGTACCTGAGCCCCAGGTCCCCAGGTCCCCACCTCCCTGCCTCAGCCCCCTCGCCTCTGATGCCTTAAAGCTAGGCCCCAGGCCCCAGCTGGCCAGAGCTTCAGATGCTGAGCTCTGGGAGCTTGACTAAGGACCAAACAGCTCTGGCCTAGGTTTTGGGTCCCCCTACGTAGGATCTCCACCCCAGGGATAGTAGAAGGCCAAAGCCTTCCTCTTGGCAAATTAATCCCACCACTCCTGCCCAGGACTAGGTGTAGAGAGGGACTTTCTCTGCCAGCTTAAACCAGTTCCCCTGCTGTCTATGGGAATCAGGCCTGGCACCCATCTCACCAAGCCTCTGCTGTCTGCCCTCTTGTTGAAGATAAGCTACACTCTCCATCCGAGGCCAGATCACTGAAGTTGGCTTCCTTTTGGCCCCATGCCAGAAACTAACGACTCCATGCAGATAAGCTCTGCACCTGCCCTCTAGCAGGACGTGTCGACCTGAGGTGTCCCTGGGCCTTGACCCTTATCTTACTGGGCCACCAGCTTCCCTTTCTCTGCCTCCAGGGGCCCACATCCACTCTAGGGGGATGTCCTCTTCCCCAATCTCCTCACACAGACCTTTGCTGAATAAAAGTTTGTAAGTAAATGGTTTTAAAGAAATCAGAACTGGCTGATTCTTTGGACAACAGTGGGCCTGGGTGGGAGATATGGGCTACCCTCACAGGTTTCCGTGTGCCAGTTTCTGCCCTGTGCCTTCCCACCCTGGTGGTCCTCGCCTGGGCGCCTTAACCGCCACCCGCCCCAAGCAAACGTCGGCGCTTATCTTCGAGTAATTACGGGGCCCTTTGCGTGCGCGTCTGGAGAAGCACGCAGTCCTCGGGTCACGTGACGTTCGTCATGGCCGCCTCCTTGGCTAGAGGAGGCGTGAACGCGAAGGTTCTGCTGCGGGCTCCGAGGGACATTTGGTGGAGGAGACCTGGGGGCTGTTCGGGGTCCGGGGAGACGGCAGCGCCGGCGATAACCAGGAAATTCCGGGGGACAGGTACCTGGGGCGCCCGGGATGAGCAGCGTTAACGTGTCAGACGCCCTCTGCGTGGGGCACAGCCGCTCACCCAACCGTGTTTTCCAGGCTCCCGCCGATCGGGAGAGGAGGAAGCCGGCGTCTCTGAGGGGCCTGAGGACGTGTGAGTGCATGGTGGTGGGTCATATTCTCCTTTTCTCGTCCCGCCAGGTTTCTCCGGTCCCCGCTTAGCCCTGCAGCTTCGTCCCTAGGTCCCTCCCTCTATTGGCTCTCTGTCCCTTGTCCGTCAAGCCACAGCCTAAATCTGCAAACCCTAGCCCGAGTCTATCATCTAGTTAACCACCCCTGTCTATCCCCAGAGTGAATGTGGTGTTTGTCGACCGGTCAGGCCAGCGGATTCCAGTGAGCGGCAGAGTTGGGGACAGTGTTCTCCACCTGGCCCAGCGCCACGGTGTGGACCTGGAAGGTAGGAGCTGGGCACAGGGAATTGAGGAGGGCCTTACCATTCATTCAGAAACACACAAATCAGGTGTGTGTCTCTACTGCTTAACCCACCTACGGCTTTCCACCAAATACATACTGAAAACTTAAGTTCACACTATGGTCCTATTCCTTGCCTAGCTCTTAACTTAATTGTGGAGCATTTATTGGAGGCTATTAAAACTCCTGCCTTTTAGGAACTTGTGGTTCTCTTCTCTCTTCATCCCTATTCTAGCCACACTCGCTTTCTGGATATTCCTCAAACAGCTAAGCTCATTCCTGCTCCGGGGCCTTTGCATTTGCTATTCTCTCTGAATGCTTTCCCAACAAATATTCTGGCTTTGTCTCATCCTTCATATCTCAATGTAAATGTCATGTCCCTCAGCCTAGCTAAAGCCCCATCCCCTAGTCATTTTATATCAGTATGATGTGATACATGGGCCTTCTCACTGTTTTATTTCCTTGTTTGTCATCTGTCTCCTGATGAGGTCAAAGACCCTGGTTCACACTTATCTATCACTTACCACTATCATGGTACTTAGAAGTAACAAGTATTAATTGTGATATTTGTTGAGGGAAAGATAATAATAGCAGAATTACTTTAAGCCTGTTAATACATATTAACTGATTGAATCTTCATAACAAATTTATACAGTAGGGTAGACTGTTATTCTGTTTTATAGGTGAAGAGACCAATCTCCAGGTTAAGTAGACTCGGTCTAAGGTCAAGTAAGTAACAAAACTAGACTTGAAGCTATCCCATGTTAACCAGTAATCTGTGTTGCTTTTCTTTTTTTTGAATTAAAAAATGGATTATGTTTATTAAGGGCAAGGGGATGCAAACAATGTAGAAATCAAAAGCTCATCTGGCATTTAATTAACTTTTCCTTCTATCCTTGACAATTGGGAATTGGATTTTATTTGTATATATTCTAAGGGTCCTGATCTACTCATGAAATCTTATACAAGGAGAAGCTGTGGGGCAGATGTTTGAAGCAATCCTTTGAGAGAACACTTTTAAAGGGCAGAGTAATTGCTCGGTTCTACCTATTTTTTCTCCTTCTGCTTCATGTGTACTACAAAATAGTCATTACATGTGATGGTGAGGCCTGCAGTTAGGGAAAAGCAGCTCTGGAAGCCCACTTTGCCATCTTGGCACTGATCCAGGTCCTTCTTTACTTTGTCAAAGGCCAGAGGGTCTTTTTGATTTTCTAGAAATCCTGGGAACTCCTCCATGAGCACTCTGAGGTCCTCTTTTGTTAAGTAGCCTTTATCCCCAGCAAATTTGTGAAACGTGAACATAATTGTTTCCATGGCCTGCTCCATCTGAGATGGCATTTTGGTGAGGTCTACTGAAGTCTGGGCCAAGAGGTGCTGTGGACACTAGCTAGCTGTGTTGGGGGGTGGGGAACAGAGCCCTGTGGCCGGCGACTGGGTGCTCTGGGCGGGAGCTCACTTTTTTTTTAAACAGAATCTCACTTTGTCACCCTAGGTAGAGTGCTATGGCATTGTAGCTCACAGCAACCTCAGTCTGTTAGGCTTAAGCAATTCTCTTGCCTCAGCCTCCCAAGTAGGTAGGACTGTAGTAGGCATCCGCCACAGTGCGTAGTTTCTCTGTTTTTAGTAGAGATGGGGTTTTGCTTTTGCTTAGGCTGGTCTTGAACTCCTACTCAGGCAATCAGACCTGCCTCGGCCTCCTAGAGTTCTAGGATTACAGGAGCGAGCCACCACACCCAGCCCTGCTGCTTTTCTTTTTTTTTT